>NC_056745.1:1456133365-1456379861 GCF_019279795.1 Protopterus annectens | reverse complement strand
AAGATGCTCACCTTACAGCAACTTCTTCCACATGCTGGGCAAGGGTCTTGGCTGGTAACATTGGACCTCAAGGAGGCATGCCTGCATGTCCCCAATCAGACGAAGCTGAAGAGCCTCAAGGGTTTCTTGCAGGTTCAACCCATCATCAATTCTCTGCATTGCCCTTTGGCTTATCTACTGCGCCCAGAGTATTAATGAAATGCCTGGCATCAGTAATCGCCTACTGCAGACTTCAAGGAATACAAATATACCCTTATTTGGATGACTGCCTGATCCAAGCGGACAGCAAGCACATACTTCTGGAGCATCTGGCTTATGTAACACAGTTGTTGAATTCTCTGGGATACACAGTCAACAAAGAAGAATCCAGGCTAATACCATCTCAGAAAATAATTTTCCTGGGTGCCAACTTGAACACAAACACCCAGATGGCCTATCTTACGCCAGAAAAACAGGGGCAACTAACTCAGTACTTCAAGATACTAGCAAATTGTACCAGGCTAACTGCAAGGAAAATCCTGCAGGCTCTGGGATTCATGGCATCTTGCATTCTTCTAATCCCATGTGCAAAGTTGCATATGAGGAAACTTCAATGGTACCTAAAAAACCTATGGTCTCAACACAGTCACAGTTTGGAAACAATAATACCACTAATTCCATGTTTACAAAAGGAATTCCTATGGTGGGCTCAAGCATGCCAAACAAACACAGGTCTACCATTCAGCAAGCCTCAAGCAAATCAAGTCATCACAACAGATGCCTCAGACTACGCCTGGGGGGCACACATGACAGACAGGTGCATTCAGGGCAAATGGTCCCAAAAGGAAAAGCATCTTCACATCAATCAAATTGAAATGCTAGCAGTGATAAATGCAATTACAGCTTTCAAGTACCTCCTGCATCCAGGGCTATTATTAATAAGAACAGACAACACCACAGTAATGTGGTACATAAACAAACAAGGAGGCACACATTCATGCCCCCTGTGCAGGCTGGCCATGTCACTTTGGAACAGGGCTCTGGAATGGCAAATCGAGCTTCAAGCACAGTACGTGCCAGGTATGGAAAACACACTGGCAGACAATCTAAGCAGAAATATGACAGACCCTCATGAATGGAAGTTGCATCCTCAAGTGTTTACAAAGATAATCCAAGCATGGGGAAGGCCAGACATAGATCTCTTTGCCTCCCACAAAAATCACCAATTGACAAAGTTCTGCTCAAGGACATTTCATCCAAAGGCCTGGAGAGTGGGCCCTTTCTTTCAGTTGGGCATACGGACAGTTCACGCCTTCCACCTCTTCCACTACTGACCAAGGTGTTTTTGAAAACAAGAGCAGACAGACCAAAGATGATACTGATTGCTCCAGACTGGCCAAGACAACACTGGTATCCACTCCTGAGGAGCCTAACACATTCTCCTCCCTGGACCCTACCTCTAATGCCTCTTCTTCTGACTCAGCACAGCTACAAAACTCTTCACAGTCAGCTGAAAACACTCAATCTGGCTGCATGGAAAATTCCTTAACACCACAACAGACCCTTCTCTCCAAGGAGGTACAGGATGTCATTTTGGAAGCCAGAAGGCCATCTACTAGAAAAGCCGTACTCTAAAATGGAAACGGTTTTAACGCTTGGAATGAGAAAAAGGATCAGGATCCTAGAAAACTGAATTTGCCTCAGATATTACAATACTTAACTGAACTGCTGAACAGTGGACTGTCATTCTCCTCCATTAAAATCCATGCCTCAGCCATTTCTGCAGAATACAACACTGATCCACCCTTATTCTCTCACCCACTCTTAAGACAGTTCCTCGGAGGGGCTAAGAATATAAGACCTCCAAGGAAACAACCAATCCCAGCCTGGGATCTTAATTACATACTGGAAAAATTAACATTGCCTCCCTTTGAACCAGCTGCCTCAACAGATTTGCAATATTTGTCCTGGAAAACAGCTTTCCTGCTGGCTATTACCTCAGCTCGTAGGGTCTCGGAATTACAAGCCCTCATGGCTGTGCAGCCCTTTCTCATCTTCCATCAGGACAGGGTTTCCCTATGAACCAACCCGTCATTTATGCCTAAGGTAGTATCCAGGGTAGCTTTAAATCAGGCCATACACTTACCTACCTTTTACCCCAATCCTCAAAACAAAGGGAAAGGCTGCTTCATTCCTTAGACATCCATAGACAGCTGCGTTACTATTTGGACAGAACAAAGCCGTTCAGGAAATCAGAACAACTCTTTGTGTCCTATGCTGTAGGAGCTCAAGGGAAGCCAATTTCCAAACAGACAATTTCAAAATGGATAGGCCACTGCATACGTTTGTGTTACTCCTTTCATGGTAAATCTGTGCCTACAGGCATCCGATCCCACTCCACAAGGGCCACAGCTACCTCTACAGCCTTCCTCAGAGGAGTTCCTACCAAAGATATTTTGGAGGCAGCCACTTGGAGTTTGGTGCATACCTTCACTAAACACTACCACCTACCTTTATACTCCAAAACAAGAGCAGGCTTTGCCACTGCTGTGTTGCAGGGCATTCTAGCTCCTCCTAATTCCACCTAGTGCCTACCACCCTGTGCGTAGCTTTGGGATTCTACCCATCTGTGACTGCAGCTGTATGCACGATGAACATAGTACAGTTTTGTACCTACCATAAATGTAGATGTTCGAGTGCTAATACAGCTGCAGTCCAGGTTTCCCTCCCTCCTTCCCCTCTTGGTACAGGCCTAGTGGCTAACACCTCCACAAACAACCTGTTTGGGTTATCCTTCTATGGTGTATTTGCTTGCAACTTCTGAATTTTGATTACATTGCATTGCATGACTATACATAGATATATAAATTATGTATTGCCTTCCTTCTGGGGGCACCTGACATCTGGGGCAAGAAAGACTGAAGAAAATGGCGTCGGCCATGTCTTATATATCCCTGTCGCGCTGACATCAGGGAGGAAGGCGACAACAACCGACGCTGGACCAAGACTTTGGAATTTGGCCGACCGAGGACCCGCCTGACGGCAGGAGAACCCATCTGTAATGACTGCAGCTGTATTAGCACTCGAACATCTACATTTATGGTAGGTACAAAACTGTACTTTCTGGGACATCTTCATGGGGGGGGGGTTAGGTTGATATTGGGGGAAGTTAAGTGGGTTGGGGAGGTGAAGGGGTTAAGTGGAGGCAGGGACGATTGGGAGGAAATGATATAAAGATGGGGAGGGGCTTAAGAGGTTTAGTCTAGTGTAGCTGGGTTAAGCAATCACATTTTGGCATGAACTTGCTAGGGCAAGCAGAGAGTCCAAGATGCCCTGTAGGTATTGAACTTGGCAGGTAGGCCTGGGTCAGTAGTTGTGGCAGTGAGGAGATATTTTAACTTAGATATGTAGGATTTGTAATTACATATGTCTACATATATATATTCTTGCCCAACTGTTTCATGCAAAAAAAAAAAAAAATTGTAACTGCTGCAGTTTAAAGTTAAGGGTAGGATTAAATGTTTTAGTTGAGTACAGGTGTGGGGTGCAGTGTTCCATGTCAGGGGCTTGCTAGTTCTTTAGTCCTTATTTCAAGTTGTTCAATAAACATTTTACATGTTTGGTTAAGATGTGTGGCCTTCCGGTGCTGGCGCTTGTTCGTGGGAAGGGGTTGCGGGGATTACATGCTGGTTATACCACTCAACTATAGCTTTAATAGCTGTTAGAATGCCCGGAGTTCTTGCTTGTTGGCTGATAGGGTGATCTGAATGAGTGGTGGGTTGTTTAGGACTAAGTGTTTGCTGGCAGTGTCTCTATGCTAGTTCCCCCCTGCTCCTTTCCGATGGGGTGGAAGTAAGCGAGTGTTTTACTGCTCTGATGTTGAGCTTTTTCTGTGATTCATAGCTCGGAGGTGTGCTGTGGGTTTTTGGGTTACACTCTTCTGGGTTTCCATCTGTGATCGTATGCTGCCTTTAGACGGTGGCTGGGGCAGTCTCCAGTTGAGCGGTGCATTTCATTGTTATTTTTGCACCATGAGGCATACCTGTGTAATGGTGGTTGGCTGGTCAAACCCCTTTTGTAGGCTTGTAGGTTTATCAGTAACATCTGCCCAATAAGTTGCTACCAGGCATGCCGCTGAAGCGTCGGCAGCCAATCCATAAAAAAAAAAAAAATAGTAAAGTAAACTTTGAGGAAGGGTGTTATGGTGTTCTGCTTTATCTGATGTGTTTGGCCTGCATTGTTGGGCAGGATATTCATGGGCATCTGTACATTGGATAGGGGCTTTGCTCAATAAAAAGAAAGAAAAAAATAGTTCACGGTTTTGCGGGCTCTTTCTTGGTGGCTGTTTTGGTTGGTTTCATCGGTGGTTCGCTGTTTCACGGTCCTTTCTCGTGTCTGCCGAGTTGTGTTCTTTGGTGGTCGTGGGAAGTGCTTGTTTGGTCCCAGTGGAATCTGCACATTATTTGGTTGCTGCGCACTCAGCACTGTAGGGTGCTTTCATCGGGTATTACAGCGTGAGGCATCAGGTGGGGAGATACCTGGGTTGTGTAGACTGGATGCAACCAAGGGAATTGTGCGAGCTGTACTTGGCAGGAACAGTTGATGAGGTTATGCCTTCAATGTTTTCCTTTGCAATGAAGGCCACAGGTGTGGGAGCACTAGTGTTTTGGCTGCAGAATACTTTCGTAGTGTTTGGTGTGTTATGCACTTGCATGTTCCTTCTGGGTGCCTGATTTGAATTGCACCTTTGGTGATTGCTGATTGAATGGGTTGTTCATGTGAGCTTCTCGTGTTTCCCCTTGGGCTTCATTTTCAACGTCAGGGTTTTTCGGGTGTTTGCTGTTATTCCTAGTTTCTATTCCCCTTGGGCTTCATTTTCAACGTCGGGGTTTTCGGATGTTTGCTCTTATTCCTAGTTTCTATTCCCCTTGTGCTTCATTTTCAACATCAGGGTTTTTCGGGTGTGTGATGTTATTCCTAGTTTCTATTCCCCTTGGGCTTCATTTTCAACGTCAGGGTTTTCGGGTGTTTGCTGTTATTCCTAGTTTCTATTCCCCTTGTGCTTCATTTTCAACGTTGGGGTTTTTCGGGTGTTTGCTGTTATTCCTAGTTTCTATTCCCCTTGTGCTTCATTTTCAACGTCAGGGTTTTTCGGGTGTTTGCTGTTATTCCTAGTTTCTATTCCCCTTGGGCTTCATTTTCAACGTCGGGGTTTTTGGGTGTTTGCTCTTATTCCTAGTTTCTATTCCCCTTGGGCTTCATTTTCAACGTCGGGGTTTTTGGGGTGTTTGCTGTTATTCCTAGTTTCTATTCCCCTTGGGCTTCATTTTCAACATCAGGGTTTTCGGGTGTTTGCTGTTATTCCTAGTTTCTATTCCTCTTAGGCTTCATTTTCAATGTCGGGGTTTTCGGGTGTTTGCTGTTATTCCTAGTTTCTATTCCCCTTGTGCTTCATTTTCAACGTCAGGGTTTTTCGGGTGTTTGCTGTTATTCCTAGTTTCTATTCCCCTTGGGCTTCATTTTCAACGTCGGGGTTTTCGGGTGTTTGCTCTTATTCCTAGTTTCTATTCCCCTTGGGCTTCATTTTCGGGTGTTTGCTGTTATTCCTTAGTTTCTATTCCACTTGTGCTTCATTTTCAACATCAGGGTTTTTCGGCTGTTTGCTGTTATTCCTAGTTTCTATTCCCCTTGGGCTTCATTTTCAACGTCAGGGTTTTCGGGTGTTTGCTGTTATTCCTAGTTTCTATTCCCCTTGTGCTTCATTTTCAACGTCAGGGTTTTCGGGTGTTTGCTGTTATTCCTAGTTTCTATTCCCCTTGTGCTTCATGTTCTACGTCAGGGTTTTCGGGTGTTTGCTGTTATTCCTAGTTTCTATTCCCCTTGTGCTTCATTTTCAACGTCGGGGTTTTTCGGGTGTTTGCTGTTATTCCTAGTTTCTATTCCCCTTGTGCTTCATTTTTAACGTCAGGGTTTTTGGGGTGTTTGCTGTTATTCCTAGTTTCTATTCCCCTTGTGCTTCATTTTCAACATCAGGGTTTTTGGGTGTTTGCTGTTATTCCTATTTTCTATTCCCCTTGTGCTTCATTTTCAACGTCAGGGTTTTTGGGGTGTTTGCTGTTATTCCTAGTTTCTATTCCCCTTGTGCTTCATTTTTAACGTCAGGGTTTTTGGGGTGTTTGCTGTTATTCCTAGTTTCTATTCCCCTTGTGCTTCATTTTTAACATCAGGGTTTTTGGGGTGTTTGCTGTTATTCCTAGTTTCTATTCCCCTTGGGCTTCATTTTCAACATTGGGGTTTTTGGGGTGTTTGCTGTTATTCCTAGTTTCTATTCCCCTTGGGCTTCATTTTCAACGTCAGGGTTTTTGGGTGTTTGCTGTTATTCCTAGTTTCTATTCCCCTTGTGCTTCATTTTCAACGTCAGGATTTTTCGGGTGTTTGCTGTTATTCCTAGTTTCTATTCCCCTTGTGCTTCATTTTCAACGTCAGGGTTTTTCGGGTGTGTGCTGTTATTCCTAGTTTCTCTTCCCCTTGGGCTTCATTTTCAACGTCAGGGTTTTTTGGGTGTTTGCTGTTATTCCTAGTTTCTGACCTGAATTTTGACAGCTATTTTGTGGTTTTGCTTGGAGCAAGTAGCTGACCCATTTGCTCTGTTGTTGTCCATCGTGAGATTTGCAAGCTCATGCTTTTGGTTTGGGGTTTTTGAGCGTTGCTAACTATCCCTTGTATGTGGTGTTTAGAGTAAATAACATGATTCTGTTTCACCTTAAAGGAAACGAAGACAGCAGTGCTGCGTATGCCAGAACATGCCTCTTCATACTTAGGCTTGAGGCTAAGCAATTCTGCCTGTGCTACTTGGTTGTCAAGATATTTGGAAATACATGAAATTTATGACAGCATAAATATTACATGAACAATAATTAATTTCCTAAATCTTTTAATATTGTATATAGCATGGCTGTGAAATTAGTTTTTGGGTTGTTGATTGTGGAGGGTGCTTTTTGGTTTTGAGTGCTTGACTGTGGTGGACACTGAATGCTTTGCCCGTCTGAAGAACCACGAAATTCTTTAGCGGGCTTTAGGCTCAGACTTTGGAGTTAGCTTGAGGTAGTGTGGTAGGCTGCGCGGGCTGGGTTGTGCAGACGTGGGGCTGCTTTAAAAAATGTTGTTGCAAGCTGTCGCTGTATATCCACCATACCTCTCAACTGTACCAGTTATTTTGCTGGATGTCCAGATTCTGCCTCATACTTGGTATGTTCCTCCTAAAACAGGTGCTTTCTGGCAAATAGGGTTGAAGTAAGTGAATAATAAAAATTTGAGTTTAGACTCGGCATCCTTCAGAGGATTCATGCTAACACAAAGCCCATTATTCGGTCAATTTACTAAGTTGCTAGGGACAATGTTTAAAATGTGTTCCTATTGGTCCCCGCATCATTTTAGGCTTTGTCCAGATTTTGGCTCTAAGAGGCTGAGAGGTATGATATCTACTTTGGCATTTTTGGCAAGTCAGTTTATTCATTTACAAGAACTTTGTAGTCAGCTCTATAAGTGTAGTCGCAAGGCTACCCGGGTAGTGGATATTGATAGGTCTCTTCATGTTTGGGGTTTAGTTGTAATGTACTTGACTGGTAGTTAAAGTTATCATGGGTATTTGATAGGGTCATTGGAGGCATAGCTTCAGTTATGGCTGCTTTGTCATACATATGAGTGGCAGTGGTACATTCCTTCCCAGGTTGGCAGGATAGGTCATCCACGAAGATGTTTTGGAATGTGTGTTATGTATTTTGGATGATTTATATGTCTCTTCTTTCTTGAAGATGGGGTCTTGGAACACTGTGGGTGTAATTTGGAATAGGTGGGTATAAGGTGGAGCCTTCTTTTTACATATTAGAGGATTTACTTTTCTCCTTTTCTTTGTAGATGATGATGGGATGAGTACCAGCTGTGGCAATACACAGTGAATTCGCAGATGATGGAACCAGTAACAAGCAAGGAGGTTACACATGGGGAGCACAAGTGGGCAACAGCTACTGATGGAAATTGCTGAAGTGCGGATTGCTGAAGGCAGAAAGCATCATGCGGTGTCTTGAAAGGGGATTTGAAAGGTGATGATCACTGGAATGGGGAGATGATTATTGGATTGGTACAGGGCACAAGCAAGGATGAGGTAGGTAGGGGGGCCAAAGGGAAACCTAGGGGTGGTTTATGGGGAATGTGGGGATCCCACGGGAGGAGTAGAGTCACAATATTAATAGGAGCACAAGACCTTATTCGGCTACAGCCATATGGATTTGCAAGTCAGTGAAGTTCAATCCTTGCTTTCTGGGAGCCTTGAGGTGGTTGTATTCACTAAGGCAGTTGTTTGAAGCGTATGTGGGGGAAGGGCCAATGAGGTGTTGGACAGGATGCTGGAGTTTGTTCCTCATGGGTGATATCTTTGGGGGGAAGAAGTTGCCTCTTGAGTAGTTAGGGTCAATGTTATATACCAGGTTAAGGTTTACAGAATAGCACAAGGAGCATTTCATTTGGGGTTTGGGTGAATTTTGTAGATGGGGTTTTATGAAGTGTGGTAGATGGCTGTGTTGGGGTAGTTGTAGAACATGGGTGCATTGTTGTGGGGGAGTTAGAAGGTTTAAATGAAGCCTGGTTGCAGGATAAGGCAGTTGTAGAACATGGGTGCATTGTTGTGGGGGAGTTAGAAGGTTTAAATGAAGCCTGGTTGCAGGATAAGGCAGTTGTAGAAAATGGGTGCATTGTTGCGGGGGAGTTAGAAGGTTTAAAGGAAGCTTGGTTGCAGGATATGGCAGTTGTAAGACAGGTCTTACCTTCTACTGGTATAGGTAACAGAAAGAAAGTTTTGGAGGGGAAAGGCCAGGGACAAACATGGATTAAGATGGTAAGGAGTCAATTGTGTGTGTTATGGCTCGGCATGTGGAGTAGTCATGGTTGAGTATACGTGAGTATTCAGGAACTGGGTCAAGGGGTGCTGGTTTTCCGACATCTAAGGTTATGCTACAATCGACAGGGTCCTGGGTGTGAGACTTGATACTAGTTATGTCTGGGTGTCAATTTGAGTTCAAGGGGTTACAGTTTGTGGTTTGGTTGTGGTTTAGGTTGTCAATCCATTCAGGTTGTGCCATGATTTCAGCTTTGAAGGAAGCGGGATAAAAGGGTATGTATTCTCTTAGTGGATGTTCTGGTGGTACAGTGTGGTCACGGTAATTCTACTTTAGGTAGTTTCATTAGGGTCTGTTTCAGTGATGGTATGGCAAGGTGGGTTTATGCCGGGATTCTAAGGTGCTTTACAGAGAATGGGTACACCAAATGATATTTGGCTTGACCCTTCCCTTTATGGGAAGTAGTGGGTTGAACAATTTTGGTTAGAAGGGAGGGGGAACAGCCTGGTCAGGCTAGTTGGCAGAGAAGAGGGATAGGCTTGCCCTCTTCTGTTCCCCCTCAGGATCTGGGGAAAGGAAATGAGTAGTTGGAGGAAGCTTGCTGAATAGATAAGCAAGCTGAGGTAAGGATGCTGCTTATTTGGTGGAACGTAATTCAATGGATGGTGTATGAAGACAGATGGGATGCTGCTTCATAAGTAAAGTAAGTGAGCAGAGGTATGGACTCTGCTTGTTGGGGTGAGTAGGTACGCTGCCCTGACTAACATCACAAGGATGGTACTTCGTAAGTAAAGTAAGTGAGCAGAGGTATGGACGCTGCTTAATAGGGCAGAGTGAGTAGGTATGCTGCCCTGGTTAACATTACAAGGATGTTATGCTGTATTTAGAATCAGTTATATCATGAATAGTTGTAATTAATGAATTTGATGATCAAAGCTATGTTATGGAAATTTAATAAAGGTCATCAAATGTCATTTGGTGTGATGTGCGTTATTGAAGGGGACCGGGACAAACATTGCTGACAGAGCAGAGAAAGTACACAAAACGTTTAGCAGGTCCTTAATTAAAAACACATTTGTTGTAGGTTCATAAGTGTATACTGTATCATCATATGGTTAAACCATTAGGATGCTAGAAAATTCTGTTTCTATTAATGTGTTCCCTCTGCCCAAATGGGCCTGAGGAGCTTGACCAGGAGTGAATTTATGAATGCCCGATCAGGCATTCAGGTGGGTTTTATAAAAGGTTAGGGAGTTACTACTTTTGATAAGTGCAGTGAGTATTCCATAGATGGGGAGGTCCTTTAGGAGAGGTTCTCTTCCCCTTGCAATATAGATTTATATACCTACAGTGAGCATTAGTGGTGATGCATATTTTTATGACCATGTGAGACATTGATCAAAACAAGGTAGTTGGCAGCATTGTAAACTAAACATAGTTTACCACATAGACGTCTATAAGAGATGGCTTATTATGGCAGGGTTTTTGCATGACCTTTGTAATATAACAAGCCCATAGCTGTGCTCTGCTTAGTGAGAAAGAATTGTGGCTTGTATCTTTTGCACAGTGTACTTAGACAGATGCACGCAGAAGGGAGTATAATATATTATAGGTGTGATAAATGAGGTGTAGTGAGGGACATTAGTTGCACCTGGAGGATATGCCTTTAGTAATTAATTGGGATAGGTAGGAGAGATTACTAGAGACAGATGGCATGAATTTATTATTTGTTTAAAAACAGGCTGTTAGAACACATAAACTAACTACAGAAAGAGGTTCATATGGAGTTTTGTAGTTTGCCTGTATAAGGTTATAATCTAACCTCACTTGCTGAGTTGTGTTTAGTGACAGAACTTGATGTCAAAGTCTGTCTAGGGTAGAATGAACTGAATGCCCACTTTTATTATTGGTGAATGGGGAACACTTCATCTTTCTACTGCTCTATACTTAGATATTTATGGCACCCAGGACAGTGTAACAAGACAAAAGGAGATGCAAAATATAGTTGTACCATAACTGTACTGCATGTCCCGGCTGTATGCCTTTAATATCATTAGAAAACAAACGTGAAAAAGGATATTGAAAGTATGTTGTGGTCTCATTTTACTATAAATCATGTTTGTTCTCATCCTTTTTGTATCACTTTAATGGACAGATGCTGTCTGTTTCAGGAACATGCAGACAGTGGTCCTGGTATCAGAACAGATAGTGGTCCTGGTATCAGAACAGATAGTGGTCCTGGTATCAGAACAGATAGTGGTCCTGGTATCAGAAGAAAGAGGACAAGGTGCTTGCAACTAATACAGTGTTCTCTAGCTTATGTAAATAGTTAGGTAGGAGGTTCAATGCTCGGCATGGGAAACGTGTGTGTGTGTGTGTGTGTGTGTGTGTGTGTGTGTGTGTGTGTGTGTGTGTGTGTGTGTGTGTGTGTGTTTGAGTACACTTAATGCTTGGTGCTGTATCCACTTCCCCTGAGAAAAATACATTTGGAAATGTGGGGTTAGCATAATGGTTAAGGTGTTTACCTTACAGACACAAGGTGCATGGTTTGAATCTCAAATGGAGTAACTGACTAGACTTTAAATAGCCCACAAAGACAGTTAGCCTAGTACTGACTTGTGAACCTATGAAGAAAAACAACTCATGTGGATCATTAATGGTACGATGGTAATGTAAGCAAAAGCAACATGCTAAGTTCCCTTTGTTGCCTAGAAGCACATAGTCTCCATAATTGTCCCCACTGGTATCAAAAGTAAATGCATTTGCAGTTCAGCTTTTCAAAATATATTCTTTTTTTCTGCTACTCAGCTTCTTTCTGATGCATATAATGTGCACTATGCAGAATATAGGCATAGCTTGGGTGTTTTGAGAATCATACACAAACTTCCAGAAAGTACCCCCCTCCCCTTTAGTTCTATATCCTCCCATGCAAGATACTGTAACTTCCAAGACAGCACATCTTTTCTATGCTAACAAGAAGAAAACAGTTTAAGAAGCCTGGCATTCTACACAAAAAAAACATCTTAACAAAACTTGTTTCTTAAATAAAAGCAAGGCAGATATGTCAAGTTTCTGTAAAATGAATTGATTCTAACACTTGTTATTGACAATGATGATACTGTGGTGTACATCACATATGCCTGGCTACACCCTTGTCATAGAACCTTATTACCATATTTGTGGCACACCAATTAAAGACCATCTTTTTTTCCAGCTTACTTTGTAATACGAATATTTTGTCTGACAGTGAAACAGAAAAAAAAAAACATTTTTCTGCCTACATTAGGCATTGATTATTGGAGTAGGCTGCAAAACAGGTGGTAGGATGATACACCTGTACACCTGTACAGATTTCATATCACGTTATTGTTATTCAACCAGATGGAAGACACTTGTTCACTGCTTCTGTCAGATGAATTCAACAGCAGCAAACATCAAATATCAACTGAACATATTCCAATTTCTTTGTAAAAAAAAAGTTAAATCATTTATTCATCTGTTTCTTTTCCTCAAACAGCATATTTATGCCAAACTAAAAGTTTAGATTAATGGTTTACCTGAACTGATGGTACCTCAGCTTGGAGTTAAATACTCTAATTGATGTTTTATATATGAACTGTTTTAATTAGTGTTGTTTAATTACTTTTTAAATATCAAATACCATTCATTTTATTAAGGTAATTCAGAACAAGAAGATGTAGACATACAGCTGTATTGCCTAAGTAGTGGACTGGTAAAATGACCCCTAGCCTAAGGAGGCAGTTTATTTTCCAGTAGGTTTTCTTTTTGATTTTTCTGTTCTTCTGTGATTGTAATGTATGGCCTTAAGGTACTGAGATGCCTTGAAATAAATGATGTTTTCTATGGCAACAAAAGGGAGGATATGCATTTCTATAATAGTTTTCTGACACTTTATTTTGTTTTCTGTCATCAGTTCCTACAACAGTGTCTTAAAATCATCATAACCAGCTACTTATTGACAATTCCTAAATCTGTGATTTTAACTTACAAAATTTTCTCCAGGAATTTCTATAATTTGCTTGTATGTAACCTAGCTTTTCTATTACAAGCACGCTGTTTAAATGTCACCGCTATGTCTCGTCCTTCCTTACCATAAAGGATTATTGCCAGTATTTTATGTTCCTTAGGGATTTGCAGGTACACTGGATTACATTTTGTAAGATTTGATTCTGTGGAAACTTTAGAGCAGTATACCTGTCTTTTAGGAAACTACAGTTGTTGTACAGTTCAGAAACGCTCATTAATTTAACTGTCACATAGAAAAATGGCATTCATTGTGGAGGCAGAATTCATGGATCCCTGTTGTATTTGTGATCAATGTAGGGATTACTGCATACTGGGAGAAAACTTCATTTCCCCTTCACAAAGTTGTATTTTGTTGAGTTGAATTTCAGCTAAATTGGTGCTAAAAATGCACAAGAGACTAATACTGAGTTGTACAATTGAAAGAAACTACTAGCTATTGTTTTTCAGTGAAGCTGGTATTGGCCATACATATTAACTTATTACACACACTGGATATTACCAGAAATGGATGTGAATATATATCTGAAGTTCTTTCTTTAGCCATAGAGCCATATATCAAGGCAGTTATGCCATTTGTATACTTCTCTGAGGCTTATCTGGTTTTAGTCTTCCTCTTCAAGAACTTAAAGGATTGTAAATGCTCATATTAGATAATGCAAATATTACTGAGTAATGAAATAACAAGATAAGGATGCCTGCTTGGTTTAAATGTAGACATTTCTACATATAATCTCCATTCTTTCATAACTTGGACCATCACCTTAATGCTGTGTCTAGTGACTTAGTTTTTGACTTATCTATTCCTTCCCCAAGGCCTACAGGAGCGTTCTTCAATATTATGTTGCATCCTTGATGTAGTGCTAGGGATTTACAAGCCTCTATTAATGTCATTTTCTTTTGGAATTTAATGACATTTGTTCAGTGCTCTCAAGAGTACTAGAGGGAATTGAAATTGAATGAATGTGAAAGCACCAGTAGCAGATTCTGAAACTGCTATGTGTCCAGAACACTTACTCACTACTTTGTCTTATGCCCAAGAACTTTGGGTAAATAGTCAAGAATTAGCAATAAATAAATAAATCTGTATTATCTATCTATCCAGCTATTTCTATCACTTTATATATATATATATATATATATATATATATATATATATATATATATATATATATATATAATGTGTGTGTGTGTGTGTGCATATATACATGTGCAAATATTAAACTCAGAAGAAAAAAAACATCAGTTCAAAGGATGAAAACACAAAACTGTGGGATGATTTTCATAGTTAGATAGCTACTTGTGTGTGTGTGTGTGTATATGAGTGCTTTTATATGTGATACCCACGGTATGTCTTTGCTGTCAACTAAACTTGACAGTACTAATAGAAAAATATCAGCCCTACGAAAACTGCTGAATGGTGAATGAGCACCAGTTTTCGAGTGACACATTTATCGATAAGCAACTGATTATTAACCTGTGTACCGTTACTTTGCATATACAGTGCGTGCATAACAGTAACTGCTAATAAATATGTCATTTCAGTGTAAGAGTACACACTGTAACCACTTTGGGTATATATGTACTTTGCACTGTTGTACTGACAAGAGTGCATTTTCTTGAGCTTTATTAATTTAATCTAATGGAGTTATAGTGACACTTTAAATGATGAACAAGCCAGCTGCCTGAGTAGCTATCTAATGTTATCCTTGACACAGTGGCATTTTTCCAGTCTTTTTGTTGCATAACCTCTTCCGCTGCCACAGTCAGCAACCTCTTGAAGGTACAGATGCACATTAGTCATGTGAGCTGATTCACATTAAAACATCATGAGAAACACTTGGCTTTTGAGTGTATGGAATACTACATAAACATATGAGATATAGAGGTACTTGCCTTTTGAGTGTATGCACTACTAAAAAAAATAAAATATAGAAAGCATTATATATTAAGAGGGTAAGGTGAACACTTTATTCATTCATTCAAGGATATTGGAATATAAGTCTCTTTTCACTCATCTCAAAGGGGGGGGGGGCAGCAGTAACCCCACAATGGTTCCAGCAGGGAAGAGGAAGAAGAGGAAGGGGAGGGGAGGTGACTACACACACTAACTAGTATTAATAAAAATACTAATGATTTGGTGACTAAACATGAGGGTATTGTAGTTTCTCATAAATGTTTTAAAAATTTCAATTACAACAGTTTTGAAATTAGACCTGAATATTTTTCTTTGTTTCAAAAAGGGTTTACCTTTGTATCCAGTAAAAATTATGATATTGTTGATTCTATTATTGAATTTAAGTTATTTACTAGGAAGATAAAACATAGCTTTCTACTTTAAGGAACAGGCAGGATAGAAAGTGTTATACACGTTTATGTAAAAAGAAAAGCATGTTTAACAACCCCATGCATCTATTAGTTCAAGTTTTATTAGAAGCATGTATTTCCAAAAAGTGTAAAATTCAAGGCATGAACAAAGTACATGTAGGCCACAACTTGGAGCATGAGGAATTTATGTTATTGAAAAACAAACTGATAGGTGTGAAAACACTTAGAATAATGAAACCAGACAAAGGTGAAGGTCTGGTGATTTTTGAATTTTTCTATTGGTTGCATTAGTGCTATTTTTAATATTTTGCATGGTGACAGTCCTGATTGAAGTTTCAAGGAACAAAATAAATACAAGTTATAGTAAGATTGATTTGTTACTTGAGGATTGGTTGTATCAGGGGTTTGTTGTCTGACCCATTTACAAATTTTTGAAGAACCCACATCCAGTGATCCCAGCTGTATTTGGGATACCTAAGGTACATAAAAGTATTTACAATTCTCCATTTTAAACTGTCTTAGCAGTGCTCCAAAATGGATCTATATCACGTTATCGTAAACTGAAAATATCGAACTTGAAAAGAGTGAAAGTGCTGAAAACTCGGAGTTTTGTTTTTGTGATCGCAGTGCAATGAAGATTGGGATATTTGCCCTTTCCTCACTGTAGTACAATGTCGGAGTTGGAATATATATTTAGCGGGGGGTGTGGGGGCACAGCCTCCCACAATACAGAGTTTGTGTTTCTGTATTTTCGATCTTATGAGCGTTCGACATTTTGCGTCTGCAATAATGTGATATAGATGCCTCCAAAATATACCCCTTTGCAGTGTATATTGACAGACTGTAGAAACAAGTTAAAGCACATTCTTAAGGACTGACTAATGATTTATACACCAAAGATGTTGGATTTCTTATTATTGATATGATCAATCTTTTCACTTCTATCCCTCAGGATTAGGGGATCAGTTTATTTCAAGAAGCAATCATGAGTTTTGATTTTCTGAGTGGACATGACATTAAAGTTATTATAGAATGTATTGAGGTGGTTTTAGGGAATAATTTTACATACTTTGAGGGGGAGACATAAAGGAAGATTAAGGGTTCCGAATGGGTGCAACTTGTGCCCTGATGTTCACAAATTTAGTGATGTTGGCTTGGGAGAGGAAATACATTTGTCCATCTAATTATTACAAAGAATATATATTGTATTCAAGATATTTTGATGACATCTTTACTCTTTGGAATTGTCCACAAGCGAGAATTATGGCTTTTATACATTTTATCAGTGGGACAATAACATTGTTAAAATTTACCAACCATTATGATAAACATATGGTTAATTATTTGCATGGAAGTATTTCTGTGGATGATGGTAATTGCATATCCAACATTTATCTTAAGCCCACTTTTAGTAACCCTTATTTACACTTTGTGAGTTTCCACACTTATAAGTTGAAAAAGGGTATACTCAAAGGGTAAGTCATTTATTTAACATATATGGTTTCTGACAATAAGGTTTAGAATGATAAGTTAGTACAAATGTTTTTAGACAGGGGATACACCAAAATATTGTTTTTTGACATTAGTGATGAAATTAAAGAGGGGAGGAAAGTAAGTTTTGTATCATTTTGTTGGGTGTTGGTTTACAGAAACAGCTTGTTAATGATTCATCGAGGGAAATGATGAAAATGTAAGAAATTTTGATTGAGCCCTCATTCTGCAGTACAAATTGGAGAGTCAACAAGTTAAGAACATAGTTACTAAGAACTGGAATATTTTAAAGGCAAATGGTATGGTGTTAGAAATTATGAGTGAAAAACCTCATTTTGTATTTAAGACTGCAGACAATATCAATAATTTATTGGAAAGAAAGCAAACTCTTATGGAGAATGGGTGGGATCAGAAGAAAAGGATACAAAAATGCAAGTGTTGCAACCGATGTCCATTTATTTACACAGAACATGAACTGCATTTGAAGAACATATGTGGAAGGGTTATACTTCCACAAAAGGCTAACTGCTTTGGTAAGGACTTTTGCCTGTTTGGCTGTTAGTAACACCTGTTCAAGTTATGTGGGAAAAACTGAAAAGATGTTCTGTAAAAGAATGCACAAGCACCTTTATGACATTGAAAAGGACAATGTAAGCAATGTGCTTTTTAAACATTCCATTGTATGTAAAGGATTTAAAGTTTTGGTTTACCATTTTAGAAATAGTGGTTCCTAATTCCAGGGGTGGTGCCTGGCAGAACAAATTGTACATAAAGAATTATTATGGCAATTTAGGTTAAGCTTCTACTCCCCACCCAGGTTAAATGATCATATTTCAATAACTTCAGACCTTCATAGCCCTTCGGCTAAATTGTAAGAATTTTTTTTTATATATTTTTAGTATTAATATTTATAAACATTATATAGCTGATGTATATGTTTTTAAGGTGGCTTTTTTATTAAGACTTTCATGCGAGAAACCAGTTTCAATTTTGTAATCAATTTTCTTGTAAATTTAGGTGGCTGTATTATGATATTTGGTGATTTTTAGAATGAGTTTCACGGACTGTTTTAAACTGACACTGTAGCTTTAAACTTTTTTTTACTTTTTGTATGTGGATTCATAAAATCCTTGGGTTTGTATTTGCTGTCTCCTGAGTTCTTCACATTGGTCCAGGTTTCTGCATTTTTTGATTTGATTAATAGTAACATTTTTTCTGAACCAATTTTAGTTCTGTACCAACTACAGAAATTGCCGTTATCTCTGTAAATTATTTTCTTACTATCAGTCATAATATGCTTAGTGTCTGTCATTTCCAAAGAAATAGGAATTGGCAAAGACTTCCCATGGACATTATTTTTGATTTGGTCAATAATGTCAAGTTTCTTATAAACAAATTGTGTTTCTGTACCAACTATAGATATAGTAATTATTTCCCAAATTATTTCCACATATCACTTTTACAATGCCTTTCAATCTTGATCCTAAATGGAAAACAGATTTCCACGTGTAGTCAGTGGTGGAGCTAGCTCTAAAAAGAGCTGTTTTAGCCCTGTGGGCAGCTGCAGCTCTATATATAGAGCTGTTACAGATCTCTATGAGCTCTGAGAAGAGTTGTTTTGTGTTTTGAATGCCCTTTCGGGAAGATGCGGTAGTTCTAAAAAGAACTGTTTTGTTTGGTTCACCGAAGCTGTGTCTGTGCCTCCGGCTGGTCTTACCGAAGCTGATACAGATTTCTGTGAGCTCTGAGAAGGGCCGATTTGTGTTTTGAATGCCTGTTCAGGTGTTGGTGGTAGCTCTAATAAGAACTTTTTTGTTTTATTCTTCAATGTGTCTCAGATTGCTCTTACTAGAGCTTATACAGATCTCTGTGAGCTCTGAGAAGAGCTGTTTGGTGTACTGTGAGCTCTGAGAAGAGCTGTTTGGTGTAAGGTGCAGATCCATGTGAGCTCTGAGAAGAGCTGTTTTGTGTATGGTCACAATGGGCTCTGGGAAGAGCTGCTTTTGTGTCCTTCGGTGTTCCGCGGTGGTGTCGATCTCCATTGTTCTTCTTCTTGAACAGATCTTTGGTTCTTTTGCTATGTGTGAGTCCTAAAAAGGACTATTTGTGTGCTCTCCAAGCGCTGGTCAGAATTACCTGAGAGCTGTTGCTGTGCTGCTTTTATGCTACTGTGGAGGGGGTGTTGTTGAGAGATGTCCAATGAGAAGTGACTAATTGGGGGTGTGGCCCTGGTAGGCCTACAAGGTGAAGACGGACCTGGTTGGAAGCATCTCATTCCTCTTATTTAGTTCCTTTTTGTTATTATCCAGCTTCTTGTTCATATGTGCCATTCCTAACGTCTAGCAACACGTTGGAGCCTTTCACTTTGTCACGATTATACCTATGTTTGAAAAAACTGTACTAAAAGTTAAATTTAACCAAAAAATAAAAATTAAGTTTAAAATTAAACTGTAAAACAGAGATCTTGGGCATTATTCTGGGGTTACTATCTGTAATGTGATACTTTGTAATATAAATAGGTACCAAATTGACGAATGGCATTGCAATACAGTTGGAAACTTTCCTAATGAATTTGAGATGCAATGAAACTTTGATGATTGAGTGAGTATGGGGTTCTAGGTAATCTTTTAAGAACTGAAGCACTTGACATTGAGATAGAAGAGAAAGTGGTGGAAGTGAGGCAGTCAAAGCTAGAATCAGATGGTCTGCAGCCAACTGGCACAGTATGTCAGATGTAGCATGCGATAGAAAAATGACAATGAAGCTGAAAAGTAGGGTATACAAAACAGTGGTGCAACCAGTACTAATGTATGGAAAAGTAGGGTATACAAAACTGTGGTACAACCAGTACTAATGTATGGTGCAGAAACTTGGGCAGTAAAGGTAGAGAAGTTGATAAAGCTAGAGGTGATGGAGATGAAGTACTTGAAACAGGTGGCAGGATACATACTGTAGGACAGATGAAGAAATGAGGACATAAGCACAGAAGCCAAAGTAGCTCCAATTCCATAAAAAGTCAAAGAGTTTGAGCACATGTGGAGAAAAAGCAGAAGACTATCTGGTGAAAAAGATATGGGACAGAGTGGAAGAAGGCAAGAGGAAATAAGGGCATCCAGCACAGAGGTGGATGGATTGTGTGAGAGAAGGCCTGCTACACTGAGGCATGAGTGTCAAAGAAGCAGGCGGAGTGGCACTGAATAGAGAGAGAGAGATGGTAACAGTTGGCACAACACACCAACCCCATGTAGAAAATTGGGCCTGATAATGATGATCATGATGATGATGACGAACTGAAGCACTTGCAACAGCCATAAATCTGAATTTGGAAAAATGAGAAAAAAAAAGCTGAAGATAAAGAATGGTAAGTGTAATAGCAGAAAAAGTAAAATGTAAATAGCAGTGAAGACTATTTTTAGAAAAGCTGTTATCTCATTGGAAGAACAAATGTTGGCGATTCTTTCTCTCTATCAGTCTTTCTGTTTTTTGGCATTATAGTAAAAACAAGGGCTGCAGGAAATGTTAACATTAGT
This sequence comes from Protopterus annectens, assembly GCF_019279795.1. Taxonomy (NCBI): domain Eukaryota; kingdom Metazoa; phylum Chordata; order Ceratodontiformes; family Protopteridae; genus Protopterus; species Protopterus annectens. Next base: position 1,456,359,595 of record NC_056745.1, on the reverse strand, counting down.
ATAAGAATAATGAGTCTCATATTTTCTTAACCATGTTCACAGATTGTACCCACATCCCCAAATGCTAAACTTGGACAGTATCAGCTGATAGTGGAAGCAGGAAGTAAATTAATAGATTTAAAAATATTTCTTATGGTCATCTCTTTTTCTCCTTTCACTGCAACTCTGAATTGTGTTTATCCTATAGTAATGCCTCTGTGATCAAACAATGCATTTCCTTGAAATCCTATTATATTTAATTTTCAGAAGAAGACAGATTGGTGTTGAAAATGCTTATTTTATTTGCTAATTAGACACATTTCAGTGGTGTTAATAGCTATAAGTCTGTTCTTCAGTGTTGTCATGATGGGAGTTCCATAATTTTATTACACTAACCGTTCTTAATATTATGGATCAAAATCTTGCTTGTTGAAGTAGTATAGACAGATACTGTGACTGGTGTAGACTGATTCAGTGCTGGAGGGACACCCCCACTCACACGCTTTATACTGCTGAAGTTGAAGCTAAATTAAAACATTAGCATATTTTACTCTAGTGGTGTACATTTTCCCTGGAAGGGCAAATAAAGCCCATAACAATAAAATTAAATGATATGACACACATCAGGTAGCTGTAGAGTTCCAAGATCTTGTCTTTGAATCTGTAAACATTCTATCTCATTGAATCTTTTTGGTGGAAAACCAACGGGGGGGGGGTGGGGTAACTGCATTCCATTGAAGTAACTGGTTGGCCTTCCTTCATCTCTCTAGCTCTTATATCTTGCTCTCTAGCTATTATATCCTCATTTCAAGCCAAAGTCACTGCAATACTGCCTGGTGTATTTAACTTAAGTGTATGTTTACAGTAATCTAGCAGCTTGTGTTACTACTTTTAAAGTTATCAGGACTTTTCTTACTCCTGTTTTGCTGCAGTTTTACAGATTGTTTTCCTGGTTCTTATTCTACCATGGGCCAACCTGCTCAGCCCTCTCTATGCTCCAGCTTCACTCCACTTTCCAACCCTTACCCTAATTCCCACCCAACCAGCACGCACATTGTAAATTGAACATTTACCAACAGGAAAAAGTACGGTCACCTGGAATTTCTTCTTTTAATATTTGCTATGGAAGTCAATGCCCAATAGTATAAATCCTGTTATTCTAGCAGCTTTCTAAGTTTATAAGACCAGCATTTACAATACGGACCTTTGTCCCCCTAATTTAAGTTTTTACTCATTTCTTGAGATAAGATGTTGAGAGGTACGTAAAGAGGACAGAGAAAATACAAGGTAAATCAGGTAAGTTTCTTTAGTTTTGCATAATGTACCTGATTTTCCATGTATTTTTGCCCTCTGTCTCTCATACATTCAAAGTTTTTTTTTTTCAAAAAAAAAAATATAAAGCAATGGAAATCTCCCTTTCTCTGTTACTTGATTTCCAAATTACTAAAGCACTGATGTATGTGTAAGCATGGGATGGTAAGCCCCGTATTCATGTGCAATACATCAGCAAAGTGGAAGAATGCAGAAACAATGCAGAGGAACACCACGGTGCTGTTATACACAGATGTTATTTAAGAAAACTAAGTAATTTTGTTTTTAGTGTCATTGTATATTAGCAATAGCTGACTCATGTGTGTGGGTATATTAAAGATTTACCCACAGCTGGCTTGGTTTAATCAGTCGAGCTTCATCCTCATGATCAAACCACACCGACCATTGGTAAATCTTAAGTATACCACACCCACTCAACAGTTATCAATAAATAAGTACACCTCATCCATTACTTCATCCTCACCTGTCAACCATCTTCCCACTAGCTAGTCAAAAGTCTCTTCAAGCTTATTTGTTGTAACTCCAATCCATTATTGTACCCCAATAATACTTAAACCTGTCAGTCCAAATGTGAAGGTAATACTTCTACCCATCTGCTAAAAATGCCATTATAAACAAACCATCTTTCTCCACCATACATCAATGTGATGACATCTACCCCAACCAAACTTCAAGCCAAAGAATACAGCCTAAAAGTTTAAAAATAGTAACTCTAAGTCTTACAAGCATTTGCAACAGAATCATAGATTTTCATGCCTGATTGATTCAACACAACACAGATGCTGTAGTCACAAGAGACACGGCTAAAACCTGAAATGAAAGATGCTGAATATTACCTGGTTATATTATTAGGTTTACAGAACACATGAAAAATTAAGTGGAAAAGCTATAATCTTGCTCACAGTAACTCCCTAAACAGGCACGACCCAAATTTTGGAAAAGCAGAAGTCCTAATCTAATTCCTAGAACTTAATAGAGCCAAGAGCATATGCATTGCTATGCTATCTATCACCCCATGACAGAACATTCCAATGCTTGAAAATGTACTACCCTAGATAGCAGATACAATCACAAATGAAATTATCCTCCTGGGTGATATAAACATTGACTGGCATTCTTTATCTGCAAATTCAGTGATCAACAGCATGATCCTCTTTGGATTCACTCAACTTATTAATACATGAACAAGTCACAACAAAAGTAACTCCTAGCAATCTATCCTAGACTGGATTTTGATTACCAAACCATCTAATTTTACCTGCCCAGGTACCCTCCCTGATGCATTAAGTGACCACCTGCCAGCTTATAACTACAGGAGTATTACACAAGTAACAAAGGAACATACGCTCAAAATGACCTGTAATCTTTCCGGTTTCTCCAGAGAGCCTTTAACTGAAGCTCTGAATGCACTTAACTGGTCCAGCCTAACAAGACTCACCTTAAATTATGCAGTTGAATAATTCAGTGCAGCATTTCTAAATATTATTAACACCTTAACTCCACAGAGTACAAAAATAATTAAAACAGCCATACGCCATGGTTCACCAACCAATGCAAGCTTCTTATGAAAAGACAGAGACAAAGCACAGATTAACTGACAAAATGAATAAATAAAAATGACAAAACTCTGCAACTATTCAGATGCTTGGAGCATGGGGGGTAAATTCAAACCACTCCTGGGGTGTGGTAAATGCACCCTCACCCCCAGTGAATATCTAGAATTGACTCATAACAAACATTTAGCAACACCATGGTTGTGTCATAAGGGGGACACTCGACAAGCATTAAGAAAATTCTTACTAGAAACTGGATTATTTTTAGAAGTAACCCAGATTGTATTGATGTGTTAGGTAAGACCCTAGCCTTTGTCTATAAAACAGGAAAGAATCTTAAATTTTTATTTGAACAACTTAAAATGGCATTTGGTATCTATGGCAAAGGGACAAAACACTATAGGATGTGTAATCAATATGGTTTTATTTTAGAGAGTAAACTGGTTGCAGCTGGATGTTCCCCAACCACAGTATACCTCAAGGAAGGAAATTGTAGCACCAGAGGGGTTGTTTACCTGGCTATATGCCAATGGTATAATTACATTTGTGTTGGCAAGACAGAAAGAAATTTTAGAAAAAGGATATACAAACACATCCACACGATTGCTAAGGCCAACCTAAATAATACTTTATAAAAGCACAGCCTTACATGCCCCAGTTTTATGTGCTACAAATTTGCCATTCTTGACGTTATAAAGAAAAGCCCTAGGGGAGGTTGGTGGGAGGCCCAACTTGAAAAAAGTGAACAGCTGAGACTCAATTCGACCACTGCACCAGGGATTAATGACGGTGTTTCTATTTCCCCCATACTGAGGTTAAACACACTGGATTTATAAAATTAGTTGTTTTAGGGTTATGCATTCTTCTGGGTCACAGACCTGTATTGTTTTTACATTTTTGTTAATACTTTTTTTTATAAGCCTGATACTAGTGGTGATTAACTTGTTGGTTTTGGATGTGTTTTAAATCACCCTGAGAAGGTTTGGTGTCACTAAATAAAGTACTTAAGACTTCTGTATTCTTAGTTTGTGACATTGTTTTTATGATTTAACATTTTACATTTACGCAGAGCTTACCCATTGGATTATGTTCACAGTTTCTGATCTCGCTAAGTGTACGTATTCTTTTTAAAACGGCAAATTTAGTTTACCTGGTGGACTATGTTCACAGTTTCTGAATTTGCTAAGTGACTGTATTGCTTTTTTTAAAAACTGTAAATAGTATATTTTATCTTTCAATTTTCTGTTTTGTCAGATGTAGTTTATTTTGTTAGTGATTATTACTGTTTGTACTACTCATTTTCATTGAGTCAGTTTTGCATTTTTACACACTGTGACTTTATGTTTTAGGCAATTGGTTGATTGGGTCTATAAAAGGAAATTAAACTTTGTAATCAGATTTCTGAAGAAGTCTCAAGTACTAGGGATGAAAGTGCATGGCCTGGTTTATAGTTTTTATCTCTTCTGTCGGTGTTGGTTCAAATAAATACGTCTGGTACCTGGAACGAGATTTGTGAGCTGGATTTTTGCCTGTTTGCCAAGATTTCTGACTAACTGGATTTGGGCCTGTTTACCAAGACTAGCAATTGCCTTCTGATCCTGGGACTGTGTCACTAGATGAGTCTGTTTGCTTTACCAACAAGATGGCCATAAAAAGAACCCTAGAAATTTCTGGTCTTCCATATCCTGTCTCATCAGCCTAGGTGCAAAAAAAGATCTCACCATACCCAGACATTTCCCCCCTTCAAACAGCTACTTTTTTCAAATATATTCTTCACAAAATGCATAGCTGACTTAACCTCAGACTCATCTAATGCACCTCATTCCAAGTAGCTAACTTTCCAGGCCTTGGACCGTAGCACATGTCCTTCACAAAGGTCACCTAACTGCAGCCTTTCTGATACACACTTTAGACAATCCGAGCCCACATTGCCTTTCAACCAGTTTCTATAGGTTCATACATGTGTACTAGACTAATGGCCCTGGAGCCTTTACAAGCCTAGCCCATAGAACTGCCCTAGCATCATGCCACCCAACATTGGTTCCCAGTGCCTCTATCAAGTTGAGCCACTGGAGTGATACCTGGGGTGAACTTTCTATTTCCCATCCACTTATCAACTCTCATAAAAAAGCTTTTACATAAACTAAAACCTTGTTCATCTTCAGCCAACAACCTTCCCCTGGAATACCTAATCTAGCTACAGATGCAATAGCATACCCAATCACCATTCTTATTAATAGATCAGTTACAGAATCATGTGTTCCTAACTTATGGAAAATGGCACATATTATCCCCTTACATAAAAGGAGTAATTCCACTGGCATCACAAATTTCCATCCCATAGCCATCCTGTCTCCTATCTCTAAAATCATTGAAAAAAGTATACATCAACCATTTTTCCACTGTCTCTTACAGAATAAACTAATCATCAATACACAACATGGATTTTGACCAGAACACTTACCTGTACTGTATTGCTATCATTTGCTGCACTGTCAATAAAGCTTGAAATGCTAATGAACTTATTTGTATCTGCAGTATTTCTAGATTAGCAAAAGCCTTTGACATGGGTTCTCACTCTAAACTCCTCAATCAACTTTACACCCTGTGTCTATCATCTCCAACTATTCAATGGTTATTTAGGTACTTTGCTAACAGGCAACAAGCTGTATAACAGCAAGGGTCCATATTTGCACAAAAGTCCCACAAGGATCCATTGTTGGCTATCTACTATTCAATATTTTATCAATAACCTACATTCCTCTTCTTGAGAAGGCACCTTGATTCAATATGCCAATGACTCTACCATCATCTGCTCTTCAAACACCTTAACTCACCTGCAAGAAATCAGTCAACAAGCTGTCATCTCCACTGAAACATTGCTTAAAAGGGCACAACTCTTAGTCAATCCCCACAAAAAAGAAAACAAAACAAAATTCTCCTCTTTAGCCCCAAAACTCATAGACTTAACAAACCAACTTTCAACATATTTTCAGCAAGTAGCACTGAAATTGAATTAGTTATACCAAACTATTAGGAATCATAATAGATAATGATCTTAAATTTGACCTCCACATCCAAATCAGTATCAAGAAAAGCCATGAAAAACTAGGCATGCTATACAGAAACAAACATTTTCTGAGTACACCCACAAAGCTACTCTAGCCAAAATCTACCTTCTGCTCTTCCTATTCTATGAAGCCCCAATTATAACCAATTCACAATCACCCATAAAAACAAACTTGAAAGCTGCTACAACAAAATTGCCAAGTTTGGTACTAATTCATCCTCCTTTACCCATCACTGTATAGCTCTGCATACATTTAGTTGGCTGGAACTCCCCCTCCACCTCTCCGACATTCAGCTTAAAACGATACACAAAATCATGCACCAACTATTAGCTTGCCCAGCTGTTACCCCTTTAATCAACATATCTTTCCCTAAAAGAACTCTTAGATTAAAAGACAAACAACTTCTCACCATAAATAAACCAAATAAATCCCCTGGACAAAGCCTATACTCCTACTCAGTAGTAGAAATGGAACTCCTTACCTCTAACCACCAGAACTATTTCTAACCTACCAACCTTTAAATGCTCCCTAAAAGAATACCTTACAAAATCTTAGACCTGCTCCTGTGTCAGTCCTGGCTGAACTTACTCACTATACTTCACTCACTCCCTTCAACCTAAATCACACTTTGCAACCCTCTCCAACCTCCTACTCCACTCCTTTCTTTTCCCACTAACTTACTTTATCCACTTTCTCTCTGCGGACCTTTCCTCTGTCTCATTCCTCCCTACTCACCTAAGCTTCATGAAGGCACCCTGCCCTGTACTCTTCTTATAATCTCCTTTTCACTCCATTCTTACTTCCTTTAATAACAGTAATATGGACACCCTCTCTCACACTAAGACATCACTCAATTTCCCCTTCACTGTCTCTAATCACATAATCTCTAATATCTATTTTAAATATCTTGTTAGAATTGTCTCAGGTCTCATTAATTGCATATTGATCTATATAACAAATAATATGACTAACATGTTTTTCTTCACATAGTTTCTCCAGCTCATGTTATTGTTTTTCATTACACTCTACTGTAAAATATATGTTCTATGTTTTTCTCATTACAACATTTTTCACTCCTGTGTTTTGTATTTTAAAATATTTTGTAATTTAAAATATTTGTAATTGATTTTTGAATGCACTTGTGGAGCTTTTCTCCCCAAGCCTTTTTTGAAAATGGGCATTTTCTGACCCAGTTGGGTTTTCCAAGTAAATAAATGTCAAATAAATAAATAAATACAGTCATAAGAAAATAACACAGGTAGTTTTGATCAGGTCAAAGATTTTTATCCCAGGGTTTCAGAAAATCTCACTCTGATATTGAAACCACTGAAGCTTTTCTGTATTATGGTAAGCCTAAGCAATTCAGACACATGCCTGCCACTACTATTTTAAGGTGGCACTGGCCAAGAAATAGAAAGTGATCTAACTGGCATATTCATGTATGATTGTGGCAGTCTGGATAAATAGTTAATGCAAATGACCATGCACTGTCCCCCAGAAATGGTGCTTGCACTGCATTAATACAGGAGGAGAAAGTGAACACCATCTTTTGATGACTTTCACTCTTATAACGCTGTGGAATGGTTGAAGCTTGTACCACAACTACTTGTAGATATTGCAGGCCATCATTGTTTGTGTGTGTGTGTGTGTGTGTGTGTGTGTGTGTGTGTGTGTGTGTGTGTGTGTGTGAATGAATATGTATGGGCATGGGGAAACAATAGAGAATCTCGAGATACCAAAATCTCGAACTTTGGTATCTCGAGATGAAAACGGCGAAAAACCACAATGCCGAAAATGGAAAATGCCGAGTGTGGAATAACCGACACTTAAAAGGGAGAGTCAGTAATACCCGATCCCCCAAATAACCGACACTTAAAAGGGTGAGTCACCAATACCGGACAAACAACCACGCAAACATCCGGAAACACCGGAAATATAAGCACCGATATGAGAATGGCGAAACCATGACAAGTGCCTTTATTTGCAAGTATGGTCCAGAACTCCAGTAAACACTGTAAACCAAACATCCACAGTCCCAGTACTCCAGCCAACACTTGAGTACAACATCCACCAACCGCAGTGTGCCAGCAGCACCTCTAATGCAACACGTACAGAGTGCACAATCCGAATAGCGCCACAATGCATCACATAATGACAAGAGGGAACACACCAGCAGATGCCGAGCAACTATAATAGACACACCTTCCAATAGTTACACCTTCAGCAGCCAAGCAATTGCTGTGAGAAAGTCCAAACAGCCATATGTTACCCTGTTCTGCAGCACATGTTCAAACTGCCCGTGCCGTTTACCTACATGCCAGAGCTTTGGAGACGGTGGACAGCCACATGACATACATGCCCATAACTCCTCCACCATGTCCTGTTCTCTTGCTAACACATGCAGCAATAAAGACAGGTCAGTGGCTCTGCATCCCAACAGTGATTTCAGTCTGCGGTGCCACACTTCCACACTGTTCTGTGTGCATGGAAGGAAGAGAGCATTCAAAGCATGCACATTCCAGAATGTTATGGGAAAGAGCGGGAGCAATCTACAGCATGTTGTTCTGGTAGCGCATTTACGTGCCCTACCAAACACATACCAGTTCCCAAAGTACCATAGAAGGTCCTTCCCCTCACACGGAAATGAGTCCCTCAACTGGTTGAATGCCAGTATCACCTCCTCTTTTGGTAGGAATGCTAGGGCGACAAGTGACTTTACAGCCAACTGGAATGCCATGTCGGTATTATACCTGTGTGCTAGCCCTAGCTGCTGTACTTTATGGCAGATATTCTGGCCAAAGTGGAAGAGACACCCTTTGGACATCACACCTTGTAGGTTCCCTTTGATGATCCTGATGGCAGCTACCTCAAAGTCCGTTAACACGTACTTCAACTGAGTGTCACAGCTATGTTCTGCCAGCAATTCCAACACACAGTGCCACATATAGTTATAGGCCTTAAGGGACTTCTTGCTCATTAAACAGAAGAGTAATGGTGCAGATCTATTGAAGCCACCATACTTAACCAGGCCTTGTATACTGTACAGTTGGCGACATATGACCCCTTTATGGAAGAACATGCCACCCATTAGCCATATAGTGGCTGTACTAAGATCTATTAGGTTTTGTACTGTTGTGAACTTCACTACCACTGTGCCTGTGGTGCTATCACACATCCTCTTACTAACAAATGGACCAGGTTTTTCTTCTTCTTTCACTTCCTCTAAAATAACTAGGAATTCTAATCCAATAAGGAATTGGATTATGGGAGAGGAATCTTTGGCTTATTCCAACCTGACTCACTCAGCCCTTGCTTTTGGCTAAGTTGGGAAGGTGGATACTCTTTACCCTGACTCCTCAGGGGAAAAACTTTCTTTTGGGTATGCTATTAATAATATGATGGAGTATTTTCATTGTGAAAATTTTCAGATGTCTGATATCCAGAAGAGATACTGAGACCTCTTACCGATGGATCACCCAGATCTTCTGCAGTTCCTCCTGTTTAAGAAGCTCTCTTGGACACCTTTACTTCTATTTCTCAAGCCCCTGAGTCTTAGCCCCTTGTTCATAAAAAAGACAGATTCTATAAGGTTCCCTAGGCTCAGAAGTTTTTATGAAGGAATCCCTCATCAAACCCTTCTGTGATTTCCCTCTCAAGTGACAAATCTACTAAGTTGCTTTTCCTGGGATTGCACATTGATGGGGTACTCCTCAAGTAGATCTTTTTGCCACACCTCTCAACAGATAATTTCCCATGTTCTGTTCTAGACTGCCAAGTTCTCTGACATGCAGGGTAGGTGTCATGTCTTTTTCTTGGAAAGGGATGTTCTTGTATGCATTTTCCCCCTCTTTCTCTGTTGCTGTATGTTCTCCACAAGATCATGTGAGACAAACTCAAAATCTTTTTGGTGACTTTCTTTTTTGGTCCAGATAGCATTGATTTCCTCATCTTTTTCACCTGGCCACAGGCAGTCATCACAAGTTATCTCAGAAGAGAGATCTACTCACAGAGGACAAGGGCTCTTTAGTTCACCCTCTGTTTAACTCTCTGGTTTCCAGAGGATGTGCTATGGCTTTTGTAGGAGGCCAGAAAACCCACTACAAAAATATCTTATGTTGCAAAGTGGAAAAGATTTTCTTCTTGATGTCACAACAATAAACAGGACCCTCTTTTAGTGAGTATTCCTACTGTTCTTTCTTATTTCTGTGAGTTGCTTAATTCTGGTCTGGCATACTTTCCACTTCCTCAAGGTTTGAGATTAAACATTTTCTCAAAGGCATCCTTTATATTAGGCCTCCAAGAAAACCCATTCTTCCTTCTTGGGACCTTAAGTTTGTTCTGAAAAACGAATTCAGCTACGTTGGACATGTACTGTTCTGGTAAGTTCTTACATAACGTTACGTTCCTTGCTTTAGCTTTTCCTTCTCTCTTAATCAGGGGTTCTCACTGTCATGCTAATTGACAGAGCCATATTATCCAAATATTGCTGGTGGTGATAATGTGTCTGAATCCCAAGATTTGTAGTACACAGAACTGCTGCTGACAAGTACTACTATTTACAGGAAAAAACATAGGTGTGCCATGTAATACAGGTGCACATACTGCACCCACAGTTTGTGTACCTCTGGCAGATTAACAGTTTTAAAAAGCTGTTATACACTTCAGTCTGGCGTCCTTTGTTTGGTAGCTATGGTAGCAGTAAGCGTTTACAGCTTTTGAAGGCATTTTAACTTCAAAATGTTCATCTGTGATGTCTGCTATCTGCACTCAAGTGCCAGACTAGAGCATAAAAGCTCTGAAATGTATGTTATGCACCTGTTTGATAACTTAATAATACATAGCAAGTCACCACATTCTATGTAAATGAAAGATTGCTATGCACTATCACAAACCTACATAACAAAGAGTATATTTTTGCCAGTTTCTTAGCATAATCTCTGAGCTCCATGCCTTTCATAATGGTTATCATTTACCTGAACATATTTACATACTAGTAAATACTATTTTTTGCTTGTTTTTAGCTGTTCATAAAAGAGTTGTCATGCTGGCATAGAACATAAAATGTCAGTGCTGGCCACTGACTTGCATTAGTTATAAACTGCATCTATATAAGATGAGATCTAAACTTCCCTCTGACTGGCAAAAATACAAAGAACTTAGAAACTTGACTAAAAAACACATTGCTAAAGATAAAAAGGAATTTGACTTCAATCCTCCTACAGCACTAAAATCTAATCCTAAAAACTTCTGGAACTCAGTCAACCAAATTTTGCATCCTGGAAACTCTTCGAGTCCCAATCCCTACCCAGATAGTTCACCTGAAGACACTGCCACTATCTTTAACACCTTCTTTATTGACACTGTAACAACTGATTAATACAACCCCCCCCACTAAGGATCCAAATCACTCTGTCCCAGTGGCGGCTGGTGACTTCAAATCAAAGGGGGGCTGCAGAAGACAGCTGAATGGGTGAGGTCAATGGGAAGGGGTGTGGCCAACTAGAAAGGGGGGGGTGCTATGCTCAAAACCACAAAAAACTAACTAAATACACTGCCGTGGGTGCCAAACCGTCATTATGAGAGTCCAATCAAGACAAAATGAAGTGTAGAAGAATAAAAATATTTCAATGCATTGGCTGCATGACAGCTTAATATCTAGATGGAAACAAAAACGTTTGTGAGGCATGAAAAAATAAATTACTTTTTTAAATACATTAATGGAATGCCAGTCAAAATCAAGTATAAGAAAAAAAGCAGCACTCAACTCAAACCACTTCTTGCACTGCAGTTCTAATTATAATTTATATTCAGCTTTATTAAAGTACCAAGTAACATGCTGAAAGTAGAAATCTCTGATGCCCCCACTTGTAAAAATGTTCCTTATCCAAAAAAAGACCTGCTGCCTGACAACTATCTACTTGTTTCATGGGGAAAACATGATCAAAGTAAAAAATGAAAAGCAAACAAGAAATAAGCTCAAGATACATTGCTTAAAAGGATTACTGTACAGGTTATGGACCAAACGATTGGCATTCTGTTTAGTTTACGGGTAAAGCCTGCAGAGATGACTGGAAGTCTCCAAATGTAATGAGCTTCTTAGAATAATGTAATCCTGTCCTTTATTACAAATACTATCATATGCATTTCAATACCCAAGGCTTATACATTATCTAGTTAAGTATTCTCTACATGGCAACAACAGAAAGGCTTTCAATGTTGGCAATTCTTTAACAGTATGCTTATTAAAGCTTGCTTGCATCTTACAATCTCAGCCAAGATCAACTGATGGTCATTAAAGTATTGCTACTTCAACACAGAGCAACAGGCACTGAGTAATAAGCATAAATCAACAGTACAAAAATATGACAGAAACCAGACCATTCTGCAAAAATCAAGGACAGATGAAAAGCCACTCCTGTACTTGTGTCTACCTTGGATGGGGGGATACCCTGCACATTTACACTGCATAACTACTCCTTGCCTTGCTTCGACACATCCAGAGTCACTACATGGGGGAGTGGGGTGCAACAAGTATGTCACAATTTGAAATGTCTCTGGCTGACTGTGATGACCCTAACACATTTGTCATACCTCTCAACCTCAGAGCAAGAAATCTCGACAAAGCCATACAAAGAAGTGGGACAAAGGCCCAAAAACAAGGGCAATTTTTAAAAATATTGCTCTTATAAACTTAGAAAGATAATAGAATAGGTCTTGCATTAGTATGAATTTTCTGAAACTCAAATGTCTGTCATTTTCTAACTTCAGTCTTTAATGATTTGTCACTAATTTGCCAAAAAAACACAATTTTATGAAAAATGGACCAAAAATGTGATGTAAAAATATAAAATAGCCACACAATACAGCTGGGAACCTGTCAAAGAAGGGACACTTTAATATTAGTACTGCTAACTTGAGCAGCTGACAAAATAAAAGAATCTACATGCATTTCTGAAATAAAAAGTAATCTATAACCTTGATTACAGTTATTTCTTAATTATAAACCCTCCATGTTTTCTTCCAAAATTGCTATTTTGCGGAGGGATTATTAGGGGAAGAGCAACATTTTGAGCCAAAATCAGGGACATTTGAGTGGTTTGGCTATGCCTAATTCTATAAAGCAATTTGCATGTATGTACCTCTCAACCTGTTAATGCAGTAAATCTGGACAAGGCCAAATATATTGGGGGAACATATAAACAGTACTAAAAATTGCTCTTGTATAAACTGAGACAGTTGATAGAACAAGTCTTACTTTTGCATGCATTGGTTATGAAGTCTGAAACTCAGTGTGTCATTATTTAGTGACTTAATTCCTAAATGATTTGCCACAAATTTTATGAGGAACAAACCAAAAATAAGAAGCAAAAATCTATTCATTCTTTGAAAATCTGGACAGTTGGGATGTATAGTTCAGCTGGGGCTGTCTAAGTTTGCCGCCCTTCCCCCTCACAAAATCATGGTCAAATGGAGCCTCCTCCTGCAGCCATTCCAATGATCCCATTACTTGGCTATTTCACTCCAATTACCATAAACACTAATGCGCATACTGATTTACTTCCATGATGATTTGGACTTTATTTGAAAGTTTTATTTTGCATTTTACAGCACAAACACCAAGCCATCTGCTAAACAAACTTAGCATTAAAACTTCTCTGCCCTTGAAACAGCAATGAAACCCACATTCAAAGAAAATACATTTTACCAGTGGCAGATAAAGATTAATTCTGGGATGTTTTCAAATCATAGGCCCCTTGCATATGAAACATACATATGCTCTTTGATACACCTTCCTATTGTTTTGAATATTTTTCCAGTAAACAATGAAACAAAATGCCTGCACCAATAATGACAAAACTGCCCAATTCAGAACATTTCCTTCATCAAAGTCTACTCAAACTTCTACAGTCCACCATTATCAGTAAATATGCACAATTCTACAGTCCACCATTATCAGTAAATATGCACAATCTCTGAAGTAAAAAAAGTCATCTAAATAATTCCACATTAAATAAATCTGTAACTAATGAAGAGGTTGCTGCAAGCAAAAACCTTTATATTTCATGGTTTCATCGAAAAATAAAGTGTCTGATGCCCCTGAGGAATAAATTGCCTATATTACATTAAAAATGATAAGCTAGTAATATTGCAATAGGAAATGGAAGGCAAACAGATAACAGGCTCATAGTTAGTATCAACTTTTTCAGTACAGCAGCATTCACCCCTTGTGGGAGTAGAACCAACAACCTTCTGCATCAAAAGCAAGTACACAACCTGTTGTGCTATTAACATTGCAAGCTGATTTTCCATAAGCAGCACTAAACTTCTCTTCCCCTGCAGCTCTCAGCTCCTTATAAAATCTATTCAATACTCAACTGCATCTCAACTTTGCAGCACAAGAAATCTGGAAAAAGCCAAATTTATTGGGGGGGGGGGGCTCAAAAGGCCAAAAACCAGGGACACATTAAACATTGCTTGTATAATCTTGGAAGGTTGTAGAAAATGCTGTGTTACCACCATACATTTTACTGCCAAGGTCCCTGTGCAAAACAGTCAGAGCAACATACCACTACGCCATATCAGCTGCTTTGTGAAAGAGAGGAAGACTGAAACTTAAATGGCTATCATTTAATGAATTCAGTTCTCACCATAGCTGTCAACCTCTTCGCACAAAACACCTGGACAAACCCAGTAATGAGGGAATACAGCCCTCAGACATATTCAGTGAATTCAGTTCTTGCCATAGTTGTCAACCTTAGCACAAAAAACCTGGACAAAGCCAATAATGGGGCAATACAGTCCCAAAAATAAGGACATATTTCAAATATTCATCTTATAAACTTAGAAAATTTCTAGAATAAAAGGTCGTGTTACTATGTATTTTCTGAAGAATATGAAGACTGAAATTCAAATGCCTGTCAATTTTATTTAACATTTGTTAATCAGGGCAATCTGACTTGGAACAAAAAAAAATATTTTCAGCAGAGGCCCAGGAAGAAATAATGCAGACATGTCTTTATAACATGGGAGGACACAAAAGCAAACCCACACAAACACAGGGAGAAGATGCAGACCCCACACAGAGGGCACCCCAGCCAAGAATCAAACCCAAGAACCTGCAGCCGTAAAGCAACAATACTACCACTGCACCATCAAATATCAAGCATTGCAACATTTAGAAACCACAGATATTATGAGGAACAGAACAGATCAAATAGGAGGCAAAAATCTGCATTTTTTTTACAAATGGTGGAGGGTAGGGAATTCAGGTCCTTAACACCTGCATACAAGGTACAGGGTTCAAGCTTGAGTATCTCTACCCAACACCATTTGTTCTCTAGCCACCAGTATATAATAACTGGGGCATTTTACACACACACACACACACACACACACACAGTCCCTACTTCTGTCTCTTTCTTTCTCTCTCTCACACACACACACACACACACACACACACACACACACACACACACACACACACACAGTCCCTTCTTCTGCCTCTTTCTTTCTCTCTCTCACACACACACAGTCCCTTTTTCTGTCTCTTTCTCACACACACACACACACACACACACACACACAGTCCCTACTTCTGTCTCTTTCTTTCTCTCTCTCTCACACACACACACACACACACACACACACACACACACACACACACACACACACACAGTCCCTTCTTCTTCCTCTTTCTTTCTCTCTCTCACACACACACACAGTCCCTTTTTATGTCTCTTTCACACACACACACACACACACACACACACACACACACACACACACACACAGTCCCTTCTTCTGTCTCTTTCGGTCACACACGCACACACACACACACACACACACACACACACACACTCCTACCAGATCAGCTACTACCCGGCCGCACACACTCCTACCAGCCCAGCGATCAGCTCTCCTGCACGACCCAATCCAGCGACCACCTACTAAATCCTCCTGCATATGACTCGGCCGATCAGCTACTAAATCCTCCTGCATACGACCCGGCCACACACACTCCTACCAGCCCAGCAATCAGCTCGCTCTCCTGCACGACCCAATCCAGCGACCACCGACTCCTCCTGCATACGACCAGGCCGGTACATCCAATCCAGGATTGACCAAGTAAACTCCTGCATGCTGCTGCTACTAAATTCTGCATGCTCCTCCTTCACCAAATGACCGATCAGTACTCCCGTGCATGCTCACAAGTCCTGCGAGAGCAGCTCAGTCCTCTTATTGGCTCTGACTGCGGCTGAAGCAGTCCAGAGCTCCTCTGTGTGGTGCGGTTGTCACCGCACAGAATCATGGTATCTCACAGCAATGTTTGCTGGGTACCTGTTTGTCCCGATCCGGACTGCCAGTAAGGCAGTCATAAATTTTTTGTTTCACAGATATTTTTTTGTTTTATTTTGTAGGTGGGGGGGCTGCAGTCCAATAGGACAAGCCGCCCCTGCTCTGTCCTACCTTCTGGCTCAAACCTCTCTAAACCCTTTTCTTTTCAACCTGTATCTACTAATTATATCAAATCTCTACTCTCCAACTAAAACCTTGCTCTACTTCTGTGATAACATGTCTTCCTACTTCCTCCAGCTAGCAGCCAGTACTATTGTTTTTCTTGTATCTACCTTGATTAACCGCTCCATCTCTGAGTCTATTGTTCCATCTATCTGGAAAGAAGTCTATACATTACATATCCACAAAGGAGGAAATTCCCAAGAAGTCTCTAATTTTAGACCTATAGCCATTCTGTCACCCCTCTCAAAGCTACTTGAAAAATGTATACACAAGCACACTCTACAATATCTATTACAGGAAAACCTACTTACTCCCACTCAGCATGGATTCCGCCCAAAACACAGTACTAATACCACCCTAATCTCCTTTACCAACACTATTTCCTTGGCCCGTGATAACAACAAACTTGTCTCCTGTTTATTTCTAGACCTTTCTAAAGCCTTTGATACTGTCTCACACTTTCTTCTTCTTACTAAATTCACTATTCTTAACTTTTCCAACTATCTCTCTGATCGATTACAATCAGTGAAATAGCTCTCTGCACTCTCTCCTTCCCTCCCTGTAAAAATGGGCATTCCCCAAGGATCCATATTGGGCCCACTGCTATTTAATATCTTCTCCAGTCTATGCTACACCTCTTGCCCTCAGTAATCTGTTGTTCAATACGCAGATGATTCTACTGTGATTACTATCTCTGACTCTCCCTCTGGTCTCATTACTACTACACAAGCAGCCTTTACATCAGTAGAAACCTGGCTCACCAACAACTAACTAATCCTAAATCCCCCCCCAAAAAAAAATAAACCTCCTACTCTTTCTCCCAAAAACTCTTACCCATCTTAAATGTACTTGTACTATACTGTCTCTCAATAATACTCCAATAGTACCTGAATTTAGCTCCAAACTCTTAGGTGTCATTATAGATGATCAACTTAAATTTGACTTGCACATCAACAACTGCATCAAGAAGACCCATCAGAAACTAGGCCTCCTATGCAGAAGTAGAAAGTTTCTCACTTGCAAAGCTAAAGTAACCCTATCTCATACCTATCTCCTGCCCAGTCTACTATATGGTTCTCAAACACTCATAAACCTTAACGTTACACTCCTAGCAAAACTTAACTCAGCCTTTAATAAAGTAGCTAGATTCTCTGCCCAGCATACTTATAAAACTCATCACTGTATCTCACTTAAACACTCAAACTGGCTGGAACCACCCAACCTATTTCTGCTCTCTCAGCTTCAGATTTTACACTCTGTAATATATCAACCTCTCTATTTCCCTAACCTGTTCTCCCTTATATCCCAATATGCTCCAACTAGATCCCTCCATAGCTCTGACCAAGACTTACTACTTATCTATAAACCCAGGACAAAAATGGGAAGCAACCTATATAGCTACCATTCTACCATTGCATGGAATAAGCTTCCACTTCAAATTAGATTACTAAATCTAAATCTTCCAACCCACCAAACATACTCAAAACAACTCTCACTTTAACATCAAAGCAAAAGACAACACCACTATATACCCAACTGAACACACCAAATTGCTAGGAGTGGAAATAGACAATAAACTAAAATTTGACATTCACATATCCATGACCATAAAAAAAGTCCACAAAAAACTAGGAGCGTTATGCAGAAATAAACAATTTCTCACCAAAGCAGCAAAGATTTCAATAGCAAATTCCCACCTTATCTCCACCCTACTTTATGCTTTTCCAGTATATACCAACCTAAGGCAATGTGATCTAAACAAGCTAGAGACCTGCTCCAACAAAATCGCCAAATTCGCCACAGGGGCATCCTACAGTAGGCACCACTGTCTCTCACTTGCTAAACCGGGCTGGATTGAACTCCCTCACCTCCTTCAGTGGTATCAACTCTCACTCACCCACAAACTAGTAAACCATCCACTAAATGTCCCATCCCTCCAGAATCTACTCCAACCCTATCGCACCACCAGACCACTAAGATCCAGCAACAAAAATCACTTGCAGATCACTAAAGCCAATAACTCTGCTGGTGAAGCACTATTCTCTTGCACCATAGCCAAATTATGGAACTCACTCCCACCCACAATTACCTCCATACCATCATGCACCAACTTCAAAACTTTATTAAAAGCACACCTAAAACATGCTGGCTATGCCCTTGCAACTCCCACTCTAATATCATCCACCCCATCCAACTACTACCTTTCTTTCACCTCCACTAATTACCTTGATGATAGCAAGCTCAGATGCTCATAAGCCTAGTACTTATTATACAGCAGGAACTTCTCATTGTTACATTTGTTAATGCCTGTTATGTACTTCACAGATAAAGATTCTAGTTGTCTACTGATGTACTATGTTCTTCATCTGTAAATATGTTGTAAGTAATTTCTATGTTAAATTGTTAATCGCTGTGTAATCCAATGTAACTACTGTCTGTTTATTCCAAAATGTTATGGAAATACTGGAAAGTCTTTTGGCAAAAACACAGTTTTATTGATCCAACTCACAAAAACGCTGACAAAACGACAAAACGAACTGGAACAAGTATAAAAATGACATCCACGTAAAGCAATCACATTAACGCTGTTCTCCCCATACGTTTTCGTCCTGTTACAGACTTCATCAGATAACTGCACTAAATCCCAGCCTTACTTTATATATCCCTCTAATTAATCCATTGATTCAATTAAATAAAACAATTAATGAAATTTCTTAGTTAAAAAAGAAAAAAAGTTGAACCACATTTTAAGACAAAAACTTTTCTCTCAATTAATTCTTGTTATAATTATGTTGAAAGCATTTATATTCACATTAAAAACTGCTGTTTAAAAAGTTTTATATTAAATCTTTCCAATAATTTTTGTGAGTTGGATCAATAAAACTGTGTTTTTGCCAAAAGACTTTCCAGTATTTCCATACCATTTTGGATTATTCAGTCATTTTGCGCTTTCACTTTTACACTGGTTTACTGTCTGTTTATTTTACTGTGGAGCTTTTCTCACCGGGCCTCCGCTGAAAATGGACCCACGTCCAGTCGGACACTCCCGGTCAACAAATTTAAATAAATAAATAAATAAAATAAAAATCAAGCTAAACACTTCAAATCAGCCGCCAAAGAATACTTAAAAACACTCTGGTCTGCCACTGTACTCATCCACCATAAACTGCCCCCCCCCCATCTTACTCACTATTTGACCACTTCTCCTAACTTTTAACCTCTACTCTCTTACTGTCTCAACACCTCTGTGCCTCCTGGCCTAACTACCTGTATCTCTCAAACTCTGACTTTCAATTATTCAGTATAACCTCTCTCCCTACATACCTTCTTGAAATCATCATCTGAAAGTAACCTTTGTCAGCAGTGAAGAAATGCTTAACACTGTAAGAATGTATTTTTGTCCTCATTGACTGCATGACTAATTGACTTGTAAATACTTGATAACTGCATAGTGTTGGAAATACCAGCTAAAATATCTCTGTAATCTTATTTTGATTATTTGCCTCTGTAATTGTTTTACTGTATTGTATAATGAATGTTTCACTACATTGTATAATGTTTTCTGGAGCTTTTCTCCCCGGGCCTCCTCTGAAAAGGACTATTTGTAGCTCAGTCGGACTACTTCCGGTCAACAAATGTAAAATAAAAAAAATAAAATAAAGCAAGGGGGTCACTTACCATGAAAGACACAAAGTAAGGGTTAATTGTTTTTGGCTTTAGATTTCCCTTGGAAAGGACTCTATTCCTTCTGCATCCTGCCTGATGCTATTTAGAGAGACAGATAGATGGATACATAAATCGATAGACAGATAAATGGCTAGATAGATAGATAGCTAGATAGATGGAACTTGTGTAAATAATGGTATTATGTTGAGCAATGCCAAACATTTGTTATCAGAACTGAGCAAAGTACATAATAATGGAAGCAGAAATTAATTTCATGCAACTCTTAGTCTGGGCTTGACTATTATCCATCATTTTTACAGTATGGTTTTGTATGCTGTGTGCTAAATATAAGTCGCTTTCTCATTGCTTTGTTCAACATTGCTGTAGTTCATCACCACTTATCAGGTACTGAGTGAAATATGGCAAATCATAAGAATGCTGTTATGACACATTATATGCAGATGGATTTTTCCTTCTGTTATAATCCGACCCCAGGTACAGTTAAGTGTATACTATAATAACCTACTGCTTACTTTTTTTCTGAACTTCAGGATTAGGTAATGTCCACGAAACTTCAGAGATGATATGGCAAAGATATCATGTTCTGCAGAAAAATGTACAATATATCATCTCATATGTGTGAAATCTAAATAAAAAGCAAGGCATTCTCGGTATAAAGGATTAATAAGTCACATTTGTTCAACATTATCTGTGTACAGGAAGAACATAATTAGTTAACATTAATTTGGAATTTAACCTACCATTTCCAGAGTATTCACTTGGTGATCTCCTTTTAGATTCACTTGAAAGTATAACTGGAATAAGAAGGACAATATTTGCAGTTCAGTGAACAAATAATTCTACATCTCCTCTTGCAGTTTCATGACAACTTTAAACATTGTAGGCTTTTATTCCTGAAGATGAATAGGTTGGTATAGCAACAAGAATTAATAAAACATTACTTTGTTTTAGACCAAAACCCATACAGTATGCTTTATATGAGATCAAAAACAGTACACTTAACAGGTTAGGAATTCAAACACAAGTAGCTGTGGTAATAGGTGGCTGTAGAACGCAGGAAAAGGGTAAAGTGGTCAAAGCACACAATGTTCAATAACTGAGCACACTGCTAAATTGCTGGTGTGATTTTCTCCTCATGTTCAAATAACTGGCAAAGAATATTCAGAATGAATACTTACAAGAAGTTGTCCATTGAAAGCATGATGATTTGTGATATAATCTGCTGAAAATACACTCCAAAAAATACAATTAATAGAGAAATTATTTCAGTATAAGTGATAGTCACTACTCATTTTTTGTCACTGTAGAATGCTTTAAGTAAGATTAGGAAATTGGACTTTTATTAAAAAAAAATTGGAGTTTTCTGGGATTGCTCTCCTCTGGTTGTATGATTACTGTTGAGCATTTAGAAATTGTACATTAATTGACCTAAGAAGTAAATATATGAGGCACTGTTATGGAAATTATAAAAAGTGTCTTGTGTTTCCGTATTAAAATGATAGATAATTAGAATAGCTTTGCTGTAGAAGTGGGGTCAAAAACTGTGTCAGAATTTGGGAATGTGTTTGGAAGACATGAGGTGATTCTTAATTAGATCTGGAAAAATGGCTGTGCAGATTATCCAGTGCTTTCTGAAATGGGCAGATGAAGAAGGCAAACCACTATGAAGCACATTTTATAATTTGATTGCTGTAATGTGCTATATGTCAGATTATCTTATGTGGTGTGTTTTATTTCAAGGTGATCTCACATTTGTGCCACTAATATTTTACAGTGTAAGAATGAATTACAGCTCCCAAAGCTGTTTCAGTTTTGACATAAAACAGACAGTTTTTCTGTCTGGATAGTTAATGAAGCAGTTATTTATATTATGCTTTGTGACATTTCAAAGCTTTGCTTATCGACTCAAACAGATGTTCTGTGACTCCAGTCAGCAGTCGAAAATACAGACAGACACATGTTGGTGAATCTGCAGCAATTTGTGTTAGGGTATTGTTAGCAGCAAAAAAGCATGTTTCACTCTTGCAGTACTGCAGAGAGCCATCATGTAAGAGCAGCTCTACACAACAGCACAAAATGACACTTGATATAAAACAAATGCATCAACTGTAAAGGTGTCAGCAAGATGACATCACTGGCTGCAGGTAGATCTCTGTTTACCTGGCATGGATTCAACATCTTGGTCCTCTTGCTGGCACACATGCACACCACAATACCCACATTCATTTTTTGGTGTTTTTATATGGACTGCAACTCTGTCTTAATTAAATCATTTGTACGATTTAAGGTAGTAACTGCTAGTAGATAAAGAAGTGAGTCAACGTTTTGCATGTGCAACAAGGAAATATTCAGAATGCTAGCATTTTCATTAAAAGTTACTCTTCTGTCAGATTCTGGGTGTTATACAAATGGAGAACATGTCTTTCTAATTTGGCGAACTACAGCATTTGAATATTTTGAAATATGAGAAATATTGTGGAAACCAAGAAGGAGAAATATCAGTCCCTTAACTGTACAAAAAAATAAGTATTTTGGACCTTTGGACCATTGTAATCCCCAGTATTTTCTCCAAATGAAAAAAATAATAAAAGAATATATCCTCTGATCAAGTTCAGGAGGGATTCCAGATAAGTGCTCACATTGATTTAGAGTACAGTGTAAAAGTAAATGAAAACAGTTTTTGTAACGTTGAACTATAGATCTCTGGTATACCTCAGAAGAATACTGCAAGTTTTGGTGTTTCTTGGCTAACTTGTATTGCTGATTGTAACTACAGCAAACAAATAAGTAACTCTGTACAGAGTTTGGAATTACATTTTACTGAATGTGAAGAAAAGGCTTCCATCCTGGACGATTGTCATAACACACAAAGAGCCATGTCTGAAGGGGTACTTGGGCATCCTGAGCCCCTAAACTACCAGGGATGAAGTTCCATGCAACACAGTGGGCTATGTCTGTGGACTAGCAACTGGATTTGGTGTGGAGTTGAGGAGGTATGCACGGCCCCGGACCTGTAGACATTGTTATTGGTAGGGGTACTTTTCCGTTATCAGGGCAACACTTTAAACGCGGTTTCTGAGCACCGAATTCAGTATCCTGTCATATGTTTTTGGTCTTGCATAAAATTTAGAGTTGACATTTCCTTTTTTAAAAGTTATCCAGTAAAATATTTTATACACACCTGGTTAGATGAACAGCAAAAAGACATGACAAGACACAGGATTCGCAGCTCAGCAACCACGTGTAAGGTGTTGCTCCGATAACAGCAAAGTACAAAAAAGGATTTTCTCCATAATTTAAACACTATGCAGCCCAGTACAACTACGTTTGTACGTACATCCTCCAAAAACACAGTTTCCTTACTTAGTTATCTGGCTTCTGGCAGCTGTGATGATGAAACAGCTGGTAGCTGTCAAGTGTTTTTTTTTGTTTTTTTTTAAGCGGCAACTACTGCTTTAAAAGGTTTCCCTGACAATGGAAGTAACCATTGTTAGGAAGTACAAATAATGTACAGGAGTTAAAATAGTAATCCTGTACCTGATATAACATATATTATCAGCGTCTTACCGAGGTTCTGCTTTCCTAACTTTCGGTTGCATGTTTTCTTATTTGATTTGTCCAGCTGCTGCATAAGAAGGAAGCACTTTAAACTCAGTCGCTGAGCTCTGAATCAAGTGTCTTGTCATGTCTTTTTGATTTTAATCTAACCAGGTGTGAGTAAAATTTAGAAGTGACATTTCCTTTTTTAAATAATATTCAGTAAAATATTTTACACAGACCTGGTTAGATTAAGACACTAGCTTCGGAGCTTAACGACTGCATTTAAAGTGTTGCCCTGATAACAGAAAAGTACCCTGGTAGGAGTACATTCACCATAGCAGATGCACGATTTTCCTGTAATGACACCTATACACTGTGTGTAGATCGCTGGGTGTGAAGCAGGTATGTCTGCCTGAACATGCTGTTATTCCTAGTGTAGGACGACAGTATGGTGCTCAGAATGCCAGTGCAGAACTGCTCCTGTTGTACAGTTTATAGTCATGCAAATTCCCACTTAATGAGATGTTGCTCTAATGGGAATGTACCTGACTAAAAAATGGTGAAGCAGAGAAACTGGGCCTTCTCAGTGTTGATAAATTGTCCTGAAGTGTTGACGTCTATGTACGCTGGCCTATGTATTATCTAAACCTCATGCTGCTCAACACGCCAAATCAGCCATGCCAGTTCTTGAGTAGTAACAATAACAGTAGTAATATAATGCACTCATTTACTAGCCTTGTTCTTTTCCAAAGACTAATTATCTTTTACCTTTTTTAATCAAAAAATATCTTTATTGAACCATCACCTATAACACAGGCAATCATACATCCATACAAACAAAAAAACCCCACATCAATATATTCCCAGTTGCAAGTACCACACATCACGCATAACCTATACAGTCATTGTAAATTGAACAATACATAGCTCACTCACTTTCTGCCTTCCCTTAAACTTCAAACCTCTTCCAAAACACATGACCCAGCATGCACTGCTCTCACAATTCCCATCCCTCTACACACAATTTCTCCCACCTTTTTCCAAAGATCCTACTTCCAGCTCTGTTACCATATTCCTATTAAACGGTTGGTTTAGACCTTGATTTCCATCCTCCAGCAACCTCTTCCCTGGCAGTTACCGGAATGAATCTTAGCAAGGTCCCACCATATGTTGGCAACTCAGATCTCACATAACTGAAAAAAAATAATTTCCCTAATTATAGCAATCTGCTCACTCAGTATTTCTGACAGAGCAGTCTGCAGGGAAACTTAAAAGTCCACCAGATCACCACTCCCCCCCCCAAAAAAAACATATTCCCAATTACTTCTTTCCTCCCCGTCACATCTCTAACACCTGCAATTCACCTAAGTAAAAACTCCTTAAAGCCTGTCTGGGGAACAGGAGCGCCCATGCAAACAGCTCCAAGCAAAAATCACAAATCATCCATACACTTTTTCATAGCCAGAAGCCAAACACATCTCCTCCTATCATCTCCCTGTGAATCACCTGTCCAATCTCCCCCATCGTCCCCTAATTGACTCCCACAGCCATCATGCAGTATCTCATATGCCCTGCCAACTACCATCCTTCAACAGCAGCCTCCATTCCAGACCCAACCAAAAACTTCAGTAGTGCTGATCCCCCACCCAGGATCTCCCCACTTTTCTATCCCTGTGTGTAGTCTGACACCAATCCCCAACTAGGACAGAACTCTCCCATGTGCAGTCCAAACATATTCCAACATCCTCCCATTCCACCACCCCTACCCCTCTAACTACCTGCTCCCAACACCTTGGTTCCTCTGCCAGTCCCCTCCAGCAAATGTATTTTCCTTTGGATCCCAGTGTAGGTCATTATTAGTGACACTGTGTATATGGTAGTGTGAATATCATTGATCGTAGAGACCATAACAAAGCCGTATACCATTTTAGGAGACTGGCTTGAGATGTACCACTGGCACTTTGGATAGATCTTTGCTCTCTATATAGTGGTGGAATGAAAAGTCAGATGTTTGACTACTAGAAATTAATGTATGGTTTGGATGCATGACAGGTTTAATGTTTGAAGATCTCATTGTGTGGTCTCATTTCTATTTTGAACTTAATTGAGAGGTGATAGTAAGCATCTTTCTTTACTACTTTTTCAATATTGTACATTGCCATACTTAACATCCATTGGGAAACATTAGAGAAAAATGTGTTTCAGAGTGATACTATTACAACTATAAGCTCTTTAGAGATGTGTCCTTTTTACTAAACATTGTTCACCTTGGTATGGTTGTATTTCATTTACAGCTTTTGGTATGGTTAATGCTATGTTCTTTATGTACTGGAGGGATTTCACCCTCACCTGGATTGTTGGAATATACAGATCACTTTATGCATTTTTAAGTAGTTGGTAGTCACTATAAGAGAAATGTTTTATTCCTTTAATATACCATTTTCACTCTGATCACTGGATGGTGGTCAGCTTTGATTTATCTTCTTGAAGCCTTTTCATGACTAAGTTCTGTTTTATGAATAGTCTGTCCTCTAGGTTGAAAGTGTAAAGAAGCACTTGTTGATTTCAAAGCAGTCATATCCAAACACCCATATAATGAATTGGCTTGCAGATATTTTAGGGACAATGACTAACTTTTATATTCTGCAACATCTCCTCCCTCTTGTTGAAACCCTGTGGATTAAAACCTCAACATTCTCCAGCTCTTAGCCAGCCTGATAGCAACTATATAATCTGATGTGACAAATATTAGTGTTTATTTTACAACTGTCTATTTCCTTTGAAAAATCACATTGCCTGATGTAATTGTATAGAATCCTATTGCCAGACTGTTTGTGAATGTTCTACATTAGATTGTATACTCAATTTTCTGACTGCTTAATATTGTTCAATGTAATTCCTCCAACTTCAGTTACGTAATCCTGTCATTTTGATCTTTGCGTCTATATCTATTCAGTGAAAAGTCTGCTAGAGTGTTATGTATTTTTGTTTACACTGTGACCAGTTCATGGCTGAAAAGGGTCTTTGGACCAGTTGTTCAACTTGGTTATCAAATAATAAATAGCTAAATAAAAAAATAATACACAAGGCCATCAAAAGCAGTCACACTTATTAACATGTAATGTCAGTAGTTTTACCTCATTTGGTGTGTTTATGTAATGCTATAATTGAGAGAGATAATAGACAGTAACTCTAGAGACATACTACCAAAAGTAAAACCACCTGCCAGCTTTCTATAATTTTGGTGAGTCCTCTTCATTTGTAAATGTTTTTATTTTTATGCATGATAGACACAGGCAATCTGTATTTGTTTGACCACAAATAATTTTGCTTCAGTAGTGGGAAGCATGTTTCATTTTACTCCTTAACCTGACAACATTTTTGTTCTCAGTTTAGAAGTAATATAGATTCAACAATGATTCAATGCAAGTTTTTTTATTAAAATAACTTGTTTGCTTATTTCCCCAATACTTATTAGCCATAGTCAATGGTTAGTGGTTTAATAGAAACAGTCAAATATGGTTGTTCTGTTTTGTTTTCTGGTATAAGCCATTTATTTTTATTTCAGTAGTTTAGATATTATTTTGATATTGAGCTGCATTATATTGAGATATATATATTAATGAACTCCTGTGACAGCATATTATCATTTACATATAATAGCTTATGTTGTGGGCCGATCTACTTTTATGTTCAAAAACAGTGGAGTTGTTATTCTTGATTGGATATTGAGTGGAGCAGCTTGCATGCTGCATGTGATACTGACTGCTGCTGTAGACGGTTGAAATTTCATGTAGATATTTTTTGATGATGTCCATGTTTTTTGTAATTTGTGGGGGGGTCATACTTAGAGTTTTCAGGTTTCTGGGTAGCCTGTTTAAGAGATAGTACAATTAGGTTAATGCTTGTCTCTGTAGACCCCCATACCATATTCTTATTGCATTTTATAGAATTTATAAAAAAGATTCATGTGTCTAAAATCTTGGTAACTGTTTGAAATGTCATGAGCCACTGGAATAAGTCTCAAAATGTGGAGACTGAAATGCTGAAATATTGGACTTAAATATACTAAGGCTGAAATATTTCCCAGACTGAAATATTTCCCAGAATATTCCCTTTTTTCCAAGGTGTGGTGATCTCAGAGTTGGTATATATATGTCCATGGGGTATGGGGGGTTGCCTAAAAAAAAAGTTGTTTTAAAGAGAAGATCAATTTTCGAGATTCACTCTTTTTTTTCGGCATTTCATTTTTTTTTTTTTTTTTTTTTTTTGCTTATTTGCAGTCAGTATTTCAAGAAGGAGCCTAAAATCTTTCATATGGTTAAATGTGATACTGAAAAACATTGTCTGATTTCTCCCCATATTTGCTTCCAGAGAACTATATTTTTAAAATTCAACTCAGAAAGAACATTGAAGAAAGTTCTGGAGGCTATAGCGTGTCTCAGCCTAAGTAAGGTTCCTGGACATAATACTTTTGATGCATCTTTTTTTTACAAATTATTAAAAAAATCAAATGCCTCCAGTTTTTAGTCAAAGATATACAATTGTATTAAAAGTAATGGTTTAAATGATGAATAAAAGACATTGTCACGAGCAATTCTTCTTCCTTGAACCAAATATAGAGTCTGATACTTCATTATGAATTATTGTTCTATATAATCTAATTTATCTAGATATTAACATTTTTGTCACATTGTGAAACTCACTAAAATACTTTGTTTTGTTGCTAATGAAATTATCTCAGTATTCCAGATGAGATTCAGTATCCATGTATAGGCAAACAGAAAGAAATAGGGGAGGTCTAAAGAAAAGACCAGCACTGGTAGAGTTTTTAATATAATCTAGAAAAGAAGTTGTCTTTAAAAAAGGAATAATTAGTAGAGCATATAAAATATTGCATTATAACTATAAGAGTCAATCAGAGGGGTTAGAAAGGATCGGGAAGTGAGATTGGGTAAGCAATTCACAAAGAAACAATGGGAGGATATATGTATGTCTCCCAAATATGCAACAAATTTAGAAGATTTAGGATTTTTGCCTGGAAGTGTTTACATAGATATTTTTATACACCAAGTAGACTCCAGAGAATTTTTCTTCAGGCAGACAGCAAATGTTGGAAGTGTGAAGAGAAAGAAAGAGATAACTGGGAACATATTTTCTGGGAGTGCGGTGAGTTGACAGACTTTAAGGATTCCCTGTGCAATGCAGTGGCGACGATTTCAGGTAGGCAGATTGGTCTAACAAGGGAGATGATTTTTTTAAGCTATGATACAGAATCGGAATTGTCTAGACATGGTAAGGCCTTGCTGTGTCTAATTATGGTGGCTGCCAAAAAAGCAGTTACTAGAAAATGGAAATCAAAATCTAAACCAACTATACTGGAAGTAGTAAATAGAGTAACAGAGTTAAACCAACTAGAATTGATATCTATAGGAAAGGGTATGAGCAAACTACATAAGAAAAAATGGAAATTGTGGGAACAATCCATACAAGGGAGGAATGAGGTTTAAAATGTGCCAAGATTTAAATGAGCTATGCAGTGTTTGAGTGTGAAAGATTGGGTAGATTATAAGTGATGTATAATGTTTGCAACTGGGAGTGTGTCAGTATGATTTGTGAGTAAAATTCTTGCAGCTAAGATTGTGTTGGTGTTGTTTATTTACTTGTATATAAATGTATGATTGCCTATGTAGGAAGTAGTGGTTTAATAAAGATGTTTCTTTTTAAAAAAGGCAGGAATTTAATAATTTATGTAATACTGCTTATGTTATATGATATATAGCAATATATGGGAAGTATAATGCTTATGTTAATATAGTTTAATTACTTTTGTTTGTTTGTTTGTTTGTTTGTGTCTTTCAGCTTTTCCTGGTTAGGGGTTGCCACAGCGGAACTCCGGTCCGCTAATGATTGGCAGTAGATTTTTACGTGCTGGCTTGCCGGGCCTAATGCACAACCTTCACTGAAGGAACGCCCATTCATGCATGTCACCACACAGAAGACGCTCTAACTGAGAATCGAACGGGCAACGTCTAACTGTGAGGTGACAACGCTACCACAGCACCACTACCGCAGCTATATGAATGTACATTTGCCTATGTCACAAGTGATTCTGTAAAAGCATTTGGAAAAAAAATATTCCAGTTGAGATTCATAGGTGTGAGGAAGACTCAGGAGAAAAGCATTATGTTGCAAATAGTTCTGCATCATAATTTGATTCATAGCAGTCGACCGTTGTCAGCACTGGATGGAAGCAAGGTATTCAGTTGAGTACACATTCCAGTTTCTGTTTGGAGTCTTTAAAAGACTTGCCATTCCAAACAGATGTATCCATATTATTCCATTTCTGTATGATCCATCCTCCATTTGTTTGCTAGATAATTGGAGATCTTCCTCTTGTATAAAGATTTCTGTAGGTACTAGATATGGGGTGCTCTCTGTTACTTTATCTTTTTTTAGTTTATTCGTGAAACCCTCATTCCTTAGAATTCTTCATGACCCCAGACTTGTTGGAATTAACTTGTTTAGTTGGGAGGCTGGCCTAATGGTTAAGGTGTTTGCCTTGCAGACACAATGTGCAGGGTTTGAGTCTCACAAGGAATAATTGGCTAGGCTTAAAATGGCTCGCAAGGGCAGTTAGCCTAGTACTAATCTATGAACCTATCTATGAACCTTGTTTCCAGTTGACATTCTCTTGTATTTGTAAAATATGACTACCTGTTCATCTTTTCCAAGTCATTATATATAATAATAAAAAATTTAGTTTATAAGACATTCTTATAGAACATCAATGACGTTTTCGCAATGGAGATAGAGAACAATACAGTCGCAAACAGGGTAGAAATGGGTCTAATAGTTCCCAAAATAAGAACCAAAAAATTATCTGGACGTCACCAAAAGGCATAGAATACAATCAAGAAACTCCTGTAGATGCAAGCCACTCTTTATACATAAAGAGTGGCTTCCATCTACAGGAGTTTCCTGCATGTATTCTTTGCCTTTTGGTAAAGTCCAGATCATTTTTTGGTGTTTGTCTTGATTTTCTGGACACACTCCATCTTTTGGTTCCCCGAATAAGAACTTTCAATATGGATATGCATCGCATTTCAACAGTAAGGAATCTAGATGGCATTAATATGAATGCCAATAATGTTAACACTGTTGTAAATTTGTCAGGCTTTGAGTTAATGGAAGAATAGTATGCTGTCCTTAATTTAGGTTTAAAGTTTATTCCAACTGTTATCCCCAGACACGATGTTTTAAAACAAGAAATATTTAGTTTAGTTTGTAAATTACATTTAAAGTTACATTTTGCGAATGTGGCATCTCTTAGCTCAGTGTGTTCTGAACAGAACACGTTGGAAAAAAGTTTTTATTCTTTCATGTGATGATTTGGATGAAACATTTGAACTTGTAATGGGAAATGCATATTGTACAATTGAAACTTCAGGTATTCCTAACAAAAGTAAATTTATTCCTCCTTTTCATAATGAAAATGTTTCTCATTTTAGTTTCTAATTTTAGTTCGATGGTGAACTTTGGTCTGGAAAATATATGTAAAAATTTGAGAAAAAGCAGAAATAGTGTTAAATATAACCTAACCTTGAATGAATGGAAATCTTTACAAGAACTTAGAAACAGAACAGATTTGATGGTTAAACCAGATGATAAAGGCAACAAAACTGTGGTGATGCATGCAATGCAATATTATAAAATGTGATTAGAGCATTTGTTAGATAAAGAAGTTTATGAAATTAGTGAAAAGAAGTCTTATGAAAAGGCTATAATTGAATTTCAAGGGCTGTTAAATAAGGGTGTCCGGTTGGGTTATTTTTTGCATGATGATGTTCAGAAGAAATTTGGTAGTGAAAGTTGTTAGCTGGCCACTTTCTTTTGTTTACCCAAATTACATAAAAATATACAAAGCCCACTGGGTAGACCCATTATTTCAGCGTGCAAGTATTTTCTCCACAATAAAGGTTTACTATTGCATGAATTGCTTCTCCCTTATGTCCAGAGGACTTCATCTTATATACAAGATAGTTTTGATTTTCTGAAAAAAATGCCATCAGTGGTTTGGAATATGAACATGTACTGGGTAGTCTCAGATGTAAAGAGTCTCTATACTTCTATAAAACATAAGGACGGGTTGCATTCATTATTATATTTCTTAGGACATAGCCCACTGTCTATTTATATTGTCAAATTAGTTGATTTTTGTTTAAAAAATTATTTTTGTTTTAATAACCAGATTTATAGACAAAAGCAAGGTACGGCCATGGGGGCACCATTTGCACCCATGAATGCTAACCTTTTTTATGGCATATTTTGAAATAGAATCTCTATATATAGGTTTCCGAAGGAGCATGTTAAATTTTATTTTCGATATATAGACAATGTAATTTTTATTTTTGAAGGGGGATATAATAAGGTTATTGAATTTGTAGATGATTTACGACATAACCCTAATAATCTTGCTTTTGATGGATTACAACAAGGTAGCAGGCTTACATATTTGGATTTAATACTGGCGACAAGGAAAATGGTACCATTTCTTTCTGGAATATGCAGAAAATGTATGGTTGGAAGCCAGTATCGCCATGCCTCTGGTTGTCACCCCCCCCCACTTTTAATAACATCACTCCCCTATGGGGAATTTCTAAGGCTATCCAGAAATTGCAATAATGAAGAGAATTTGTATTGGGAGATTGAACAGTCAGCTAGAATGTTTTTACGAAGGGTTTATTATTTTGAAATTGTTAAAGAGGCAGAGAATAAGGTTATTAAGAGGAATAAGGAGTTACCAGTGGAGAAAGCTACTTCAGGTACACAGTATAATTTTGACAATAAAAAAGTTGAAAAAGGAAAGATGTATTTTGTGTCTGTTTATAATATTAAGAGTGTTGAGATTCTGGATATGATTAGGTGGTACTGGAATTTTTTACGAAAAGATAACTGTTTAGGAAATATATTACCTATACATATTTCCATCTCTTATAAAATGGGTAAAAAATTAAAAGATGTGCTTGTACATGAAAGGTGTGTTCTTCCATGTATAAATATAAGCATTTCTCCTAAATACATGGGTACTATAAAGTTGTAAGAATTGCTCAGTTTGTCAACACATTGTGAGCTTCTTTGAATATATTAATGGCGTTAAGTTTATACCTAGAGGTATATTTTCATGCAGCAGTAAAGGGATAGTTTATGTTCTAAAATGTCCCTGTGATTTATTTTACATCGGGGAAACTAAAAAAAACGTTCAGGGTTAGAGTGATGAAACACATCAGAGACATCTAAAACTAGAGAGAGGAAAGAGCTATTGCTGCATATTTTAAAGCTAAACATAACAGCATTTTTTTTTATTGTTAAACGCTAGTATTTTAGAACAAATTAAAATTTTTAATGAAAATGAA
This sequence comes from Protopterus annectens, assembly GCF_019279795.1. NCBI lineage: Eukaryota > Metazoa > Chordata > Ceratodontiformes > Protopteridae > Protopterus > Protopterus annectens. Next base: position 1,456,326,499 of record NC_056745.1, on the reverse strand, counting down.
ATTTTATTGAAAGAGAAGCTTTTGTGCAAGGAATCTGTATATATTTTAAAGTATAATACATTGGTCCTTTTAGGGCTTAATGGTGAAGTGAACTGGAGATGTCTGATTTAAGTATTGTAATTATATAATTAGAGTCCTAATTGCTGAGTGTGGGGAGGGTCTTTTGTATATTAGATGATGTCAGTATGTATTTTTTATACTCCTTGAAGGTGCTTACACCAAGGCGCCAGAGAAAATAAAGTGTTTGTGGATTTACATCTTTGCAGTTTGTGGTTTCTACATTCATTGGATCTGTACCAGTTGTTGGCAATTCTTATATTTATGTCTGCACAAGAAATAATCTCATACTACCAGATCTAATGATATTTTAATCTTTCAGTAATGTTTATGCCTCTGTGATTTATTTTTATGCACATTCCCACATATTAAACCAGAGCCTATTAAGGTGTGGGACTCCATACCTGTTGTTTTAATAATGCTTTGGTGCTGATGCAGTAGGATGATTTTATCTAGAATCTTTTCTAGGCTAATTACTCATATTTTAGCACAAATCTTCACATCTAATTATAATAGTTAAATATGCCACATGTAAATTCATATGAATTCCAGAAGTAGTCAAATATGGGATTATTGTGAGTGATGAGAAGATCACTTTTGGCTAGCATTAAAGACTGAAACAATACAAATTCATGAACTTTAAACTGAGATATCAAATGTATACGTCAAAGACCAGGGCCGGCCTTAGCTGAAATGGTGCCCTTGGCAAAGTAGTGCTCCGGTGCCCCTTATGCCCTACCCACAACATAATCATGAAACAACCCTATTTGAGCCACACCCACAGGTAGGTCACTCTCCAAGAAAGCCACTTCAGTAATTTCCTTAAATCATTTAAATGCATAAGAAGAAAAAGATACCTTGTAATGTAGTTAAACTGCAACTACCTTTGTGTACTTATTTCCTACTTTAAATACCAGAACTGGATCATGGTCAAATAGGGCCCTAGACAGGGTAATAGATCACCCCCCCCAGAGCAACCCTCTTACAGCAAACCCTACCCTCCAGCAGCAGCAGCCAACTCCCCTGCCATTCCAGTGTTCCATTACTTGGCTATTTCTCATCGGTTACCATACACACTGTTCAAATCTATCAGTGTGCATACTGTTTTCTTATTTACTTCCACAATGTTTACAGATATTGAAATAAAATAACACAGGTACAGATAGCCATTTGCTAAATAAACAATACAGTCTCGCAATGAATACAGACTTAGCATGTGCAGTAACCTTCTCTGCCCTTGAAACTCATACTCATTGAAACAGCAAAACTCACATTCATTAAAATAGCATGAAAACCCACATTCATAGAAAATGCATCTGGCAATAGAGGATTACGTTTACCTTTGGGCTGTTTTCAAAACAGACTACTTGCACACACTTTTTAGGGCATTGAATACATATATTTGTTCTTTGATTCACCTTCCTGATTGTATTAAATTATATTCCTTTTATAATACAGCACCACTTGTTAGAATGGGTTTTAAATTTGTAGTTTTAAACATTCTTTTAATAAGCAATGAAGCAAAATGTATGAACCAATAACTACCCATTTCAGAAAATTTCAGCCATGAAAGGCCACTCAAAACTTCTGTAATTAACCTTTATTTTCAAATTATGGGTTTGCTTTGTAATAATGGATTCATATCTGTCCAACACAAGTTAGTCTTCCTGTTAATGATGTCCTATATTTGCCATGTTAATCTTTTTTATCTTGACAGATAGTTAAATTTACCTACTATAAATAAAGAACCCTGCTAAATGTTAATAATATAAGAAACTGCTTACATTTTCCATGCACTTTAAAATTCTAGAGTAATATCTGAAAATTGTAGCAGAGAGCCCCAGTGAAGCCTTCAAATGTACCTACAACTTAAGCACGTTGTTCTCTCTTATGTATTACAACAACCATGCCCTAGTTATATATGAGGAGAAGCTGGTAATGACATATAACCATTTCTAGCTAACTTGGTATTTTCTACAAGCAAAAGGTGCACTTCTTGAAAAAGTAATACATTAGTGGAACATTACTGTAATCAACTATATATCCTTAACTGAAGAAAAATAAAAATAAACGTCCTCCAGAGGTATGAATGCACTGCCAGTTAAAACCATAACCGTGGTTATTAAAACAATTATTGTGAAGTACTGGTAGAGCAAACCAAGGCACATTAACAGCATAAATATCATAAAAACGTTTTATTTGTGTGAGCGCTTTCACGGCTTAAACCTGCAGCTTCATTAGACATTTTAAAACCATTTTAGCTGTTACATTTTAAAGAATTCTTAACCAATAGCAACACAATAACAATCATTATCTAATTAGTCTATTAAAGAGATAGACAATGTATAAAGAATATGTATATATAACTATGAAAGTACATAAAAAATGATTGATAGATAAACCTACTTACATCTATTTACAATATGGTTACAAATGACAATAAAAACATCTCATATGTAATATATGACATTTCATAAAAGCATGACATATAAAAAATATATAATATAAGACGTTGTCATTTAAATCTCCTATTTTTTAAAATGGGCTTGATGCATATTTTATCTTTCAGCCCTTTACCCTTATTGCTTCTCATTCGAATAATCCATCTTAATTCTATGGATTCCACCTTATTTTCAATGTCACCCCCACGAATATTTTCAGGAATCACCTCCAGAACCATAAATTTAAAGCTATGTGATGCATCATTTATTGCAATGTGTATGGCCAGGGCATTAGTGCATACAGAATTATTTATACAATAAATATGTTCTCTTATTCTATCATGAAGACAGTGATCTGTTTTGCCTATATAGAAACTATTACAGGCCTGCATATAGCTAAATACACTAAATGTATAGTATTACAATCTAATAATCCATCTTAATTCTATGGTTTCCACCTTATTTTCAATGTCACCCCCACGAATACTTTCAGGAATCACCTCCAGTACCATAAATTTAAAGCTATGTGATGCATCATGTATTGCAATGTGTTTGGCCAGGGCATTAGTGCATATAGAATTATTTATACAATAAATATGTTCTCTTATTCTATCACGAAGATGGCAATCTGTTTTGCCTATGTAGAAACTATTACAGGCCCGGCATATAGCTAAATACACTGAATGTATAGTATTACAATCAGCCTGAACCTGAAAAATGTAAAAATTTTCCTGTGTCAAGTTGCAAAAATTCACTTGAGCTGTCAATAAATTTACACCAATTACAGTTTTTACAATGGAAAGTCCCATTTATTTTATTTGGACCAATATTCATAACATCTTCAGGAAAACATAACAATCTTTTTAAGTTCTTTTTATTATTATATGTAAAACTGGGTTTTTTACCCACTATAGAGGCTACTTCTTGGTCAGTAGTAAGTATAGACCAATTATTTTTTACAACTTCCTCAATGCTGCGAATATTTCCTGAATGAGTAAGGGGCGTCCTTAATAAACCCTTAGTTCTATCAGTCTGTGAAAAATTTTTCCAAGGTCTATCAGAAAAATATGGTTTCCCTTCATTATTACGAGACTGTACTACCTTGTTTAAAATGGTGTCCACTTCTCTTCTATTATATCCCCTTTCATGGAATCTCATTGAAAGGGAAGAAGTTTATTTATTAAAATCTGCATCACTGGCATTTAATCTAGATGCTCGGATACCTTGACTTTTAATAATATTACAGTAAATATTTGATGGTTGATACTTTTTCTATGAAGATAGTTATTACTATAACATCTCTTTCTATATATTCTAGTAGAGAATGTATTGTCAAATAACCTAAAAATGGTGACATCTAAAAAAATTTATATAATCCATAGAATAACTAAGAGTGAACTTTAAAAAAGAGGTGGATGAATTCAAATATTCATGAAACTTCAAAAGTGAATCTAAGTCACTGTCCCATAATAAAAAGAGATCATCCACAAATCTCCTGTAGAAAACAACTTCTTGAAATCTCATAAGTATATTTGTGGTTTCCCATTGTGCCATAACAATATTGGCGTAGCTATTGGCATTGGTAGTGACCATAGCTACACCCTTTTTCTGTAAATAGAACTGACCATCAAAGGTAAAAACATTATTTTCTAGAATTATTTCCATAAATAAACACAATAATTCTATAAATGTTGCTTTAAATTTACTATTAATACAAAGATATTCCTTTAATATGTCTATACCTATATCATTTGGAATACATGTAAATAAAGATTGAACATCTAATGTAACTAATAAAAAATAAGTGCAATTTTTTCCTTTCACAAAGGAATATAGGTCACTTAGAAAATTCTTTCTATCAATTTAAACATATTTGTATTGCATAAAACACTTTGAAGTTGTTTCTCAAGAAAAAACATTCTCTGTGCACCAGCCTCTGCCAGATGCTATGGGTCTAAAGGGTGGTTTATATGCATCTTTATGGATTTTTGGCAATCCTTGTAAACAAGGAATAGTAGGTTTATCACTTACAAAATACTTATATTGTTCCAGAGTAATATCACGTCCTAACAATCATTTAAAGCACTGTTAACTCTCCGAATAATGACATTGATGTAAGACATATTTATAAGAGTTTATGTATCTGTATCTCTAAGCATAGATAACATCTCATTTACATAATACTTTTTATCTATCACTATTGTAGGATCTCCTTTATCAGCAGGTTTAATGATTATGGAGGTATTGGAAGACACATTTTTTAGCGTTTGACGCTCTAAAGCATTTAAATTAAAATGAACCTTCCCCGTGTTCCTATTATTAAATAAACAATATCATTTTCACATTTCTTTTCAAAAACTTCTACTACTGCAGTATTGATTGGTATACAAGTACTAGGTTTTCTAAGCTGAGTGAAATCTTTTCCAACAAACTCATTGCTTTTATATTGCACTTTTAACATGATATTACATATGAACATTTTTAAGTCAACAATACAGTCTGAAATATCAGTCAGTTGGGTGGGTATAAAACTCATACCTTTGTTAAGCAGAGAAACTTCCTCTGCTGACAAATTATATGAAGAAATGTTCCAAATTAAGGGTTTGCCAGTTTCTGCCACATTTTCTTCAAAGTGTGGTAGTTGGTGCTGTCAGATTTCAGCTTGCGTTTCGACCTGCCTCTGCTGAATGAACGTCTGTTCACAGGTGAATTTATGGGAAAAGGGAAAGAATGGCCATTCTTGTTTAAATTAACAGCTCCATGCTGCTGTTGTTCTGTGGAAGCATTGCTCAATAGAGGAGGAAACGGGCGTAAACTGTTATTAATGCTAGACGCATTAAGGAGTGAAGCTTTACTCCTAACATCTTCATTATTCTTCTGTTTGCTGACACAGAAGGAGTACAAACAGCCGTTGTCATATTCGTAGTCATTTCTATGGTCATTTTATCAGCAGTATTTGAATTAGACTGTTTAACCTCTTGATTGTCAGGCATCTGTGGTTGCCTGATTACTGCTCTGGGCCAAGCAAAGACATGCCCATTTGAAAAATCATCTGCATCTCTAGCCAGTTTTTTCTGTTTTTGTAGAAGCAATTTGCGCTCAAAAGCTGTCACTGAATCCAAGATATAACATAATTTTGCATCTAATATATCAGCAGGATATTTCTTGTATAACTCATTTTGTAAGTCCATGACTGATGATAATAGGCTTTCTTCCTCAGGTTTAAAAAACTTAATAAGTAAACGCATGTAATTGTAGCTGAGTTCTAAATTCAATTTCTGCCATTGAATTAATAGTTCTTTGTATTGTTCACCATACGTAGGCATTTTTAGAACTCTTAAGCCACTAGGTACTACTTGAAGCTCAAGACAGGCTTCAAAATGATAGCGTTGAAATTGCAAGCGTTTTAATTTATATAAGCTGTCTTCAGTTTGAAACAAGTCTTTGCGAAGAGTAGAAGCATCAAAATTGTTACCTTGTTCAGGTGTAGATTGATTGGAGGCTTTATATCCCAATAGAGGGTTTTCAGTTAAATTTAAAATCTGAAGTAGTCTTCCATTAGCTGGAGTAGTTCCATGCTTTTTTTTTTCAGGTACATAAGATAACTCAATGTCATTAATAGTTCCTTCTGCCATGGTAACATCTGGTTTAAACCAATTTAGTGAAGAAAAAGAAAAATAAACATCCTCCAGAGGTATGAATGCACTGCCAGTTAAAACCACAACTGTGGTTATTAAAACGATTACCGTGAAGTACTGGTAGAGCAAACCAAGGCACATTAACAGCATAAATATCATAAAAATGTTTTATTTGTGTGAGACATTTTAAAACCATATTAGCTGTTACATTTGAAATAATTCTTAACCAATAGCAACGCAATAACAATCATTATCTAATTAGTCTATTAAAGAGATAGACAATGTATAAAGAATATGTATATATAACTATGAAAGTACATAAAAAATGATTGATAGATAAACCTACTTACATCTATTTACAATATGGTTACAAATGACAATAAAAACATCTCATATGTAATATATGACATTTCATAAAAGCATGACATATAAAAAATATATAATATAAGACTTTGTCATTTAAATCTCCTATTTTTTAAAATGGGCTTGATGCATATTTTATCGTTCAGCCCTTTACCTTTATTGCCTCTCATTCGAATAATCCATCTTGATTCTATGGATTCCACCTTATTTTCAATGCCACCTCCACGAATATTTTCATGAATCACCTCCAGAACCATAAATTTAAAGCTATGTGATGCATCATTTATTGCAATGTGTTTGACAAGGGCAATAGTGCATATAGAATTATGATCTCTTTTTATTATGGGATGGTGACTTAGATTCACTTTTGAAGTTTCATGAATATTTGAATTCATCCACATCTTTTTTAAAGTTCACTCTTAGTTATTCTATGGATTCTATAAATTTTTTAGATGTCACCATTTTTAGGTTATTTGACAATACATTCTCTACTAGAATATATAGAAAGAGTTGTTATAGTAATAACTATCTTCATAGAAAAAGTATCAACCATCAAATATTTACTGTAATATTATTAAAAGTCAAGGTATCCGAGCATCTAGATTAAATGCCAGTGATGCAGATTTTAATAAATAAACTTCTTCCCTTTCAATGAGATTCCATGAAAGGGGATATAATAGAAGAGAAGTGGACACCATTTTAAACAAGGTAGTACAGTCTCGTAATAATGAAGGGAAACCATATTTTTCTAATGGACCTTGGAAAAAATTTTCACAGACTGATAGAACTAAGGGTTTATTAAGGATGCCCCTCACCCATTCAGGAAATATCCACAGCATTGAGGAAGTTGTAAAAAATAATTGGTCTTTACTTACTACTGACTAAAAAGTAGCTTCTATAGTGGGTAAAAAAACAAGTTTTACATACAAAAATACAAAGATTGTTATGTTTTCCTAAATATGTTATGAATATTGGTCCAAACAAAGTAAATGGGACTTTCCCTTGTAAAAACTGTAATTGGTGTAAATTTATTGACAGCTCAAGTGAATTTTTGCATCCTGACACAGGAAAATTTTTACATTTTCAGGTTCAGGCTGATTGTAATACTATACATTTAGTGTACTTAGCTATATGCCAGGCCTGTAATAGTTTCTATATAGGCAAAACAGATTGCTGTCTTCGTGATAGAATAAGAGAACATATTTATTGTATAAATAACTCTATATGCACTAATGCCCTGGCCAAACACATTGCAATAAATGATGCATCACATAACTTTAAATTTATGGTACTGGAGGTGATTCCTGAAAGTATTCGTGGGGGTGACATTGAAAATAAGGTGGAATCCATAGAATTAAGATGGATTATTCGAATGAGAGGCAATAAGGGTAAAGGGCTGAATGATAAAATATGCATCAAGCCCATTTTAAAAAATAGGAGATTTAAATGACAAAGTCTTATATTATATATTTTTATATGTCATGCTTTTATGAAATGTCATATATTACATATGAGATGTTTTTATTGTCATTTGTAACCATATTGTAAATAGATGTAAGTAGGTTTATCTATCAATCATTTTTTTTTTAAAACAAGTTTATTATTTTTAACATACAAAATAAATATCATAACAATCTTATACAAGCAGTTAAAATATAAATAGTTATAACATTTGATAAAACAACCAAAGTATTTACAGAGACATCCACTACAAATCAAATCAATTAATTAAACTGTATTGTCTTACTAATGAAACTAAGACTTTTTTAACAGATTTTGTAAAGTATCCCATATAATATAGTAAGACGTTTTTCTAATGGTTCTTGACTTTATTGTCATTAGTTCCATATGACACACTTCAGTCATAACATTTTTAAATTCATTAAATGAAGGAGGAGTATCTGAAATCCAATTTCTGGTTATTATTTTTCTAGCCACTGCTAGAATAGACCATAATAAGGGAAGTTTAACTTTTTTAACACTTTTAGGAACAGGGGTGTTAAATAATATAAGTGATTTAGAGACTATGAAATTATCTGTGAAAACAGCCTGCAAAAAATCATTGAATAACATCTAATATTCCTTCAATTTTATACAGTCATAAAACATATGTGCCCAATCAGCATTTATTTCTACATTACATCTCTTACATATGTTGTCTTTATTGTTTATTTTATTCCTCATTAAGGGTGTATAGAAAGATCTATGTAAAAATTTCCAGGTAAAAAGTCTCCAATTAATGGAAGAAGTAGTTTTATAAGCAGATTCCAATATATATTGTTTATCTTGTTGTTTTGGTGATTCTCCATTAATGGAAATGAAATAATTCCAGTAAGTATCTGAACTGTAATGAGTTTCATCTATAATAATTTTATGTATGTGTGAGAGCTTACCTTTATCAGAAACCCTATGTTGTAAATTTAATATCAAGTAGTCAATCAGTATAGGGACAGATTCTTTAACTGTTAAATACATTAAATCAAGTTTATTAATAAGATATTGTCTAAAAGTCTGAATCTCTAACCACCATGTTTCTCTCAAATCAAATTCTTGCTTTAAGAAGTCTAAATTTTTTACTTTATTGTCAGACAGCAACTGATACGAATACTTTAAATCATTCTCTGTAACTAGAATAATTCTTTCAGAGGTGGATGATAAAAGAATACCTTGTGTATACATTATAGGGAATAAGATAAAATTCCATTCCTTATATTTAGGATGCATAAATATAAAATTACGAAATCTAATAATAATATTTAATGGGTAACTAGCTATATATTTTGGTGTAATAGATGAGGTACAAAATTCTTTTAATAACCATAACATGGGATTATTCACAATAGTATTTTTGTGTATTAATGATATTTTCATGAAGTGAATGCTAATTAGTTCCCAATATTCCTTCCATTTTGCAACATATGACTGATCTATTAGCAAAGTAATAACTTTTATAATAGAAGAGATAGCATATAAATTAAAGTCTGGAAATGAAATGCCCCCTTGAGACCAACTTTTAGTATGTTTCTTTAATGGAATCCTAGGTCTATTAGGTGCCCATAAGAAATTTAACATTTGTGAATTCAATTTCTTAATAATTATTTTTGTAGGTGGGAGTATTATTCATTTTATTAAGTATAATATCTTTGGGAATATTATTATTTTAATAATTGTGAGTCTCTCTTCCATGGTAAAAAACATATTGTTCCAGCTATTGAAAAGATTTTGTATATTATAAAGACAGTTACTATAATTATTATGTATAGTGGATTTAATATCTTTAGTTAATATTATGCCTAAGTAAGTTATCTGACCTGAATTGGGTATATATTTGTGAAAATCATTAGTGAGGACATTTTTTCGTGCGTATATTGGTAATATTTTAGTTTTTTCTTCATTAAATATCAAACCAGAGATATTTTTGAAATCTGTCATTTTATCAAATAATGACCGCATAGAAGAATTTGTTCCTGCTGACGTAATTAGAGCATCATCTGCAAAAAGTTGGATTTTAGATATTGTATTTTCATCTATATCAAATCCTTCTATATCAGTGCTGTTTCTAATCAAATTAGCCCAAGGCTCCATTATTAAAGTAAATAATAATGGTGAAAGTGGACACCCTTGTTTTGTACCTTTTAATATGGGTATTTTTTGTGAGACATATGTTCCTATCTTAATGTAAGTCAATGCTCCTTTATATAGATGTTCAATTAAATTCACAAATGCATCAGAGAAATGTGTACACTTCAATAAGATAAACAAGTAGTCCCAACTTACTGAGTCAAATGCTGAACTTATATTAAGACTAATAAGTGTTAAGTCTTTCTTTTTCCTGTTTGCATAATCAATTAGCGTTAAAGTTCTCCTTATATTATCAAAAGTATTTCTATTTATAATAAAGCCTGTCTGATCTATATCTATTATACCTGGAATGATTGTCTTTAATCTGTCAGCAAAAATATTCATGAACATTTTATAGTCACCATTAAGTAATGAAATAGGTCTATATGAAGTGCATCTGGTTGGGTCTTTATTGGGTTTCAAATTGGTGAAATAAATGTGTATTGCCAGGATGGGGGAGTTGATAACTCATTTTGAGCTGAAATGAAAACCTTATGTATTAATGAGTAAGTACTCTTAGGAAGAATTTTATAAATCTCTGGAATAATACCATCATTACCTGGTGCTTTGTTTGATTTAAGTTTATTTATTTGTGTGATAACCTCTGTATATGAAATATTTTTATCTATTAATTTAGTCTGTTGTTTATTAAGTTTTTTGTTCATGTTTGTAGTTACAAAGTTCTTTATTTTATCTTTAGAATCCATATTAATGTTATTGTGGCTAATTTTATGAAAGTGATTTCTAAATCCATCTAATATTTCTGGTAAACTAGAGACATTCTTCTTTTTCCCTAGAGAGAAATTTTCTTTGATGTGATTTTGTTTATTCAGCCTTTTTGTTTTATTTTTAAGTCTATGTAAGTATTTGGGACTTATTGAGTAAGACAAAAGCTTATATTTCTCTAATGTTATTTTGACTTTATGACTTAAAATTTCTTTGTATTTCTCATTTAATTTATTTATTTCCTCGATGACTTTTTGTCCATAATATTTTCTTTATTATTATGTTTATATGAGTCTAATTTGTTTTGAATGTCTATTAATTCCTTGTCCCAAGATTTCCTTTTATTATTATACCATCTGATACTTTGTCCATATAAATATGATTTTAGAGCATCCCAAATGTGAATAATGGAGACGTCAGGTGTAGTGTTTAAGTCTAAGAAATGTTGCACCTCAGTAAGTATATAATCTTTATAGTCCTTTAGTTGAGTTAAGTATGCTGGTATTCTTTTGATCTGAACATTATAAGTACTATTTACCATAAATTCAAAGACAATTGAATTATGATCTGATATAGGACATGAAATGATCTTGGAATTAATTAAGTCTGTTACCAGTTGGTTAGAAATAAAGACTCTATCTATTCTTGAATAAGTTTTATATCTATAAAGTGTATGGTAATGATTTAGAATCTATCTGATTATTAATATCATTCAAATGATATAAATTAATGAAATCCTTTAAATGTTTTGCATTAGATGTGATTTTCCTTTTTCCTATAGTAGTAGTATCTTTTTCATGCAGGATACAATTAAAATCACCTGCTAAAATAATATATCCTATAGAAAATTATATAATCTTATTGAGATGGTGTTTCACTGTATTAATGCCAATTCCTGGTATCCAATATACATTAATTAATGTATATATTTTCCCATTAATCTGTATTGTAACCATACAGAACATTCCTTTATCATCTTTATAAGACTTAATAGTTTTAGGTATGGGCATATTTTTGTTCCATAAGATAGCCACTCCTCTTTTTTTCTGTGTGTGTTCAGAGCTAACCAAGACTGTATATTTATTAGTGGCTAATTTATCTATATCCTTTTTCAGGAGATGTGTTTCTTGAAGGAATATTAAATTGGCTCTATGCAAATTAATATATCTCATTAAACTTGCCCTTTTACATGGGTTATTCAATCCATTAATGTTTAAAGAAATTCCTTTTAGAGTTACCATTTAACTTTTATAAACATATAAAACATGTAATCAGAATAACATTTACTAAAATAAGTATTATTATGTCTCCTTCTTTAGGTGTTCTATTAATTATAGCTGTATTTAATGAAAATCTTATGAAATTTTGTGTAATTTTCACTTTTATTTGTAGTGACAATGAGTTTATACAATGTGATGTGGATGTCAAAACTATATACACACAACAATAATCAGGTGAAAATATTGTTTGGATTAAACAATGCACCCAGCCTGGAGTTAAGAACTCCAACTTCGAGTAGCAAATAACACTCAAGTTATCCCCCTATCTTAAGCAGCAGTACTCCAGCTGCCACCAAATTAATTCAATACTAACTATTATTAACTAAAGTTAACCTCATTTAATTTGATTATCTATTATAACAAGGTTAAACAATTTATATAACAGCTTCATATAAACATATAAAACATTTAAAAACAACTAATATTGCTATGTACATCTATTCTATATATTAAACTCATAATCAAAATAGCATTCTAACAATCTTGGTAATGGGAGCAGAGAAGACAGAGAGAGAAAGAAAAAAAAAAAAAAAAAAAAAAAAGGAATACCCATATGGTAGTTTAATAAAAGTTTGTAAGAATAAGTTCTTATTATATGTTTATGCTCATTTGAATTCAATAACATTTGTTATCTCAGGCTATTATGACTCAGACATTACTTATATTAGGGTATTCCCACTTTCTGCCATAGCAATACAGTTAGTAGCTTTAAAACTTTAAATTACTTGCACTAGAAGCTTCCTTCTCATATTTATTGTTGCCATTTAAATAAAATGATTATTCTCATGTATAAGTTAAAAGAACATACTACACAGCAATATTGATACCTAGTTATACATAAATCATTGTGATGAAAGCCATCTGTATTGTATATATCTGAACTGCAGCTTTAAAATGTGTCACATGACAATTTCTTCTGAAATATAATCATAATGATGCACATACTTGTTTATTAGTCAAGGCAAATAATTTATAACATTACATATCTTTAAATCATAAGCATCTATATGCATTAAAGTGCAGCAGTCATATAAGCTTTCAAAAACAAGTGTGCATGAGTTTTACCTTCTATGTCTTCTAAAATATCTCATTTGTTTACTATGGCATATTAAGTCACTTAAAATCATTATAACTTTTATATTTTATAAGTTACATCTTAAATAAGTAAATTATTATAAAGAAAAACTCACATTTAGATGTCATAAAGTTCGTTTTTCATCACAATACCGCATTTACAGCAGTTCTACTTCCTGAAACAGTTTACTTCTTGAATTTGCGATGAGTCAGTGTGAAATCAGGGGTCAAAGTTCAAAATGGCTGCTTTCAGCTTCTCTGCGTGTTTTCTGAATGTTGAAGCTTTTAAAACGGCTCGAGGACACTATTCACGAGGATACCCACATCCCAGATTGTCTCCCATAACATTCTGGCGGGAATTTTAATAAAAGTAAGTGACTGACATTCATTTTGTAATACAAATGGATCTAAGCAGTACAAAACCTTCTCAAAGCACTTCACAAGTCATTGCAGTCTCTATGACAGTGAAACCAAGCCTTCAATTGTTTAACATAAACACAACTTATTTGTATATGCCCCATTTCATTTTCTCATTCAGAGCTTATTACATACACATATCAGTATTATCAGAAGCTTATTACCTTATAAATAAGAGAGAGAGAGAAAGAAAACAAAAAAAAAAAAAAAAAAAAAAAGAAAGAACCTACAAAGAGTACCTACAAAGATATTTTACTTGCTGTTTGTTTTAATAAAGTAGAACCTGAGACATATTACTTTCAACTACTTTAGTTTTAGTTAACTGCAGTTATATCATGACATATTATTTGAAATCATGTATTTAAGCAATTTTGTCATGGTATAATATATAGCAGCAGTATTTAAACAGCATAAATAATTTTAAAGAGATAATAGATTATTTTTCCCCTTATTTTCTTCTTTTCATGCTACCCCCTCCCTCCCCTCCCCCACCTTTCACTAAATGTTTAGTTTAAAGAGAATGCCATTATTTAAATCAAGAAAAGAAAGGAAATGTATCAAATTACTAACCTTAGGTCTCTTTATCACAAAGAGAAACAAGTTGATTCATATCAGATTATTTGTTCCTCAGGAAGTTTGATTATTTATAAAACAAAATTCAGTTCTTGCACAAAAAAAATAACTTTGAACAAATCCTTAAGATATTTGTGGTTTTCTTATAAATGTAGTAACTGTAATTAAAGAGTTTAAATAAATATAAAACATGTCATTTGTTTTTGTCTTTTTTGTTTCTCTGATGTCTTCCAAGAAGTTCCTGTTGCCATTCTCTTTAGCGAAGGACTTGCCCATTCCATATCTTCTATTTTATCTAATATTTTATTTTTTTTAATATACAGCAAAGCAGAGTCCAAGTCTTCAAAGATTCTAGGGCCATCAGGTAAAAAGATTTTTAGTTTGGAAGGAAATAAAAGATGAGTTTTGAACTGTGCTTTCTTAAGCTCTCTTATTAATGGTAAAAAGACCTTTCTTTTTGATATTACCAAGGAAGAATAGTCATTGTCAAAGCGCACAGTTGCTTCATTAATTTTTATAGGTGCTTTAGTCCATGCAGATTTTAATACCATCTCCTTGTCATAAGATGATAAAAATCTTACAATAACTGATCTAGGATACTTTTTATTTATATTAGAATTAGATAAAGACCTATGGGCTCTTTCAATACCAAAAGAAAATGCTTCTGACAGATCTAAAGTTTTGGGAAGCCAAGTATTTAAAAAAGATGTAATGTTGTTACCTTCTATATTTTCTGGCAGTCCAAAAATCCTTATATTATTAAGTGTCTGGATCTGTTTTCCAAGTCATCTAGTTTGGATTGAAGGTGTGTGTTCTGTTTCAATAAGAATTCAATGTTTATTTCTTCTTCCTTAATTCTGTTGTCCATATCATTAAGTGTCTCTTCTATACCTGTAATCTGAGCTTTCTGATGTTGTAAATCTCGGTGTAGCAAATCCATTTGTTTTGTGGTTTTCTCAATAAAGTTATCAATTTTAACATCCAGTCTGTCCATTTTAGTTGTTAGTTGCTGAATAGTTGACAGTAAAGACTGAAGCTCTTTCTTGATGCTGGAATCCTGACTGTTAGCCTTGCTGGAACTCATTCTGAACAGAAGTGATGAAAGAGAAATTTCCAAAAAGATTTCTGACAGGAAAATTATTTAAATTTTCTTTCTTTTTTAGATATTATTCAAGATACTGATATTCCAAACGTTTTTAGAAAGAAAATTATTACATTAGTTGAATTTTGAAGTAATAATTTCCTGTCAATGTAGTTATGTTGGTGGAGCTGAAGAAATCTGCTGCTATCCTGTGTTCATCCTTGGCCACGCCCCCATCAATCATTTTTTATGTACTTTCATAGTTATATATACATATTCTTTATACATTGTCTATCTCTTTAATAGACTAATTAGATAATGATTGTTATTGTGTTGCTATTGGTTAAGAATTCTTTAAAATGTAACAGCTAAAATAGTTTTAAAATGTCTGATGAAGCGGCAGGTTTAATCCGTGAAAGCGCTCACACAAATAAAACATTTTTATGATATTTATGCTGTTAATGTGCCTTGGTTTGCTCTACCAGTACTTCCCGATAAATATATCCTTAACTGTTTTACTTGGGAGATCATTCAGTACATCATATCATTTATGTAATAGTAAAGCTTGGAAAATGTTGACCTAACTGATCAATTGAGTGTATGCAATAGTAATCTATCTATCTGTCTATGTATCGATCTTTCTATCTACCTATATATCTAGCTATCTATGTTTATCTGTCTGGGCATGGCATTGTATAATACTGACCAATTTCAATATCAGCTTAAGTTGTAGTTTGATAACAAAATTCACATCATGCATTATCATTGACAACATAATGTATACTACAAAGGTATTGTAGAGATTAAATAAAATAAAGCATTAGAGGGACAATGAACTATAGATGAAAAATAATATAGCAATAACCCCGCTTGGGTGGTAATGCTTTTACCACGGTTGGCGTGGTTTGGTCCCGAGGCAAGCCCGGACCAAACAAAGCCAACCGTGGGTAATTTAGCATTACACCCAGGCGTGGTTATTGCTATTATATGACATTATTTAAGAAAAGAAACTATTACTTTTCTTAAATAATGGCATAGTATAATGCCTGTTTACTGCCCTTCCGCAGATGTCTGGCATCCGACAGTTCTGATGTACCGCGCCCGCGCAGTACATCAGAGTTGTGGCAAAGGAGAAAGAAGATCTCCGTTGCTTTTAATCTGCTAGTTAAATGAGTTTAACATAGCGAGACAGTTTTAAAATAAGCAACGGACGCTTATTTTAAAACTGTCTCGCTATGTTAAACTCATTTAACATAGCGAGACATCAAAAAGCAACGGAGATCTTGCTTTCTCCGTTTTTAAAACAGTCTCGCTATGTTAAATGGGTTTAACATAGCGAGACAGCTTTAAAATAAGCAACGGAGATCTCCGCTGCTTTTTAAAGTTGTCTCGCCATGTTAAACCCATTTAACATAGCGACAGTGTTTAAACGAGTTATACTAATGGAAAAAAGTCCGGGCGACCGGACCTTTTTCCATTAGTATAACTCAATTTACAACGGGCACGCTGGCCAATCAGCGTGCACGTTTTGGGGGGATCATGGTATAATAAAAGATAATTTACGTGTATGTATGTACATATATATAGACTGATAAGTAGATAGACACACACACAAGAATGCAATATAGTAACTGCAATATGTCTACATAAATACAGCCTGGAGATCAGGCGATAAGTTAATGTGGAGATAAGAAGTAGAATTTTGGAGTTACATGATACTTGTTACAAAAATAAAGTAAAAAGTCAGTAAATGCATAAGTAAAAGGTAAAAGACAGAATCAAATCTCTATTAGAGCCTAAGCATAAATATTACAAGTGTAATTAGCATTTGTGATCATCCTTCTCTAGGTCAAAACAAGTTACAACAAGCAAGAACAACACAAAGACATGCACTCATATACACACCTATGCTTCCACAAAATAACACACACATACTCTGTCACACTGCAACACACACACACACACACACACACACACACACACACACACACACACACACACACACACACACTTATAGTAACAGAATTACTAATTTAAATTACATACAAACACATACCCGCACACACTTTCTCTCGCATACAGAAACGAACGGCTTAACTTACACATAAAATCACACTTACACTTACCTTGTTTTGAATCTGAACCTCTACACGTGCATGCATGATGTCCTTAATCCTCTGTTCACTGAACTAACTTAAGTTCCGCATGTGACTTCAGAATATATATATATATATATATATATATATATATATATATATATATATATATTTTTTTTTTTACTTGTTGAAACCAGCCTGATGCTATAAAAGACGGAGGATGCTTCCCCCTTCCCTTTGCCCTATGGTTTTATTTTGCAATCTTCTCGGCACTCTTCACTCAGAGACAGGGCGAAGAGGAGATAGCAAAATAACAAAAGTACATTAATTAAAATAAATAAATAAATAAATAAATTAATATATAGAATTCTGCTCCTCACGAGGCCAGTTGTATGGCTCCCTAGGGGGTCGCCTAGTTTGCCTGTGCCTAAGGCCGGCCGTGTCAGAGACACACCTTTTTAGCCAAGTAAGTAAATTAACTTCCTTACAAAAAGAAACCTTTATCACTACACTAATAATAATAATACTATACAACTGGAAGACACATAAGATACCCAAAAATATAAAGTCTTTCAAAGAACACATAAAGAATCGCCTAACGGCTATGCAGCTCTACATCACCTTGGTGACCTCAATCACCCCATAGCAGCTCAGCATTTCTCATTCATCTGTTCTACCTACCTTCTTCTCTCATATACAACATCTCCTTTACTGATAAAAAATATTTCACTCATCTGTCTGCTGTGCAAAATTATACAAATTTAATAATACATTATTGTCTTCTAGTAATATGTGTTCCTGTCTATAACTTTTTTCCTTGTTCCTGTATATGTTTGTGTTAACAAAGACCTATTCCTTTATAATTGTGTAGTTAATTTTTGATTGCATATAATGCTTTTCTCCATGGACCTCTGCTGAAAGATTTGTTAAACAAAGACAAATTAAAAAACTGAGCTGAATTTCCATTTACAGTATAGATTTGGCCAATAGGTTGCCTCCCAGGTTCATTGACAGTAGACTGTGGTAAGACAGAGAATTAAAAGAGAGAGCCATCCCTGATACTACCAGCAAAATGTTGGAAGATGCAAACCATGTATCTGAACAACTTCCGCATTTTCCGTATAGCATACATATGTGTAAGCTTCAGATCCTAGCTCTGGGCCTCGCCAACTCTCTGTAGGATCTACCCCCCTGATCACTAATGTTATTGACCTTGCATTTGTAGAGGTTTGTTTACTACCACAGGCGGTGTGTCCAACCAGCTGTCCAACTCTACATTAATCTTGCCTCTTCTGATTACATTCCCCCCTTAGTTTGCAAACAGTGCTGGTTTTATCTTCTAGCTTGAGCCAATGTCCTGCAACATCCAAACTGGCCCCATAAGGATTAGCTAGCCAGAAAATTTTACAGGATGTGTTATCTTTTATGAGCAACCATCTATCCAGCTTGCCTTTAAACACAATTAAAATTGTCCACTTCAGGGATTTATGAATCAAATGCAAGTCCTCACATAGCTGGCAAAATGCAGTCTAGATCTGCTGTCCCATTTTATTGTTTTCTAAGCTGTTTCATAGCATCAGATATAAGTTTATCTTACTGAAGAAGTATTATATGAACTCTATTTAGATGGTAACTGGTTAAGAACAGCCTTAGTTTTCAGTCTGGAAGAAAAATTATTTGCCATTCAGTATGACATAATGTATCATTATGGATATGTCAGTAGTAATATCCCAGTGTATTGCCTGATTAAATGCAGTACCTGGAACATGCACCTTTTCCTTTGTCAGTAATGTTTCTATTATTGCAGTATTATTATAGAAACAATGAAGCTCAAAAACAGCAGTAATTTACCGATGTGTACCTTATAACCAATCTGCGAGGGGCAGGCAGAAAACAAAGAAAAGGAATCCAGGTCCCTTAGATGTAGTAACATAGAATTTAGTTTCAATTCAGTTTCTCACAATCTAAGGTCTAAGTACGACTGACAGATCTGGTGACACCCTTGAACCTAATCACATCATACACTCTCCAATTTAAGTAATCTTTCCACAAGTTTCTACATATATATATATATATATATATATATATCACAAAAGCACTTCAGCATAGAACTGTCCATACTAATCATTTAAAGTGATTTTTTTGTGTTAAAAACAGAGAAGGAAGAGATGGAATAGCAAAAAAGACATGAATATTATATACATGTAGAAGGAGAAACATGAGAAATTTGAAAAGATGGGTCAAAATACAGCATTCATTCATATATGATAAGCAACCAAACAGATACAAGATTAAGCTTAACCATGGTTTAGAATAAGTTTTAACACGTAACATGAAAAGCTGTGTCACCTTGTTGAATGGCGGGTGCATTAAAACCTAATGGATAAATACTGTGTATGTTACAGATGTAAAAAAAATAACAACAGAACACAACTACAATGCAGTGTTATGTTTTTGAAAAAGAGGGTTTACTAACAAAATTAACTGATGTGGGAAAGAGGGCAACTTTCCCTAATTCCTGACCTAATTGAGATATATGAAGAAAGTGGCTCATTAATGGCAAGACAGAAACTGATCTGTAGAGAAAGCTGTTAACATTTGTTAATGTCGATGAAAAACAGTATAGACAGCACTTTTAGTAAAATGGAATATATAATTGATCAAACAATCTTGCTTGTATCACAAGTATAAACATCCTTATTCAAATACATATTCTTATTATGATACAATACTAACTCCAACATGCAGTTATCTGTTGTTTGCCTACCAAACATGAAACCAGTTTGAAACTGGGAATTAAAATATGTAGCAATGGAGTTGAAGTGTTTAGCCAACAAAGTGGTCCAAGTTTTACCTCTATATTTATAAAGAAAGCAAGTTACTAGTTCTTCTTGAGCATGGGTCATTAGTATCCTGCTTCAGTAGAGAAAATGTTTTAGATTGACTCTAAAATAAATGTTTGACTAAGTTTGTTAGTACGATTTTACAAATGAATGATAATAGTGATAAAAAAGTGTTTGTAACTCTCAGGGTCTGAAGCTTTATCAACTTTGAGTTTTTGTATTTTTATTGTCTCTGCCATTTCTGAACACATAAGTCATTGCAAAGCTCATTTTATATCTGGGGGAAATTCAGATTGCTTAGAAAGTATTTAAACTGGCAATAGGTGATTAAGTTATTAAAGACTTAGAACTAGCATAATGCTCGTAATATATCAGAAAAGTCTCATTGCATTATATTACACATCTTTTATTAATATTCAGTGTAGCTAATAAGTTTAGCCTAATATCAGTTTTATGAATAGTAGCAAAATATTTAGCTAGGATACCACTCTGTTCTGTATATCTGGTATTCATTTGTTTTTTTTAGCATTACAGTACCTACTGACAAAAATGTAATTTAACTCGTGTCATAATTTTATGTCAGCCTTTTATTTAAGTTTCTTCTTTTTTGAGTTTACTGGATAGCTCCTTGATTTGATTTTCTAGGTTTATAGTTGTCTTCCTCATTTGTTTTTAATTTAGGAAGCCACACTTTCTAATTACAGTCTTAAGAGCTTCTCTATAATGCCATGAGGAATATTTAAATCTTGGTTAGGTAACAACACTGAATTAAAATTTTGTTCTACATTTCAGGCTACCAATTCCTTAAATATTAAATTAAGGTTTAATTTCCATTTAAATTTTGTCATGTATGATTTTTATGAAGTCAAATGCTGTGAAATTTTAGAATAATCTGAAAATATATAGGATCAGTTATAGCCAGTCAGTTAACATATTTTAACTGAGGTAACACATTGTGGTAAGGCACATTAAAATGAGATAAACATTCATATTTAAAACATTTGTTTTTTTGTTAATACACATACATTTTAAACATAAAGCATGCACCCGAGAAGTATGTTTCCTGGCATTGTTAAAAGTCAGTTCCTCAGGGTACAGAGACTATGTAGAGAGAGATCTTCCTTACTAAGAGAAGCAGATATTATGGAAGGTCTATTTCTAGACAGGGGGTATGATCGTACTATGGTTAGTAGTATTAGACGTGACACCCTTGGTAGTATACATAGTGGGAGTAATATTGGGAACCCTATGGATGGACAATTGGCTACTACTAAGAGCTATTTTACTAGTAATAAATCACATAGATCGACTGAAATGGTTAAGTTTATAACTAAGTATACTAGTAATATTAATGCCATCAAGAAGGTCATATCTAATAATTGGAATGTACTCATGATTGATGACAATACTAGGAAGTTAATAGGAGTTAGACCAGGTTTTGTTTTCAGAAATTGTGAGAATTTGAAAATGATTTTATGTAATGATCATTTTACTATTTCTCCATCTATGCCTTTTACATCATTACCCCATGGCACCTTCCCTTGTCACCATTGCAAACGGTGTCGTTATTTAGCAGACACAGAAACGTTTTTGAATCCTTTCACTCATTTTATGTTTAAACCCAGGTTTCATGCCACATGCAACACCAAGAATTTAATCTATCTTGCAACCTGTAATGATTGTGAAGCGTTTTATGTTGGGTTAACTACCCAGAGGTTGCAAGATAGGATATATAATCATCTATACAATATTCGTAAGTTGAATGAAACGAATGCCCTAGCTAAACATATAATGGAGTTCTCCACACATAGTTTTTCCTTCAGAGTTCTAGAAGTGTTGAAGCAAAGGATACGGGGTGGTAACTTAGTTAATGAGTTAGCATTGATGGAATTAAAGTGGATCTTGCAATTTGGCTCACACATACCTCCTGGGCTTAACAATTATGTATCCCTAAAACCAGTCCTTGAGTTGAGTAATAAATGATGGTGACATTCTAGATTATAGTTTGAGAGGTTCTATTTAAACTATTCCTTAGAATATTTGGTTTTTTGTTATGTTCTTTTTTCCTTAGCTGCCATAATGTGGCTATATATGAGATTGTGGTTACTTTAGCCACTGTCCCTTTGCATTGTATTTGTTATTTTATCAATGTCTTTATATAGATGTATAAAAAAATTTTTATATACATTTTATATATATTTTTGTATATATATATATATATATATATATATATATATATTTTTTTTTTTGAACGCATATTCTACCATGTTTTTTATCACAATATTTAATTAGGTTTATTGCATTTTATATATATTTTTTAAGTGATATTTTCTATGTGCATATATATACTCTATATTCTTCGCCATGTTTTTTGATTAATACTTCGTATTTGTAAGTTGATATATGGTCTTTGGTCCATTGATATAGTTAGTGGAACGTAACCTATGTATATACGGAGTAAGGATGTAGTTTTAGCTATAGCCCACTATTTTTGTGATGAATGAATATATATTTATATATATGTCTAAACTCATTTATAGCTTATGTTTAGTGAAGTTTATTGAATTTAATGAAGAAAATGTCTTTAATATATAATCATGCGTTTTCTAGATCTGAATTGACATTTTGAGCTGCATGTACTGTCGGCTTGACAGTTGCGATCTCTAGCATGCATGATAGACTTCTGATGTTTCTGAAGTCTAAGTATGTATTTCTAAGATACAAAGCTATATGGTTGAGCCGTAAGTAATTATCGGCTTGAAAGTTGTGATTCTTAACACATATATAGAAGTTATGGGATATGTACGCTAAAATGATAGCAGTTTTTTGAGTGTTATATGTGTTTAAATATATATAAAAAATTTTTGTAATTAAATTAATTGAATAATTGATTAATTTTCCCGCCTTGCCATAGGCAAAGAATATATAAGGGGCTTGTATTTTACATATTTTTATTGTCTGATGAAGCGTGGGATGACCCACGCAAAAGCGCTTACATTTCTGGTTGAAATAAAGAACCTTTTCATCATTTTACTTGGTTGAACGTTTCCATTTTTTGGACTCATCGTGGTTTGGTAATCCTTCTATCTTCCATATCTTGTTTTTAATTTAGGAAGCCACACTTTCTGATTACAGTCTTAAGAGCTTCTCTATAATGCCATGAGGAATATTTAAATCTTGGTTAGGTAACAACACTGAATTAAAATTTTGTTCTACATTTCTGGCTACCAATTCCTTAAATATTAAATTAAGGTTTAATTTCCATTTAAATTTTGACATGTATGATTTTTATGAAGTCAAATGCTGTGAAATTTTAGAATAATCTGAAAATATATAGGATCAGTTATAGCCAGTCAGTTAACATATTTGAACTTAGGTAACGCATTGTGGTAAGGCACATTAAAATGAGATAAACATTCATATTTAAAACATTTGTTTTTTTGTTAATACACATACATTTGAAACATAAAATGTCTAACTTATAAAACAATTAATTCTGTTGTGAAATTGTGCACAGTACTATCAGAACTTCACAGATTTATCTATATCTGTGTATACATACACTTCATAGTTTACTCCAAATTCATATTTTTGAAACTTAATGCAACGTTTAGTAGACTTTTGATCTCAGGATCACACAAGGAACATTTCCTGAGACTAATTCCAAAGTTATACGGGGTAACACCCCAAGATTCTTCTTAATTCTTGCTTCCATTATGTTTCCTTTGTAAATTCAAATTCGTGTTTAATAAATAATGGTATTTCATATCTGCTTTTAAATAGATTTTGGCAGAAATTGCCCTTATATATTTATTCATGACAGGTGTAGAACTTCAATTGCTTTAATAGTCACAAACTTTTGTAATTCCTTTACATTCTTGGTCACCTTTATAATTCTTTTTTAGTATGGAATGTGTTTTTTACTCAGCAATTTATTTATCTTAAGTACTTTCTGAGATGCTCCAAACTGTGACTTTTTAAAATATTTTTAATCTCTGAGTGTTTGATATATATTCACATTCTGATTCTAATCTCTCACATTGTTACATAATTTTACTCGAGTTCAGTCTTTTTTTATTTAACCAATTTGTTATAATTGCATATTAAAGTTGTACTGGAATTCAGTCCTTAAGCATAGAGTTGGAATGGAGTCAGGAAGTGAAATCCTTTTTATCTTAATAATATGTAAATATTTTTATACAAATCTGTTTTCCTTCCAAGTTCCAGACTTTGCCAACATACACTAACATATGTCTACATTGTTGTTATCAGGCGGACTACAGCTCCCATGTGTTTTATAAAATCTGTATAATGCCTGTATTATGTACTCCAACATTGAACCAAGACAACGGAAAAAAGCACTTGATAACAACCACGAATTCCAAGGAAAAAGTGCCTGGGCTCGCTGGTGGTGATCCAAAGGATTTTATTAACAACAAATACAACTCTGTGACTGCACGCAAAACACAAACAACTGCAAATAAATGAACGCTCTTCTTTATACACAAAATGCTGCGTTTTCGTCAATAAGACTTCATCAGACAAACCAATATCATTCTCCATATGTTTAAATACTCATTCATTTAATTAAAGTGCATACTACTGGTCCATTTCATTAACAATTAATTCAAACACACCAATCCATATTTCACATTCATT
This sequence comes from Protopterus annectens, assembly GCF_019279795.1. Classification (NCBI taxonomy): domain Eukaryota; kingdom Metazoa; phylum Chordata; order Ceratodontiformes; family Protopteridae; genus Protopterus; species Protopterus annectens. Next base: position 1,456,301,630 of record NC_056745.1, on the reverse strand, counting down.
AATATTAATGTCACTATTTAAAGTGAAGTAAATACATGATACTTTTAATTAAGTAACTTTGAAGATATAAAAATACTAATTTATAAAAATATTTGATACAGTATTCCACAATAAATAACCCTATAAAAACTACAAAAAATCCTATAATGATTATATTGAATAAAACATACAGAACATGTTAAAAATGTTAAAAAAGTTAAAAATGTATGTGGTGTGGGTATATAACTTTCTTATGACAATGCTGCCCTCTAGTGATCGATTTCCCAACTAGTCTATAGTTTATTAGCCCTTATTTTGAGTAATGGTGTTATAGTAAGGAAATCATTGATACCTGGTTTTGTGTTGGAATCCAGGTAAACCTGCCACCATAATTCCTTGTTTTCAAGGATGTCCTCCCACGGACCACCCCTGATATCGGGCTTAACCTGGTCCAACACAAAAAACTCATATTTAGCTTCAGGACATACATTGCTGTGTTTATAAAGTGCATTAGTGCTTTTGGCATTCAGAATGTTGTAAATATGTTCGTATATTCTGCGTTTCAGGCATCTCTCGGTTTTGCCAACGTAGAATGACTGACATATCTGGCAAATTGCTATATAAACTACTCCTCTACTCTCACAATTATAGTATGTCTTGCTGGTAACCCTTTTCTTTCTACTATCCAAGTATATTTCTGCCTTATTCATTATATATGGGCACTGTTGGCATCTTCCACATTTGTATGTCCCACACCTTCTAATATTTTTATCCCCCATTATTTCTTTTCTCCTTTCTAATATTTTACCTATGTTTGGTGGATTTTTATACACTATCTTTGGTTTCATTTTTGGTATTTCCTCTATATCTGTCAAGGTGCTAAATTTGTTCCACTCATTTATGAAACAATCCTTCAACTTCTTATTGGTATTATTGTATTCTACTACCAGACTTCTCCTATAAATATCTTTGTCTCCTTTCTTAGCTTTTGCTTCTAAAGTTTGTCCTATCCCTAGGTCTTGCTTCTCCCCCTTACCTATTATAGGTTCAAATCTACCCAACCTGCCATCCTCTACTTCACATTTTAATTTATTAATAAAGTCATCTGGGTAACCTCGTTCTTTGAACATATTGTATAGGATCCTACATTCTTCCTGAAAGTCATTAAAGTTAGATGTCATTCGAGAGCCCCTAACGAATTGTCCCTTGACAATATTCTTTTTGCTATTTAAGGGATGTGCACTATCAAAATGTATGAAGGAGTTCACATATGTCTCCTTTCTGTAAATCTTGCTCTCGAATTTACCGGCCCTTTTATATATTTCTATATCTAAATACCTCAGGGAGTTGGTACTAATAGTATATGTGAACTTTAAGAATTTGGTTGTTTGGTTGATATATTCCATAAATTCCTTAAAACTGTCATCACTACCAATCCAGAAAATGACGATATCGTCTAGGAATCTATGGTATAAAGTCCAGAATTCCTTATATTTACTATTGATAAGAAATTGCTCTTCCCATTTTGCGAGTACGACATTGGCATAAGTGGGGGCACAAGCGGCCCCCATGGATACTCCTGTCTTTTGTTTATAATATTCACTATTAAACGTAATAAAATTGTACTTTAAGACTGTATCCATAAAAGTCACACTCGCAATCTTATCATTTAAGCTTAATGTATCATCCTCAAACACTGATTCTTCAAAGGCATACATACCCTCCGTGTGTGGTATACAACCAAACAAATCGATGACATCGATGGTGACAAACTTGATGTCATCTCTATATTTCTCCTGCTTTAATTCCCCTAGGAAGTCCCATGAATCTTTCAAAATTATTTTGTTTTTTACCCAGATGTGTTTAGTCTTGATGTCCACAAACTTGGCTAGGGGGACAGTTTTTGAACCCTCAGCTGATACTATAGGTCTCAGGGGAGGGTTTCCCATATCCTTATGTATTTTCGGTATTCCGAAAATAGTAGCTACCTTGGGTTTCTTTACTTCTAAATATTTATGTGTTTTTTCATCAATCACCTTCTCTACCAACAAGTCCTGTATTATAGAATCAATTCTATGGTAAGCCACATTGATTTCATTTAATGATACTTCCGTATATTTCTTCTCGTCTCTTAAGATGGTGTTCATTTTTCCTTCATACATGATTCTATCCATGATAACAATCCCCCCACCCTTATCCGGTTTCATAACCCTCAAGGATGAATTACTACTTAATTCCCTTAAAACTTCATTCTCTTTCTTACTTAAATTATAATGTACCCAGCTTGTATTGTGTTTATTCCTTACTGAGTCAACCATTATGGTCTCGAAGTTCTTTATTTGAGGGATTAATGGGGGGTTGTAAATGGACTTCCTCCTCAACAAATTATCTCCGCCATCTTCTCTTTTAAAGCCCATCCTGGAAGCCATAACCTCCAAATTAATCTTTCTGGAAAACAACTTGACATCGAGAATGGTACGTGTATGCACTTTAATTAAATGAATGAGTATTTAAACATATGGAGAATGATATTGGTTTGTCTGATGAAGTCTTATTGACGAAAACGCAGCATTTTGTGTATAAAGAAGAGCGTTCATTTATTTGCAGTTGTTTGTGTTTTGCGTGCAGTCACAGAGTTGTATTTGTTGTTAATAAAATCCTTTGGATCACCACCAGCGAGCCCAGGCACTTTTTCCTTGGAATGTACTCCAACATTGTAATAAATACCACAGATTGATTGCTTTCTTTGCTAGGCCTTGAACAAAAGAGACTATCTTTAGAGACTTCTCCTTAACAAGCCTACGTCACTTTGCAGAAGACATATTCAGAATTACCAACAATTTCTTGCAAGCTGATCCAGCTGACAGAACTGCAGCTTTCACCTCTGACTTTTATCAGTACCTAAAGTGCTGCATAGAACGTCTGTACCTTTCTGCCCTAAATATAATGGTAAATTTGGAAATAAACCTTTTCTGAAGGAACTGCCATATAAATACATCATATAACAAAACAAAGTAATGAAAGGTTGCATGACTTGCCATACTGTTACCTGAAGGCTGCATTGAAACATGCCAGTAAGGAACTTAAAACCACTATTACAAAATGTAAAACAGAATACAGACTTAAAGTTACCAAATTCCAAGGGAAACTGCAAATCTTTCTTCTGCTATGTCAGAAAATGAAGGAATAATGTCCAGCAATGCACTGAGCTCATCAGTAAAAATACCACACATTCTGGTCCTAAGGATATACCCAATATATTAGCAGACTAATTTAGTCCTAACTTTACCCTACCTACCCACATTGTTACCTCTCATTTTCCTGAAAATTTAGTTTCACCTTTAATTACCTCAAAAAAGTCTTAGAATCCCTGTCAAAGGCTAAAAATTATTCTTCCTACTTTGTAACATAATGGCAACACACCAGTCATCAATTTCCCATCCAGATGAACCCACCTTATTCCTAATGAGCCAGTGCCACCATATAAATATGGCTGCATACATATGGATAGTGTATCCTCTTTACACTCATCAATCCACATCTCTGCTAGTATATCACTCAACAGACAGAATGTACAGAGTACCAGTATTGTCAGATCAACCAACCTCCAACACCTCAATTGCATCGCAAGAAAATTCCTACTGACACTGGAGTCCTCTACAGTGCAAGCATACCTGTTACAACACACACCCCTAGCCTTCCCAGACACTGTCATGTTGGTGAGGTCTCAATAGTAGGAACTAACACATCACCAGATGATCTCAATACCATAAAGTGACAATCACATTTTTTCATAGATTAGATTAGTACTAGACTAACTGCCTTTGTGAACCATTTTAAGCCTGGCCAATTACTGCATGTGAGAATCAAACCCTGCACCTTGTGTCTGTAAGGCAAACACCTTAACCATTATATCAACCTAGAACAGAAATAAAATCACCAAATAGCACCCAAATAGCCAGTAATTCAAAAATGATGCAGTAGGTGAAACAATGAAGCCACAGAAAAGGAATGGATGAGATGAAAAGTTTAATAGTTTTAAAACAGCTTTCGCTTTCAGCAACACTCAGCACATATAAACGTTCCACATTACGCTTTCATTTACATATTACTTCATCAGATGTGAGCTCAATGGGAAATCAACAGACCTATAAAGCTACTCTCATGCAGTCACTAATCAGCAAGTACTGTACTCGAATAAAGTTTCTTTTTTATGTTAAATTCATAGACTAGATATTATACAGGTTCTTTAACAATCGCTGACGTTTGCGCAAAATGAGTACTTATAAAGCACTTCTACTGTTTATAAAATTAACACGGTTTTCCGATGTTCAGTGATAGATGTCACGATGTACCAAGCTGCCATAACTATATCTGTCTCTGAACATCGTAAAACCGTGTTAATTTTATAAGCAGTAGAAGTGATTTATAAGTACGCATTTTGTGTAAATGTTAGTGATTGTTAAAGAACCTATATAATATCTAGTCTATGAATTTAACATAAAAAAGAAACTTTACTCGAGTACAGTACTTGCTGATTAGTGGCTGCACGAGAGTAGCTTTATAAGTCTGTTGATTTCACTTTGAGCCCACATCTGATGAAGTAATATGTAAATGAAAATGTAGTGTGGAACGTTTATATGTGCTGAGTGTTGCTGGAAGCGAAAGCTGTTTTAAAACTATTAAACTTTTCATCTCATCCGTTCCTTCTCTGTAGCTTCATTGTTTCACCTACTGCATCATTTTTTGGATTATACCCACCTGTTTGTCTTCTGCCATGCCTAATTGTGGTTTATTTATAAATTTCAATCAGTAAAGACAGCAGACCACAGCACAACAGAGTAAGATAGCATTTTAAGGCACAATTGCATAACAAGTTGGTAGACTTAGCTTCTTTGTAAGGCATACCGTTCCCACAGCAGTGCCTTATATCACTATGCTGAATAATATTGTCATGCTCTACAAAGTTGTTTTCCACCCTGAGTACAAAATTGCATAGTATCCATTAACATACTAGCCACTTTTGTACTCCAGTCATAAAATTTTGATGGGTGGTGCTTACCCTTATAGAGTAATGTGACTTGTGTCTGTGAATTATGCAATAATTGTGTATATAGTTTATCAAATAACACCCGTGTATTAATTTCTTGACCTACTTAAAGAACTGATATGTTCTTGTCAAATGTTATAAGTTTAAATTACACCTAGATGTGCAAAAAGCTGAATCTGATTAACTCACTATCCTTTTAACCACATGTGGAAATTCTCATTCCTGGTTGTTAATCACTATTAATTTTGCATTTCCTTACACTTATTTGAAACATATTCTTTTGTGCTGTCCTCTAAGTTTTGTAATTGATGTTTTAATGTAAACAAAGTTAATAGCATAAATCATCTGCAAATCCTAAGACAATGATTATTTTATTCTTTATTCTTGAAGCTTCTTTTTTGATGTTACCCTCCCTGGTAATAAAAAAAAGCTAATGTGCCCAAATCCTTTTTTGTATAACTAATTTTTCCTCTGGGAACCAAGCAGTGGGATTATTCTTAGACGTTACCTACCCTTAGCTTGATTGTTCTCAAATAATTCCATTGTTATGAAAAGCAGGCCTTTTATATATGCATTCTTAATCATTATTTTCCACAACGTCTGCATATCTAAATAATCAAATGTTTCTTCTGTGTAGAAAAACAGTGTGAGTAACTTTTGATTACTGAAACTGATATATTTCTCAATTGAATGTTGAGAAAAATATAGACATGCTGCTTGTGATGATCATATTTTGATGCAAGTAAAATACAATTTAGATAGGCCCGTGTTCTTTAATTTTCTTTTAACTCTTGAAGTAAGAATACCAAATAATTTTAATGAAGTGTTTATTAAAATAGTACCTGTCTACATTTTACAGTTAGTCTTCTCATCTCTTTTATATATGGGAATTATTAATAATTTTTTCATTATTTATTTCTTGCAAAATTTTTCAATTCATTACTTAGACTTTAAACCCATTCAGTAACAGCTACCTTATAAACACTGTTATTTGTTGTAATATCACTGAGTTCTGGTGCTTTCTTTTATTCAGGTATGTTTTGCACAGTGCACATTTTGCTGAAATAATCTCTGTATTCGGTGCTTTGCTAAAAATTGTATCTTAACTCCCCTATTAAATTACTCTTGACAGAGAAGGTACCATTCATCATAAGTAATGTACTAATCTCATGTGAATGATATTTTCACTGTCAGATTTGCTACAAGGTTCAACTGTCATATTTCTAAATAGTGGTAAGCATCCGTTACCATTTGGTGTGCATATATAATCCTTAATGGTTCTTATAAACTTCATGAATTTACTTTTCTCAATATTTAATACCTACTAATTGTCTTTATTGCATTTCTAATTTATATTATGCAACCTGACATTTCCGCAAGAAATATGTTTCTTGTGACTGTTTTATCATTTTTCTTTTTATTTGCCATTATATTTTCATAAATTACTTGATGAAATTTTGAAACAAAGTTCATCAATTTCTCCTGTCTAAATCCAGATCTTACTTGATTATGATATTTTACTATAAAAGTGGGTATAAAACCTGAAGGTAAACTGCAAACTGCCACAATACTGAGCACTATGGACATGTTTGCTGCAGTGATTAACTTTAAAAACAATCAATTATATAAATGTTTAAAAATAACATGACACAAGTCCTTTGGATAGCAGCATAAAACAACACTGAGGACTTTACCCGTAACATATGCTACTCAATAATGTTTGATTACTGCAGTCACTCAGCAGGCTTCTTATTGAAATAGACACATTCCAGCCAGGTGCCAGTGACATTATATTTCAGTTGGCATAGTAATTCCAGCCTTTCCAATCTACATTTTACATCTCCACCCCAATATCTAAACTCCCATTATCAATAAAATAAATTAGAATGTCTTGAATGTCTTATAAATAATGATTTGCCTAATTAATTAATTGTCATTTTAATCACATATAAGTGCTAATCAATGCATTGCTATAATTTTGTTTCTGTTTTCCCATAAAAAATGAAAGATAAGAGTTAAAGAACATTAAATCTGAAAACCTAGATAATAAACAGGTATGCTTTACAGCCATTCATATTTGGAAAACTATCGACTTTTATAGAAGGACTTTCATAAATATAATTACAATAATGAAAGCAAAAACACATTTGTTTGTGCCAAATATAATCTATGTATTTCTCATCACTGCTGTCTGAGCTTTTTCCAATAACTTTTGCAAATTAAGAACCACTTAGATTGTGTATCTTCATCAAATGTAATAATTTCCTTTTCAAATTTTCCATGTTTTCTCAATAATGTTTTCATTAAATAATGCTGTACTCTGAAGACAGTGGGAACATATGAGAACCATCAGAAATTGCTGAAAGTACAAGGTGTTATTAAATATACACTTACAGTGTTCTATAGTAGTCATGTATAGTATCTCTGGATTTGGAACATAGAAAAAGAAAGTGTGTTCATGTTCCAGAGGGAACACTTCTCATTTTGCCTGGTAACCCTTATGACAAGATACTTCAAAGGAAACGTATGTGGACTTGTGAACCTTAGATTCAGGATTTCATCCTGGCTGTGGGGTAGTGAATGGACTCTTTGTCTTCCTACATATATGGTAGGCATCTTGGAAGTATTTTTGGTCTGCATGTATTTTGAGGACTTGAAGAAGGCATATGGCAGTCCATCCTGAACTGTCTTTTTCAAGATACTGCAACAGTATGGATCACAGACCTTCTTCTGTGGGCAGTTTATTTCCTTATTGTCTGTATCCTCAGCATTACATCTGACATGGTCAAGGTAGGCATAGATCTTTGCCAAGAGTATTTTTTCTCCCTTTCTGTTTGTGCTTTTCTCTGACAGTAAAGAAATGTGCATCTAGATTTTGAACATATGTAGTTAGAAGATATGAGAGTTGCTTGCTTTATTGTTTGTTTTTGTTTTGCTCTGCATATGTTATTATATCTGGCATGTAGTAGAACAATTTGTAACTAAAAGTGAAATACCTGAGTGAAAATCAGTAGCTTCAATTCAAAGGTCACAATTTTCTCCTGGAAGGGATGAATTGTTTTCTTCATTCCAGATGAGTGCAGCAACCCCAGCTGTGGAATTTTAAGTATCTTGGAGTCTTGATCAAAAGAGAAGTTAGAAAGGATTAGAGGATTAAATAGTAGGCGGGTGATGTATTGACAGCACTGCAGGTACTGTGGTAGTCTGAGATGATAAAGTAAGAGCTGAGTTAGCAGAAGAAACTTTTAGTTTACTAGTCAATTTATGCCTCCATCCTCAGCTGTGGACATAAACTCTGCGTACTTACTAACAGAATGAGATGGTGAATAAAATGTTGGAAATTGGCTTTCGTCACGTAGTTGCTGGGCTTGTTTTACATAAAACAGTCATAAAACTTTGCAGCCTGAGGAGATTATCAATGTCACTGTCTTCAATTTGAAAGGAGTCAGTTGAAGTGCTCTGACATGTAGTGGAGATGCCCCTGAACAGTTTTGCCACAGTAATCAAACTAGGCATGGCTTTCTCTGAAGAGGTCCTGGGGCAGCGACAGACATGCTAGAGAGTTTATATCTTTCTGTTAGCCTACAAAGCATTTAGAATTAGCTGGGGGTAGTTTCTGGGTTAGGGAAGTTCAGTTTATACTTTCAGCTTGCTAACACTACCACTCAAACCCTGACCAGTAGAAGAAGGTAGAAAATGCATTGATGGATGTGATTGCTACTTTTATAAATCTTAACTTGACAAGTAGCATTAGTTTGAATACTGAGGCAAATTGCATTTTGCTAAAAAGAAAAATAAAACATCATGTGTTATACTAAATATATTTTCAATATTCTGATGGATAAAAATAGCTACTATATGATTTAAAATTCAATAATAGTGGTCTGCATGAAAGGTCTAAGTGTAATATATATATATATATATATATATATATATATATATATATAATATATATATATATATATATATATATATATATATATATATATATATATATATATATATATATATATATATATATATATATATATATATATATATATATATATATATAGGTTTACTATTAGATTTTTTGAAGTGAACTCCATCGACTGTACTGTTGTAGAACATGGAAGTTTGAAAATGGTAATATTGAACACCAAAAGCCAACCTAGGTTTTAACATGGGTCTATCTCAGCCATGTTAAAACCATTCCTAGGTTGGCTTTTGGTGTTCGATATTACCATTTTCGAACTTCCATGTTCGACAGCAGTACAGTCGACGGAGTTCACTTCGAAAATCTAATAGTAAACCATATAAATATATATATATATATATATATATATATATATATATATATATATGAGATTCTCAATGAAAAATAATTGACAATGGTAATAAATTTATAATTTATCCAGAGTGATAGTGTTATAATTATTCACAGACAGTGGTTAGGGGGTGTATAGGAATAATGGTTAAGGTGTTTTTTTTCTCAGACACAAAGTTCAGAGTTTAATTCTCACCTTTGGGAAATTGACTAGGCTAAAAATGGCCCAGAAGGGCAGCTAGCCTAGTATCTATGTATGAACCTGTATATGAACCTATGTGAATACTTTAGATATTCATCCAACTGGTAGCAGAAATGTACTAAATGAACTTAATGACAATAGCAGTGAGGCAGCCTGGGCAGTACTTCTATGACAGATGACAGTTACAGTTTTGAGCATTCACCAGTTCTGAATTTGAAAAACAGACTCACGTGCAAGTTAAGAGGCAGTAAAACATCTTGAAGAAATCCATTCCTTGTGCATTAGGCAGTGATTTTAATTCAGAAGATTTTAAGAGGCATTTTCGTAGTGGAATAATTTAATGAGCATTTTATACTTATCTTATTTTGGAATTTTATATAGCAGTCCTAATTTTGCTCATAGCTGTATGTGAGTGTGCCTGTGCATCCTTTGATAACCTGTTGTCCTGGCTAAGATTTATTTCCTTGACTTTGACTCATGTCATCCTTCAAACGGATTAAGTAGCTAATCATTGACTGAAGAAGGAATGAATACATTTATAAAACACTGTTACTTTCAAGTTTGAACGCTGCCTTTGTAGAGGGAAGAGCCAGGATAGGCTATCTCCATGTTCTTCTGCTCTGTATTGATGCAGTTTAGCAATGTTCTGATATGGTTAGTAGTTTAATGGCTGACTTTGAAAAAGGCTTTGTCAGGCTTTAGGTGTGACTATCGTGACTATTAGTGGTAGACACTGGACCAAGTTGGGTTTCCCTGCCCCTTATCTAGGCCCTCTATAACTCCCCCTTTGCTGCTGTTCTTAAGGATCAGTATGTCTCCACCTGTTTTCCACTGGAAAAAAACCCAAGACAGAGATGTCTCTCTTTTCCGCTCTTTGTTCACCTAGCTGTAGAGCCATTAACCAGACTTTTACTCACATTGTAAATTAAGAGACTGGGAATCAGCAGGACTGGCAACTTGAATCCTGCTTTTTCAGAAAACTGCTTATTACAAACACTAAAGAAGATATTCCTATAATACTAGATATGTTAAGGAGATTCCATGAGTACTCAGTCTTGAAGACTAACTTGGACAAAATTGTCTTACTCCCTTTTAATATGGCATTGGATAAATTCTGTGCCTTATGGTGAGACACCCTTCATTTAAAAGAGGTGGCTCTACCCCAAAATATCTAGGCTAGGCATATTGAAAGGATGATAACACAAAATTTGGGACTATTATGAGATTATCTTTTTGTGCAGACCCATGTGTGCGGAAAAATACAGCTTCCTTGGTGGGTTCTGATGACTTTTTGTTTCCCTAATGGCTGTATGTTTTGAGGCTCACTCCTACTCCAGCAACTTCTAGGTAGTTATAACAATATTAAACTGCTGATGATTACGATTCTGTGGGATGAAAAATGAAAAAGAAGTTTGTTTTGCCCATTAAACTGGAGAAGACTCTTGTGGACATTTCCCTTATGGTACATAGGGAGGGTGGCCTAATGGTTAAGGTGTTTGCCTTACAAACACAAAGTGCAGGGTTTGAGTCTCACAAGGGATAATTGGCTAGGCTTACAATGGCTCGCAAGCCTCATACTAACCTATGAACCTATAAGCATGTGGTATTTAGCTATCATTATTAATGAAAGTAGCACACCTCCCTTTTGGTGTAGAATAGCAGCAGTTGCTTGGGGATTGCTCTCACCATGATGTGCTATGGTATCAGAAAATCCTTCCTCAGCCCTTAAAAAATTTGTGGATCTTTCAAGTCAAGGGCAAAGACCTATATAAAGTGTTCACATCCTTCTCAAATCTAGATGTACCGGGCAAAAAAAAGTTATTGAGAAAGCCCTCTTTTAAAAATGTGTGAGAGGATGTTATTTTACACAAATTGGATCTCTCACTGGATTCATAAGATAGAGCAACTTTTAATTAAGGGAGGTTGAGGTTCTTTTTTCAATTCTTTGAACAGCTGAAGAGAGAGTTTGGGTTATCATCATAAGACTTTAGGAAATATTTGAAAGTCAGGCTTGTCTTTTTTTTTTCACTACCCATTTAAGACATGTTTAAGACAACCCAGGCCAATCTGTTCCTTCAACAATTTCTCAACTTGTGTGGCAAAGAACCCCTTTAAAAAAACCATGCCTCTCACACTTCCTGTTTGCTCTGCAGTCAAGATTAAAAACCAAAACTCCATGTGAATTCTTTTTCAGCAACAAAAAAAAAACAAACTTTAAGTGCTATGGAAATTAGCAGTATTACCAAGCCTGTTGGACTGTCGAATGAATTTAAGTAAAACGGGGTTTTGGATGCCTGCCAGGTTAGCTAAACTTGGAATGGGAAACCACAACTCATGCCCTTCTTGTGTAAATACTCTGGCAGATGACTGTCATATGTTGTGGATGTAAAAAAGGGCAAACGAATTCTAACACTCAGTAAATGTGTTTTCTGGAAGATTTGTACACCTAGAATTGCCAGCAGAAGCTGTGACTTGTATACAGAACAGCTAAGAACTGAAATAAGCTGCACCCATAATATGTGGCTTATACAACTTGATCTATAACTAGACTGTATTGAGCTTCAACTGGAAGATCATGAATTTAAATAACTCTCAGTGATGGCCATCATTTCCTCGACAGTATTATCAGCAGTTTTTTATTGTAGCCAAAGATGGAAATTACCTAGGTTTGGAAAGGCTTGTGATTTGTACTGGGAGAACACTTTACTATTTTTGTAGAATTCCTATGTCTATTAAGTTAGACCATATTATATTTTGGCTGTTTTCACCTTGTTTCTGTGTTTTCTATTTGTGATCTGCATCAAAAGACAGTACTTGACTCTTAGTTTAATATTTTTTTTACAAGATTTAATTTTTTTCTGTAGGCAAGTAATGTTGCTATGTTAACAATGTCCTCTAAACTCACTGTATTTGCTCTGTAATAACTTGTAATTCTTTTGATATAACAGCCTGTGTGTCCTGAAACTCATAGGCTGGTATATGTGTTTTTTTTTCAGTAAAACAAATAATATGAAATAAAGGCCGCACAGGGAATTCATTTAGGTGTAATTATTCATAGCTGCAGAGCTATCTGTAGATGTTATACCCAAATATCTTGTGAACTAGGCAGTATACCAATAAGGCATGAAAATGTTTTCCATTAATGTACGGACCAATATAATAAAATTAAGGGAAGTTATAGTATTAAATCGTATTACTTGTAACAATGAGATTTTTCATTAAACAGATTCCATAATGCAGATGTAAGTAAGCAGATTTACTGGAAATGGTTAATAAAATATCAGAAAAGGAGAAATAATTACAAAGTATTTCAAATAATTAGTCATGAATGCTTTCTTCAAAATTATAATAATTAATTTTATAAAATCAACAGCAGTGATTAAAAATAAAGTAATTCTTTATTGATAGTACTGAAATAAGAACTGAAGTTTTATTAAACTTATGACTGATGATCAAAATAGGTGCTTCCTCTGGTAAAGCAAGTTAAATTTAAAAGAAGAAGAAGCTTTCATACCACCTGTGCTAGACTCTGAAATATTACATATTGTTACATCTGCTGCATTGGCTGAGATTCCCAACTAAACATGTCTAACAGCACCACTGCTATAGTCCTAACTCTGCTGTAAGACTGCTCATGCAGGACGTTCATAGGTGAATACTAGGCTGACCTTGCACCTTGTGTCTTTGAAGTGAAGACTTTAGCCATTATGCCAAACCCACCCAATCAGAAATTACTTGGAGGTTCTAGACAAGGTGACTCTCAACATATTTTAGAAGTTCATGAGTACTCTCCCAGAAAGAGACTTTTTCTCTGATTTGCCCATCTCCATGCATCTTTAGGACTGGCCTGAATTCAGCTGCTCACAGATGCTGTAGATTATGTCCTACATTCAACAAGGTTAGGGTTGCAATTGTACCTCTTCATGGTACCATTCAGAGCAGACAGGGATTTTCCATCTCACCATCTTCAGCTATTATATTCAGTGTGTTTATTTGCTGAAATAGGGGCCATATTCCTGCTGCTGTAGAAAATATGGGTAGTGTGGGTAATGTTCCCAGATACCATAGATAACTTATGGCACATCAACATGTGGGGTCCACACATAAGTATTCCTCTGGCTCACTCAAGGATACCTCATTTTCAGTACAATGTGTTGCCATTTTTGCTTACTTCAGAGACTAGAATATTAGCTGAGATGGTAGCCATGGTGGTTAAAGCCTTGCAGGATAAAGGCTCTGTATATTATCCTACCGGGATGATTTTCTTGTTATGACCCATTCCAGAGGCTCTCTCAAACATCCTTACTGTGGGTAGTTCCATGACTGCAGTTGATGGAAGGTACCGTAAATTAGGAACAGTCATTTCTCTGTCTCCTTTGCAGAAGATAGTCGTTACCTGAACCTGTAAGAAATTTTGGAATTCATTGCATTGTGAGCCTGGCTGAACAAAAATGTGTAATCCAAAGACAGACCTGCAAAACATCTCTGTAAAAGTATAGTGTCTTGTCAAATGGGTGTTATCCAAAATGGAGTGCATACTTTGTGAAATGACGACTCTGGATCTTTCCATTATTTATTTATTGACTTTTGTTTACAGGGAAAGTCCAACTGGGTAATAGGTACCCATTTTCAGCAGTGGTCCAGGTTGAAAAGCTCCAGTATACATAAATTACATAGCACATTAAATTTACAGAAAATAGAAGGCTGTATTACATTACTTATACAATTTCTATAGCCCCTTAGAACTGCATTCTATAATTTCAAAAGAGGCTGAGTATATTACAACTCATAAATTGAAGGTGGTTTGAAACAGTTCAGACAGACAAAAACATGGTATAAATGTATATATATATATATATATATATATATATATATATATATATATATATATATACACATATATATATATATATATATATATATACACACACACACACACACACACACACACACACACACACACATATATATATATGCACACACACACACACACACACACACATATATACCTACACACACACACACACACACACACACATATATATATATATATATATATATATATATATATATAAATAAAAGAACAGTCTTACGTTTGACTGAGTGTTGAGATCAAAGTAATAAAGCCTAAAGAAGCTAGTTGAGAGGAAATACAAGAAAGAAAGGCTAGAAGAACAAAAATGAAAGTAAAAAATAATGGCTATAGCCTTGCAAGCAGAGTTTTTGTGTTGGAGGAGAGAGTCTAATGGGAGGAATTAAGCTGATGATTATTTAAAATGAAGAGGAATGAAATTAACCTGGTGTAAATGGGTATACATTTTGTGGCTAATAAGTAGAGAGTGGTTTTTCATTTTCATATTTGGCATTTGCAGATCATTTTGATTTGCCTGTGGTTGCTCAGTCTCAGAGATCTGTTGGGGAGGTAGGTGTGAAGGATAGAAGTAAGGATATGGCAGGCTCTAGGTCCAAAAATCAGGTTGTGAGTCAAAATGCGGAGTAGACAGATAAGGTGATGAGGAAATTTGAGCGATTTAAGAGACTAGAAAGCAGCACAGTGATGGATGTTGTAAGCAAATATGGCAATTTTATTGTAACAGGATTCTAGTTTATTTTTTTTTTTAAGGGTCCCATATAAGAGTTTCGGTAACAGAATAGTGTTGGCAAGAATGGTTTTGGTAGATGTAATTAGAAACTGTTTATGTCCTTAGAGCATCCCACATTTTTGGTGTTGTTATTTTAACATCGTTCTTTATATAAAGATCAAATTTTAAATTATTATGTATAATCATATCTAATGCTTTGGTATGATGGACTTATTCTTTTTGTGTGCTGCTCATGGAATGGATTTTGAATTTGTTTTTTGGGGGCATATGTCTTAGTCATGAAAAGAAGTAACATGATTTTTTTTAGAGGTAAGTAAAAGTTGGGCCTTGGAAAGTCAATTCTCAGTGGCAGTGAATGCTTCCTCCATTGTTTGTTGACAGGCTGTTGGATGAGCCAGTAATAGTGGAATCATCAGCGAATTGAATAAGGAAGCCTTTAGAAGAAGGTATGAAGATTGTTAATAAAGATGTTAAAGAGGAGAGGACCAGGGATGGATTGTTGTGGGATGCCAGTGATATTAGCTAGATGTGGACACTGAGCACCCTGTCATTTCAATGATTGTTGCCTATAAAAAAGATAACTAGTGAACCAGAAGAGTGAGGGAGATGACAATCCTTGAAGGGATAGTTGATGTAAAAGTTTAGAATGAGAAACTGTGTCAAAAGCCTAGGATAGGTCAAGGAATAGTGCTGTGATCAGTTTAGCAAAGTCCTCAGCCATGTTTGAAATGTTTGTAAAGGACAGTAAAGCAGTTGCTGTGCTGTGAGATGGATGAAGGCCTTGTTAAGTAGGGGTTAGCAGTTGGTTCCAAAGGAGATGGTGAAGCAGCTGTTTTTGAATACATTGTTTTCTAAGAGTTTTGAGAGTGGGGATAGAATGGCAATAGAACAGAAATTAGACATGCCTGTAGGGCTAATTCCTTTACACAAAGGGATAACATATTAATTTCTTCCATACAGAAGGGACTTAAGATTCAAGAATGGATCTATTAATAAGGATGCTGATCGCATAGACAATGGCATCTGCAGTGAGACTAATATATTAGGGTGGGAAGTTACCTTCTGAAGTAGAACAGGGTTACAGGTTGTTTTATAATTATTTTTTTGGGCTATTAGAGAAACTGTTCAATGGGCATAGGCTGGCAGGTGGTCAGTAACATGTCAGAAATTATACCTATATTGCTAAATTAGGTAGGGTCAGAGACTAGAATCCAGTCCAGAATGGAGCCTTGATTGTTTGCTTTATTATATCTTGTTGGGGTGCTAAATAATTATACAAACCTATATACATTTTACTGTTTGGTGTGAAATTTGAAGTTAGATTCTGACAATTTATATTAAAATATCCTTGTGTGACATTTTTGTTAACAGTTATGTTTGTTAACCATGATAGTATGCTTTCAACCGACCACTCTGTAGATGACAAAAATAAACTGTTTGTTGAAAAGACATGCAAACCTGGGTAAGTGAAATGTTTAGATTGTAGGGGTCTTATTTTCCTGTAGAGAGTTTTAATTACCAAGGAGTTGGGGAATGCATAGCTTAGGGAGTAATAACAGTTCAGTTAAAAATGGTTAAACTGCAGAGATCCAACAGTATTGTAGTAGGAGCTCTGTCCTGAATTAGGAAAGAAACAGACAAGTAACATTGCTAAGGGTGAAATGGAGAAACGTCCTTCCAGCTACTAAGTGATTGTGTAATTATCACTTTATGTAAATATTAGAATTTGGCAGTGATTTGCCTACATAGTTCAGCTGCCCTATGAGGGAGATACATGTTCCACTGAGGTGATGAACTTCTCTGGGACAGGACTATTCTGCTAGCGGTATTGACTGCCACAATTTTAACTTTAGTTAATAATGTCTGGAGCAAAAGAAAGGGCATCTGTTCAAGGCTGTATCTTAGGATAAGAAAAGAAAAACATGGAGAGAGTAACTATAAAAAGCTATTAACGAGAAAGCATTGAATGCAATCCATTTAATTCAGGCCAATTTAATTAAGATAATTTATTGAACTGGATTCATTTCCACAAAATGTCAGACTCTGGAGTTAATGGATTTAGAAAAAGGTGGTATGGGGCAAAAGTCCCCACATAGGAATGGTAGGGAGTAAACCCTTCCCTCTGAAAAAAACCCTGAGGTTGTACCATTTGTAGAGAGCAGCTTGATGAAGTTGACCTGGATGGTGAAACTGCTTTCATCACAGGGAATGTAACTCAGATTACCTCTGTCACTGTCATTTCTGACTGTAGCTCAAGAGAAGTATATGTACATTATATGGTGCGAGAATAAAAATGAAGTTATGATACCACTGCGTTTTACGGCTTAGTAGTCAGTCTGTTATACCACCCCCACATAGAGGGTAACAAATTAGATCATTTCCACTGTGTAATATGACTGCTGCTGTGCAACTAATAGAAGCATATAGAGAAGCTAGAGAAAGTCTGTGATTATTTTTTCAGACTTCATTTAAGAGTACTGCAAGTAACTGTTCACATTTTTATAAAACGAACATTGAAATGACTTATAATTAACATACATTTTTTATCTTACTCTTGCATATTAATCATGTCGGTTACATTTCCTGTAGAAAAAAAGTATTGGCCATCAATCTGTCTTGACTTGTGCTTTCTTGAAAATCTTCAGTTTAGTTTGAATATTTATACTCAGAAATGCATTGGAAGTTTTGTGGTAGCTACTCTGAATGCAAGAAGATTTGTGTCTACAACTTTCGACTCTATTTTAGTGCAGGTAGAAGTACAGAAAGTTCAAGGCGCAGCATTTATCTCATGAGCCAGGAAGTTAAGCATGTATTTACCACTTACCACCCCAAAAAGATTGAAAAAGATAAGTTAGCAGTTATGATAAATACGTGAAATGTACTGTAAGCCAAGGGAAAAAATGCCTTATGTAAGGCTTTTAGTTTTACTGGAAGTCAAAGGAAACAGGAGACGAATACAATACAATACAAAAAAAAAAAAAAGCACTCCAGAAGTTCAGTCCAGCTTTATCTATCTGTCCATCTATCTATCTAATGTTAACACAAAATTACTGAACAGGCAGACAGAGAGATAGATAGCAAATGTTAACACAGAACCATTAGATAGATAGATAGATAGATAGATAGATAGATAGATAGATAGATAGATAGATAGATAGATAGATAGATAGATAGATAAAGAACTAGTATTAACAAAGAATCATTGGATGGATGGATGGATGAATGGATGGATGGCTAGATAAACAGACTGATTAATCAGTCGATAGATATCTAATGTTAACACAGAATCATTGGTGACTCAGCATACTCCTTTCACTGAGGATTCTGAATGCATAAAGTACTCTGTTATAAACGTAGATAATTATCTGTTATTTGGCCAACTTAACAAAGCAATTAAAAAAGAACATTATGACTACTTAAACAGAAAGTTAGTTTATTTATGAGGGTGTCCAGTATAGGAGTTTGAGTGACCTACAGGAGCTTCCAGTATAAAAGTTTGGGAAATTCAAAAGAGCATCCATTAAATGTTAGCATAAATTCTACTTCTTTTTTCGGGCAAGGTAGTACACAGAGCTTTGAAAGAGAAGGTTCAAACAGTTCCTTCTTATATTAAAGGCACAGGCATCTTCATTAAAAAAATTTTCAAAATAATTTTATTCTTTTTGGGTTAATAATATATTTTTTATATCTATATATTTTTATATCTGCATGTTTTTCTACTAGATGGCTATGAATCAGTTTATAAACTATTAGGAGAAATTCCTAAAAACCATATATGATTATGATTCTAAATGAAATCTTACAAAATAATTTCATTTTGTGTACTGGAGAATTTCATTTACATTTGGGAGGCAAGAGTATGCAGCCTTATTTGCCCAACCATGCAAATATATTTATGTTTCATTTTGAACAGGAATGTATAAATAGCATTTTTTTATTTATTTTTTAACTTTTTATTTAAGGAGTTTTTGGAAACTGAAAATTCATATGGTTGAGACTATAGGATCGAGTCTTTGGGAACTCAAAATAAAAAAAAAAATCTACATTTTTCCGGGGGCCCCCACACTCCCTGCAAACAATAAATATAAACTCTGAGATCAAACTACATTGAGGAAAAGGGTAAATTCAATTTGTTTCATTGGACACAGTTAACTGCAGTAGATTAAATTTTATTAGTTTTGAAAATGGTAACTTCCCTGATCTCCACTGTATCGTGATCAACATAGAACTGCTTCGAAGGGAAATGTACCATTTTCCTTACTGTAGTATGATCTCAGAGTTGGCACATATAATTTTCAGGAGTTGTGGGGGGACAGTCCCCCAATATGGGTGGTACAGGGTGGCTTCCCCCCACCTGCAAAAACAGAATTATTTTTTTTTTTTTTAATTTTGCGTTTTCAAAAACTTGATGAAATGGTCTCAACACTCGAAGTCATATAAACCCATTATAAACACGTTTTAGATGACTTGCTTTTCCGCTATATAGACAAATGTAGCTGATTTTCAAGATGCCGCTAAAAGTGTGCATGGCAAAGATTTTGTAGAATATTCACATGATAGATTTCATTTGCAGTTTTCAAACATAATGAATAGAAATTCTGTTTACTATCCGGATATTTTTCAGAATGTACTGAAGATGATTAGATTGTTACTGACTTGTACAAAAAGCAAACTAATGGAAATAGTTACCTTCAGAGGAGTTGCTAACATCCTAAATTACTTAGGAATTCCTTTTCTTAAAAGAAATTATTCAGTTTAAGAGTTATTGTAGCAGTGTTATATAATTTTTGCAATACAGATTTTAAACAATTGTTCTAGAGAAGTCATTTTGTAAAAATGTTTTTAGAAAGGCTGTGATATGTCTTGTCAATTAACAACCTCTTGATATGTATTAGAATTCATCCCTAGGAAGACTTGATGTATAACTGAGAAAAATGTTAAATATTTTAAACCATAACAACTGAGAAAATAGGTCGTTCTTGTTTTTTTTTTTTTTAAAGGTAAGTTATGGTCGTTTTGTTATAGAGAAATCTATGGTTTCATATTGCAATGGTGTCCCCAGTGTACTAGTAGTTAGCTGTCAGTTGTCATCCCAGGAGGGAGCAAAGCCATCTTTTTACCACATTTGCTCTGTGGCATTTATACGTGCTCCAGGGGAATTATACATATATGCATTGCTTCAGACAACACATGGTATATTAATGGACTTAGAGGTGCAATAAAATATCATACAAATGTGCTGTTTACAGCTAGTCCCAGTCTTTTCAAAGTTGGGCCCTTAGGAGGCAAGCATATTTGCAGTTTGGGAGAAAATGGCGTTGACTATATTTTGCTTGATAGAGTACGGCAAGGTTAAAGTGAACACATTCCCTCTCCTGTGTCACAGGAGATTTCTGATCATCTTTCCACTGTTTCTGCTGATAGTGCATCTCCTCTAAAGTTCAAGAAAGAAAGACCAATTTTTTTTGTTATATCTCTTTGGCAGCTGAGAATGATATCATTTCAGGCAGTCATTGTTGTGACATAACAAAACGGCCTCTTGACACTAGCTAAGGATGTCCTCCACTGCTGGAGAAGCAACCAGCTGCACAGATTTATCCCCTCAACCTGTTGCATCTCCTGGCTGGGTTCTCAGAGGCCATCAAAGCTATAAGGATGCTCTCTGTGTTCACCAGGCCTAATATTCTAGTTGGAAGTGGTTTCTAATCTGGGCAGCACTGTGTCCTGCTATCCCTAAGTACTGTCAGCCTCTTACAAGTGATTCTGATTTACCTTAGGCAATGTGTCATACATTTTTACACATCATGACATTGTTAAGGTCAGGTTGTTGAAAAGAATGTTGCATCTCTGCCCTGCTTTAAAGGACTCCTTTCCACAATGAGGTTTTCAGTTTATAACTGATGGTCTGGTTAAGTGGCATGTCTGTTCATCTTTTGCAAGATGATTTCATGATGGCAATTATCTTTCTTCTGCTAACACCTGCCGTAAACCATAGCAAAGACCTTAAAAATGAAATAAGTTTAAAGCTATGCAAAATATTACTACTTGCGTTAACATGGTACCTTATAGTTAAGCTGCGGCAAGCAGCTTTGTTAAACTGTAAAAAAGCACAGTATAGCTCCTTGCTACAGTTGCAAACTCAAAAATGCTGACTGACTATGATGAAAAAGCCAAGACTCAAGATCTTGACTGTTTAAATGATTGCTGATACTACTTTCAGAGACCATAAAACACTTCGGCTACAGTTCTGGTCATGCCTCCTAAAGCAGCTGCCTCCTTCAGCCCACACTTGCTGCTGCTCTGTGTGCATCTTTGGCTCACCTAAGGAAGGTGCAGGTTATGAGATTAGGTACACTAAATGGCTGCATGTCTCCTTCATTCCAGGGAGAGAAGGTTTTCTAATAAGAAAAAAGTCATTTCTAAGTGGACTGCCATCTGCAGCAGCTTTATTTATTTATTTATTTATTTTTATCAACAACAATTTAACCACTACAAAATGCTGTCGGTTAAGGCCACTCCAGTTTCGCAGTGGCTGCCACTGGTGTCTGTTTCAAGAATGCCTCTGTTTCAGGCATCTTTCTACACCCCTTTAGCATACATTACTTTTGTGATGGGGACACCAGACATCATGTTTCTTTAAGTACTCCTTACTTTATGACGTTGGAACTTTCCGTGTAGGCTGACATTCAGCACCTATCATCTTGCTGCTTTACTGGCTAGGATTCCCCCTGACTGCAGGACCCACTAAGGAGGTTTCAACATTTATACTTTGTTACTGTAAAACTGGACACTCCATGACAGATGACAGATGCCATGTCCTCATCATCCTCCTGGATGTAGGCAGTCCCTTGGCTCTGCCTCACCTCCTGGAGTTTCTTGTACGTTGGGCAAGTGTATACTCCTTTATTACTGGTTGTTAGCAGGTTAGGTGTTGACTCTTCATTGTTATTTCTTGAACCTGTACTGGCAAGGGTGAGCAGGCAGGCTTTGAGGATAAGCAGATTTGTGTACCTGGCACATCATGTCACTGTGTGTTGGCACCACTGAGAGCAGAAACCTCCTGAAAAAAAGGTGCTTTGACAATTTATGGAATGATAAACTCAGCTATGAGACCAATAAAACAAGGTCTACTCTCTGATCAAAAACATTGTTAAGCATATATTGGTTATGTCTTTTTTCAGAGTTGTATGTAGGTCAGTTGGTGCCTCCAGCACAATCCCCCAGTTGGTGGCCCCTCCACAGGAACAAAAAAATAAGACTTGTCCTTTGGTCCTTGGCTAACAGGTTTAGAAGCAGTATCGGAAAACTAATTTTCAATACTTACAGACTTGCAAGTCAAGAACCCATCAGAAACTCTTACATAATGTGAGCCATGCCCCTTTACAGCAAGCACTGACTGTCATTTAAGTAACTACGGTTACAGTTGCAGCTGTTTAAATGATAGCATACACTACTAGTAGAGATTTATCGTACAGGTCTCTACTGTTGCCAGTTGTGCCATGTAAACAGCTAGCAGCCAGAACAGCCTCCACATTCATCCCCACTTGTGCTACTATGTTCCTCTTATGCAAATGCTTGCAAGCGTATAGCATCAGCTGTTTTAAGATGGAACAAAATCTTCAGGTGTTTCAATATCCCACCCCCACCCTAATCACCACCTGAAGTGATAAAGATACTCTGGTTGTTCTGAGCAATTTTCATATTTAATATGCAAACACACATTAGCTACTCTTGTACAAGGAAATGGAGTTTACTAGTGTGCCTACCTCATTAACTAAATGCAGATAAGTAAAAATGTTGTCAACATAATTGTGGCTGTGTTAGGGAAGATGACGGTAACTTAAAAATAGAATTATGAAGTTTAGCCAAGAATACTGTTTGCAACAGAATACAACCCCTAATTTTAGTTTTCAACAAAAAAAAATCCAGGTGTGGATATATAACACTACTTCAAGCAGGTCAGGTTGTGCATAGTATACAAGTAAGGAGATTTGTAGATGTTAATATGGTAACCTTATCTGCTTGCTTATGTACTTATTATAGCATTATAGCTTAAAAAAGAAAGACGTGAAAATACATAACATAATAGCACAATACGGTTTCGCAGGTGTCTGCTCTGACAATCACTTCATTCATATAGAATTAACAAAAGGGTTTTAGCTAGAATGTGCAGTTCTGGTTTGTCAACTATACTTTGATGCAAGGGGTAGATCAGTATGTGGTTAGAAGACTGCGGATATAAAAATAAGTAATTTGTACCTTAATAGGTAAATAAATAAAATGATTTTGTGAATATACACAATACTAAACAGACTAAATGCTAACACTTGTTTAATTTACAGGGGAATGATATTTTGCAGTACAAACTCAGCATGTATTTTTCATTGCAAGCCATTAAATGTTTTACATTTTCAGTTTTAATTTTACTAACCTATAAAATATGGTTTATTGCAATTTATCTGTGTTAAAATGTGTCCCTTGTCCAGTCTTACTTTTTTAGTTATAGTGCCCTTTGCAGAATAGTCAAAGGAATAAGATACATTAGAAATATACAAGAATGAATGGTCATTAGCAAATTAAATTTACATTTTACTTAATTTTATATACTTAGCAATATGTCTGAGGTATAGATTATGTTGTTAACTTTGCAGTCAGGAATATATGCACTTCTTTCTGACTTGGTTACACATTCAGTTTAACATATTATCAATCTGCAACGATTTTTTCCATTTCCTGCTTACTTATAATAGCTTATATATGCAGTTTTGTGTGTTATTGAGAAGCTTGCTGTCACTGAGCAGAACATTTAACAAATATTCACGCACAAAGAGTAGAAATCGTAATTGCTCAAGTTCTTTAATGAGGTACCCTATCACATGTGTGAGATCGACTAGTGTGAGTTCCAGCACTTGGAAAAGTAAAAAGTGATTCAAAAATAAAAATAATGGATTGCAAAACTCAGTGTTACACCTTTCTATTGTTTTTTGTGTGAAGGCCTTTCCTGCCTTGTACTGTCTGCACACCTGATGCATATATATTATTTCTGAGAGAACACCAGTGTACCTTGGAAAAAGGGAATATTCTAAGATACCACAACCTCATATTTAGTCTATATTCCCATTTTTCATAGTAGTAATTCCATAATTTCAAGTTACGCAGTTATGTACTTATACTTTCCATAAGTATCTATTTAATTTATATAAACTCCTTAATATTACAGGTCTATTAAAATCGCAAGGAGGCATTACATTGAACGCCTCTTCGGTGAAACATAAAGATCGAAGTCTGAAAATAGCGAAGGCCAGCGATTTTTTTTCCAGGGAAAAAAAGCACCTGGCCTGAGCCATAGCATTGCCCTTTACCCCACTGTAGTGCGATCTCGGAGTTGGTATATTTAGTTAGGGGTTGGGGGGGAACAGCCCCCTACATTGGGGGTATGGGGGAGACAGCTGCTGCACTGTGATATGCTACGTGACGTGATATGCTACATAACATCACAGTATAAGGCACAGCATAGCTCAACAGACAAACTCTGCAAAGAAACCTGTACTTTTACTTTATTAATTGTGTTTTCTTTTCTGCACTGTACTTCACTGTGAAAGAATCACTGTATGTCAGCAAATGATCACTTATGTCATTTGATCCCAAATGAACAGCCTGGATTGTAACACACAAAGTTCTGTCTGTTTGTGTGTGTGTGTGTGTGTGTGTGTGTGTGTGTGTGTGTGTGTGTGTGTGTGTGTGTGTGAAATCATTATTATGAAATGCATTAATGTAAGTAACATACTTTTCACTTCATCACAAAAGCATGCTGAACTGTAGCAAGGGAATTTGACACCATGGAAAATGTTCCTAGTTGGTACCCTACCTGTTATGTACAAACAGTCACAATCACTTAATGATAATAATGTTTGTAACTGTCTGACTGTTAAACTAGTCTGTTTTTTAAACCTTGTTTCTAAGCATAGCATTACATGCTGTCTGTAAGTGGTCAGACGTACCACTTACAGACTTCTGTTAAACTATAACTGTCTGTTATGTTTTTAAGGTAGATTACATTAAAAAAGAAGAGTTTGATAGTTTAAAAGCTGCCTTTATGCAACTGTGATCACTGATTGAAAGCTTGTAAGCTGTTAGACTTTTTTATTTTAAGTTTTAGTGCCTCTTACAGATTGGCGATTAGGTCAGGTCCCCCATTTGCCCCACACTTTCTAAGACATTGGAAATGCATATATTCAAACTTTTTTACTCTGATGGTGTGACTGTGAGAGCAAACAGTCACCCTCTCACTTCTTGTCAGAGTTCATTCCATAGTGTGATGGGCAGCTGTGTGATTGTCAGTGTTTGACAGGGAAATACAAGCTGGACTATGTTAAAGAAGTCAAGAGTTTTTTCGCTCGATCATCTTCTAACAGTGGAGGAGACCCAGTGAGAAAGTGGATTTTCTACATTAGGGGAGAGTCTGTGTGTGAAAACAACGATTTTGAATTTCTCTTAAACATAAGTAATTGTTGCTCTGAACTGTCACAAGTAGCATGCATTTCTGTGGTGGGGTGGAGCAAGATGATGTACATCACTGTTGGACTGACCATGTTCAGTTAATCACAGTTGAACATTTGAGGTGTACCCAGTCAAATACTGGTTATTCTTTGGAGGGGAGCTGAAGGCAATTTATGTGGGGAAAATGAGATAACGTATAAGCAAATAGTTGCTTAGAAGATATTTTGAGTAGTTTTCACTGCCACTGAAAGCATACATTTCAGAAGGGCTTATAAAGAAAGTGGATATTTTTTAACTACAAAAGCAGTTCCTTGAGACACTTCATTCACTGTAAAAATGATTGGTGATGTATATTGGAAAGGATTATATGCAGCAGGATATATGTGAAAGAGACAGACATGCTGAAACAATTTGGCATCACAGTATTACTGCCTTCAAGTTTACCATGTATCAATGTACATTTCTGGTGGGTGCTTCAGTTTTCACTACATATCAGAGATGTGTGTGTGTGTGTGTGTGTGTGTGTGTGTGTGTGTGTGTGTGTGTGTGTGTGTGTGTGTGTGTGTGTACATTCGTGCGCATGCCATGTGGGACTGAGTGTATCTTGCACGGGGCTGTCACCTCATATGAATGAGTTCAGAGTCTTGCACCTGCTCAGTACTCACCTAAGATTCAGAAATGTTAATGAATGAATTTCTGGGATATTTGTATGCTTTCACCCTGCAAACAGCAAGCTAATAACTGCCATAACAGTTCTTTACCAGTACCTACACTGCAGTATTTTGGAAACATAAACGCTTAATTCTCTATTAACTTCATTTGTGACTTGCTGCCACTGTTGCCTAAATAATCACTACTCTGTAGCCTTCATTCACGCTAGCCTGAAGTGTCAGACCGAGCCTGACTGTAAAGGTTTACATCAAGTTCCCCCTCTACTTCATCCGGTACACCACTAAAAATAATAAGTACCCACAAATGGCTGTAACGGTAGGGCTTCATAATGTTAACATCTTAAGGTTTTCTTCCTGCCTCCTGCTGTAAACTCTAGCACATAACTAATATCACTTACCTTCCTTACAGCAGTAAAACGTCTCATCCATTTGGTTTACAGCTTATTTTGTTGAGTCTTGTGATGTGTACCTATTCTTAATATATAAACATTAATAATGTCTAATAGGAGAAAATATACATTGTCAAATTGTTAGAGATGAACTGTCCTGAATGCAAAGAAATGTTGCTGTGTTGGCAGTTGTTCATTTGAGAAGCAAAATGTATAGTTGTATTAATGCAACTGTGTTGCAGTTAAGAAAGCACAGAGTGTAGAAGGAGACAGGTGAGTGATGCAGATGGAGTGCAAGGTGATAGAGGTGTATCACAGGGGAAAGTATATGCAAACAGAATAGGGGTGGAGTGTGGGAAAGAAAGTGGAAGTCAGTTTAGGCAGGGTATTTGATATTGCCAGAAGGGATGTAAACTGCTACTATGCATATTTTGTGAGCAGTAAGCTTTAGTAAAGAGTGTAGTATTTCTGAATTTTGTATGAGGAGAGCTGGTGGTATGGAAAGAGAGGCTGAACATGTTTTAATAGAGCAAGTCTACCACCCTTTTTCATACTTCAGTCAATTTGTAGAATGTTATAACAAGAGGGGATGATTTGCCCATTTTTGATTTGCTGCTTTAGCCAGATTTCAGTTATTTTTGCAAAGTTTAGGGAGTGCTGGTTAATGCATGCACGGAATTCTGGGATTTTATTCCAAATGCTCTGTAGGCTAATATTTTACAGACTTAGAATGGATGATGCAAATATGGCAGTTTGTTTGCTGGAGGTGGAGCTATTAGTTGCACTTTGGAGATTTGTGAGGACTTGGGTAGCACACGCAGGGATTGGATGCATGTCCCCACAGACAGTAAGCTGTTGGTGAGTTAAAGAAAAGTGAGAAGGATACATTGTTTTGATTTTTATGGAGTGGGTAGTGTGATAAATGTTCCTATACAGGTGTACATACGTAGTGTTAAATGTATGAGCTGCTATGTGGAATCAGTAGTTTGAATGTTTAGGATATTCTGATTCTGTGTTGGATGACAGCAGGTGGATAGAATTAGATGGATACTATAGAGCTGTGGTGGCAGTGAGGATCCACAGTGATATGAGAATGAGAAAGCAAGAGGGGGGGGTGTACTAGAGTTAAGGATGGTATGTGGAAGGGATTTGATTTGCCATAGAGTGAGATGATTGCTAATGATAGCTAAGAGGAGTGGTACAATCACATAGGGTGATTGGCTACACTGAGTTGAGGTTGGAGATAGGCTGAAGTAAATATATTGGAGTACGGCTGGGTGAGAATTGCGGTAGAGTAAGAGAGTAAAGTGAGCCCAAATGGAGTGGGGCCATCCCATACAGAGAAAGAGCATTGCCTCAGAAGACAGTTAGCAACTGTGAGCACTAGTGAAGTTAATAGTGAAATATGGGAACAGACCATGGTGGAAACAGAGCACATTAGATTAAACCCATTAAAACAGATACTTGTAGGAGGAATGCCAGAGGGTAGATGAAGAGAGTTTTGGTCCAGAAGAAAAAATGCAAAAGAGAAAGATATGTTAACCACTGGATGGCTATGCCCAGGGTAATGGAGGTAGTAATTATTTTTGTTTCTCATCTTCATAGCCACACCACTTGTGCCAGAATACATTAGTGGAACTCAAAATATGAGACTAAAAATGTTTTTTTGCTTGTTTGATATATATTATAAAAATTAGTCTTATCTACAATGAATATACTCTTCCTTCATTTGTATTATTTATTTTAACTTGTTTGCCTATGATCTGGGTGTTAGTCATGGTCAAAGGTCAAACTGAAATGGATCCACTTTAAATAACAAACATACTTATAAGGACATTAAAAAAATCATAATGGAGTGTATATATTTTCCTGAACAGTAATACTAAATGATGTTTAGAAACAAACACATTTGTCACGAGGCATCTTTATGGGGGGGGGGTAAGGAAAGCTGGGGGCTGGAAGGGTATGGTCAGGGAAGTTAACCTGTATAGACTTAGGAAGGGGCAATAAAGAGTTCATTTCTGATTGGATGGAAGGAAGAAGTAAAGTAAGTGTGGAGGTAGGACTTGATCATTTTGAGTGCTGGTAACTGGTTAGGGAGCACATTTTGGCTTAATCTTGTTACCTGCCCAACCCTCCCATTTTTTCGTGAGTTATTATGATGGATTTAGTTTAGGAGGGGGTTGTGTGTGGAGAAGAGGGGCAGGCTTGTCCCTCATCTGTTCCTCCTCTGGTGTGCATTTTGGAGGAAGGAAGCTCAAATAGTGAAAGTGAGTGGTTGTATGCTGCTTGCACCTAGTGGTTTGGATGAAAGTGAGGATTTGGGATAAAAGTGAGTGGTTGGATGCTGCCTGATGGGTAAGAATAAGTGTGTGGATGGAGGATGCTGCTTATTTGGGAAGGGTGAGAGGTGGTACGCTGACCTGGCGAATGTTAAGTAATGTTTTGATGATATGCAAATAAAATGAAGTTATGAATAATAAAGTTATGACACACTGGTTTTATGTGTTCTGAACTCAATAAAGGTCATCAAAGGTCTTTTGTGTTTTGTCTTTTTATTAAAGTGGAACATGACAATTGCATTTACTGAGAATAAAAAAAAACTGAATTTGCATTCTTTAGAAAGGATAGAAAACTTGAGAGATATTTGATCAACTCTTTATAATAAGCTGGATAATCTGAGTACCAGGTATAACTAGTGTATGTCTTGAATCTAAAAATATCCAGTATTCTTTGAATATATTTTATTAATGTGGATGCCTGTTGCAAGGTACTCATTTTATAAACACTCTTTTGGATATGGTAAGAACTTTTGTTTGTGTGTGTATTTTTCTCCATTGATTTATTAATTTCTAAGGCTAACATAAGATTAAAGTATATCAGCTACATTTGGATGACACTTGTTAAAAAGAGCTGGAAACCTAAGTGGTATTCATCCCAGTAACAAAAACATTGAATATGTTGACTCCTAACAGAATTTTTATTCCTAATTTCATTTGAGCATTTATTTCACTCAAGATCAATAAACAACTGCTAAATAAAGTGTCTCCATCTTACTTGATCCTTTACCATACTTTTTAGCTTATCTGAACCAGCATTAGGCACCCAAAAACAGTAGTCATGGGGGGGGGGCGCTCAAGCATCCATGTCTGTTTGGGGATCCAGGAGGAGCTCTATTTGCTGCTTAGAAAATAACAATAACAATCACTCGTTTGTCCATTATTTTATTACCCACTTTATCCAGATTGGACTTGTGATATATACATTAACTCTGATTAGGATAATATAGATAGTCAGGGAATGAGTAAATGAACAACTACATAATTTCTTTTTGTATAGCAATATAACGTGGTTATTCTGTGCCCTATTACTATGTCAGATAAGCATTTCAGATCAATTTGTCAAAACAATCAGTCTCAGTGCTTAGTAAGGTATTAAAAATAGAAGTTACTCACAGTCTTCAGGGATGGTTTTGTCTTTTAGATCATTTACTAAATATTGGTAAGATGAGTCATGTATCTGTGAATACTTGTAATTTTACACACTGCACACAAAATTGAGACTTTTTTATGATTTCTTTATTCCAATGGTTGGGAAATGAGTGGAGTGGAGACTGCTGTGTCAGACAGCAAGAAGTTGAAATATAGTACTGTGGCCATTATTTTTTTTTTAATTTTTTTTGAGAGCACATGTTAAAGGTAATAAATTGTGTGTGTGAAAATAAAAACAGCCGTGGCTAGGGAAATCCCATATGTCTATGAGTGCAGCAATCTGAACTACTTTACTATGACACTTCTTTCACTTTCCTCACAAAATAACATCAGTTGTATATAAAAGGTGACAATATTTTGTAAAAGTAGGGGAAGCAGTGCATTTGTGTGCATCTAGCTGTGGGCTTTATGTCTTTCACTTTTTCACATTCAGAATACAGAAGTGTACACATCAACTGCCTTCCTTGTATCTTTTTTAGAGCTAGAAAGGATGTTTTTGAAAGCAACTAATCAGTAAGCTGAAGTGTGTGTGTGTGTGTGTGTGTGTGTGTGTGTGTGTGTGTGTGTGTGTGTGTGTGTGTGTGTGTGTGTGTGTGTGTGTGTGTGTGTGTTTGAGTGTGTGTGTGTGTGTGTGTGTGTGTGTGTGTATACATCTATATATATATGTGTGTGTGTGTGTGTGTGTGTGTATGTATATATATACACACACATACATGGATGCATAAATTTAAGGAGTTGCAATGGGTTGCACTCTATGAGATGAAATAACATTATTGTGGCCATTATTTTATTGATTTTATTTTATATTTTGCTCACAGTCAGACATCTGAGGCATACACTGTTAATAAAGTGTCTGTAACTGGAGGACATGGAGGCAGTTTGTGAATTAAATTGGCAGCCCCTGCTGCTATTTCATCATGGTTAAACAGCCACTGGTTTGACTTGCAGGGTTAATTTATGTGCTGATATACATTCCTATGGCAATTTTTATAACAACTAGACATGTAGTGAGTATTCACTGAATAATATAACTATAATGGGAGTGTGGAGGCACTCTGTGGAAGGAAGTTACTTACCACAGCTGTCATTTGATCACAGTTAAACAGTCAGTGATCAGGCAGGGCAGGGCTAGTGCATGTTGATCTGAAAAAGTCGAAGTGCATAAATTTCAGTTTTATTTATATTATTTTTTATTTCATTGCAGACATTTTATCTGTATGTAGGTAATAAAGTTTCTATAAGTGAATACAGAACACTTCATGACTCCAGCTGTCATTTGTTCACAGCTACACATTCATTAATCTAGTTTGCCAGGGCTAATACTTGTTTGTGTCAAATATGATAAAATAAATTACAGTGAACTGTATTCCTATTGTTTATGATTGCAGTCAAACATGTCTGCTATCCACATTCAGTAACATGGATATAATTGATGGACATGGAGCCAGTCTGTGGAAGAAAGTTGCAGACCCCTGCTGTCATGTGACCACATTTACATAATCATTGATCTAGATTAGTTGAAGCAATCTGTGTGTGGGAGGGTTGAATATGTGTGTGAGTAAACTGCCATAATGACCTTTGTTTGTGTTCATTTTATGTCATGTTGTCACAGTCAAAATAGCCGTGCCCTATCAGTATAGGCATATTTCTCTGTGATAGATGATGGATACAAAGGTTTAAAACTAATTATGTGATTTTCTTTCTTTTTTTTTTGAAGAGACAATTTATGTTCTAACTTTCTGAGCGTTACCTTAGAATTTCACTGCATCCTCATTGCAAATGTCTTTAGAATAATTTCACAACAGATATGCTATTTTATTTTTCTTGAATAGGCAGTACATAGTTTCATAGTTTAGTACTAGGCTATCTGCCCTGGGGCATTTGTAAGCCTAGCCATAGTGATGTGGCTTTCGCCACCCCATGAAATGGTACAAAAATGCACAGAATAGATTTAGAATACTGTGCCTGTCTAGTCGTGACACAATGATGGTCCCCTTATATAATAGAATTAGTTTACTATGCCCCTGTCTAGCAGTGACACAGATGTGACCCCTGGGGTAAACTTACAATCTCCCATCCACTCATCAAGATTTCTCTTGAAGAGAGTCAGTGAGGGGCTCTGCCTAACATGAACTGGGATCTTGTTCCAAAGCATGGGAAGCCTCTAGGTTATGAATCTATCCCTCCAGCGTGTCCTATTCATACTTGTGCCGAGGTTTAAGTCTTTAGCTCTCGTGGTCCTGATGGATTTGGATTTTTTGAGGTGGAGCATGTCCATCAGATCCTGATTGGACATGGCCTTGTACGTCAGGCAGAGATCACCTCTGAGCAGGCGGTATGCTACTGAATAGAGCTGAAGTTTCTTTAGTCTGGCAGAATAAGACATATGTTGGAGACCCTTGATCCTCTTGGTGAGGTACTTTTGTGGTCTCTCCAGCTGTTGCAAATGCCGGGTGAGGTACATACCAAATGGGGCATTGTACTCAATCATGGGTCTGATGAGGGAGGAGTATAGGGGTACAATGACATCCTTGGATCTGGATGTGAATCCCTTCATGATGAGGTGTGCAAGGTAGAATGTTTTTCTAACCACTTTGGCAACGTGGGTGTCAAATGAGAGGTTGCTGTCAACTTGGGTCCCTAGGTCTCGGATTACTTTTTCCGTACTCAGTGGGTTGCTGTCTATGTGAAAATTTGTGGGTACTTTGTTTTTCCCAAAGGGGATGACTATACATTTTTTGGCATTTAGTTTAAGGCACCAGTTGTCCGTTTCTGTGAGGCCTTTTTGTAGGATGTATGTGTCCACTGGTGTATCGACTATGGCGCCTAGTTTGCAGTCATCTGCGAACTTTGTCAGCCACAACCCTCCCATGTTTGCTTTAAAATCTGAGAAATAAATGCCGAACAAGAGGGGTCCCAGGACAGATCCTGTGGGACACCACTTGTGACTGGCTTTGAGTCTGACATTGCTCCAGCGATTTTAACTTTATGGGTTCTGTCCTTTAGCCAGTTTGCAACCCATCTAGTGACATAAGGGTTTACGTTTAAGCTGTTGAGCTTATCTATGATGCCTGAGTGGGGTATTGTGTCGAAGGCCTTAGCCAAGTCCAGGTAGGCTGTATGGACTGCTTTACCCTCATCAATGGCTCTAGTGACTGTTTCGAAAAAGTCAACCAGGTTCAAAAGGCAGGATCTGCCCTTTACAAAGCCGAACTGGGTGGGGTCAAGTGTCTGTAGGTCTCCTATGTCTCTGTTTATGAGTTCCATAATGATTCTTTCCATAGCTTTGCAGACCAGGCTGGTTAAGCTTATGGGGCAGTAGTTCCCAGGGTCTGTAGAGGTACCCCCTTTATGGAGTGGGACCACTGTTGCTGTACGCCAGTGTTCAGGTACATATCCTGTAGTAAGGCTAAGGTTAAAAAGCATTTTTATGTGCGGGTTTAGCTCCTCTTGGAGTTCACGTAGCACGCAACCCGGGATACCATCAGGTCCCATTGATGCTGTGTTTTTAGCTTTGTTGAGGGCAGTTCTCACTTGGACATCTGAGATGACAGGGGGATTACATTCAGCTGGGATAAGTATTTCTTCTTTTGGGGGTGAGGGAGGGGAGAAATTTGCACTGAACCTGTCAGCCAGAATGTTGGCAATATCTGTGGGTTCAGTATATTTTTTGTTGTTGTGAACTAACTCTGAGCATATCTGAGGGTTTCTGCCCAGGTTTCTAACATAGCTGAAGAAGGCTTTGTGGTTATCTTTAGTGTCCTTAGCGATTTTTCTCTTAAAGTTGGCCTTGGATGTTTTTATGAGAGAACGTAGTTTTCTGCTAATGTTGATCAGAGATGTCTTCCCTTTATGGGATTTTGCTCTGTTGTGCAGTAGCTTCCTTCTTTTGTTATACAATTTGTTAATGGCTGAGGTCCACCAGACAGGACGCTTGCCTTTGGTGGAGAGGGACTTGGATTTATTTGGGATTGCATGATCCATGCATTCTTGGAGATGTCCATAGAAAGCATTTGTGAAGGATTCGGCATTGTGGGATGTGGTATCCACTGGCCCAGTGGGCTTAAAGGATACCATCTCAGTCTTAAGAAGAGTGAAGTCTGCTTTTGAGAAGTTTTTCACTGTGGTCTTTTGTGCTGGGGTGGAGGTGGAATATGTATATCCAGGGTGATTAGTTTGTGGTTAGATCTCACTAGTGAGGGGTATACCTCCGGTGTGGAGCATTTTGTCCCCATGTTTGTGATGATCAGGTCTAGTATATTATCTCCCCTAGTGGGAGAGGTGACTAGTTGTTCCAGTGCATTTGAATTTATGAATTCCAGGAACCTTTGGGCTAGGGTGTTAGGGCTAGAATAATGTACCCAATCTATGTTTGGGTAGTTGAAGTCTCCCAGTATGATGGTATTTTGTGATACATTCATATCCTCCAATGTCTTCAGGAAGGCTGAGTGGGGTTCCTGAGATTGGGAGGGTGGTCTGTAACATGCTACCAGTTGTATAGCAGTTTTGCCTATGGTTAGTTGCACCTGTATGGTCTCTGATGCTTCATGTGTTGCTACTAACCTGGAAGTGTGGGTGTCCTTGATGAATATGGATGCGCCCCCTCCCTTTGTGGTTCGGCCCGGGTTTTGGGGCCGAAAAGCATGATACGAGGTATAGCCTAGTAGCACTGGGGTGCTCTCAGGAGCCTTGAACCAGGTTTCAGTTACTGCACAGACGTCTATGTTCTCCATACTGAGGAGTGCATCGAGTGCCTGCATCTTGAGATTTAGACTTCTGGCGTTGAGCAGCATTACCCTTAGTTTTTTCCATTTTTGTTTTCTAAGGAGGTGGGTTTGTCTTTTGAACCTTGCCTAAAAAAGGCACTATGGGGGTGGCAAGAGCCTTAGCCAATATCCGGAAGCCCAGTGGTGACAGGTGGAAGCCGTCCCTTGCGAAGCAGCGTGGCTTGTCCAACATGTCATCCCAGGCAGACAGACATTGGATCCCCTTAGAATGACACCAGTACTTGAGCCAATTATTAAAGCTGATCATCTTGTCTTTGTATTGTGGCATCATTCTTGGTGAGGGCAAGATGCTGTTCAGGGTCAGGGTCATACCAGCCTGGGCTACATAATCAGAGAGCTCCTCTATGTCTCTTTTCATGTAGTCCAGGGAGGTATGTCTCAGGTCA
The DNA here is from genome assembly GCF_019279795.1 of Protopterus annectens. Taxonomy (NCBI): domain Eukaryota; kingdom Metazoa; phylum Chordata; order Ceratodontiformes; family Protopteridae; genus Protopterus; species Protopterus annectens. The sequence continues at coordinate 1,456,266,266 of NC_056745.1, read as the reverse complement.
TTCACGCCAGCATGGACAATGATGGAGACATATTTGTACTTACTTTGGGTGACCTGAGTGCTTGTGTTATGTGGCGGATCCTAGCTCCCGATAGGCAGCTCACAGTCACCCTCTCCTTGTTCAGCCTGGTAAGGGTTGCTGTCTATGTGAAAATTTGTGGGTACTTTGTTTTTCCCAAAGGGGATGACTATACATTTTTTGGCATTTAGTTTAAGGCACCAGTTGTCCGTTTCTGTGAGGCCTTTTTGTAGGATGTATGTGTCCACTGGTGTATCGACTATGGCGCCTAGTTTGCAGTCATCTGCGAACTTTGTCAGCCACAACCCTCCCATGTTTGCTTTAAAATCTGAGAAATAAATGCCGAACAAGAGGGGTCCCAGGACAGATCCTGTGGGACACCACTTGTGACTGGCTTTGAGTCTGACATTGCTCCAGCGATTTTAACTTTATGGGTTCTGTCCTTTAGCCAGTTTGCAACCCATCTAGTGACATAAGGGTTTACGTTTAAGCTGTTGAGCTTATCTATGATGCCTGAGTGGGGTATTGTGTCGAAGGCCTTAGCCAAGTCCAGGTAGGCTGTATGGACTGCTTTACCCTCATCAATGGCTCTAGTGACTGTTTGAAAAAAGTCAACCAGGTTCAAAGGCAGGATCTGCCCTTTACAAAGCCGAGCTCCGTGGGGTCAAGACTCTGTAGGTCTCCTATGTCTCTGTTTTTGAGTTCCATAAGCATTGTGTCCATAGCGTTGCAGACCAGGCTGGTTAAGCTTATGGGGCAGTAGTTCCCAGGGTCTGTAGAGGTACCCCCTTTATGGAGTGGGACCACTGTTGCTGTACGCCAGTGTTCAGGTACATATCCTGTAGTAAAGCTAAGGTTAAAAAGCATTTTTATGTGCGGGTTTAGCTCCTCTTGGAGTTCACGTAGCACGAATCCGGGGTACCATCAGGTCCCATTGATGCTGTGTTTTTAGCTTTGTTGAGGGCAGTTCTCACTTGGACATCTGAGATGACAGGGGGATTACATTCAGCTGGGATAAGTATTTCTTCTTTTGGGGGTGAGGGAGGGGAGAAATTTGCACTGAACCTGTCAGCCAGAATGTTGGCAATATCTGTGGGTTCAGTATATTTTTGTTGTTGTGAACTAACTCTGAGCATATCTGAGGGTTTCTGCCCAGGTTTCTAACATAGCTGAAGAAGGCTTTGTGGTTATCTTTAGTGTCCTTAGCGATTTTTCTCTTAAAGTTGGCCTTGGATGTTTTTATGAGAGAACGTAGTTTTCTGCTAATGTTGATCAGAGATGTCTTCCCTTTATGGGATTTTGCTCTGTCGTGCAGTAGCTTCCTTCTTTTGTTATACAATTTGTTAATGGCTGAGGTCCACCAGACAGGACGCTTGCCTTTGGTGGAGAGGGACTTGGATTTATTTGGGATTGCATGATCCATGCATTCTTGGAGATGTCCATAGAAAGCATTTGTGAAGGATTCGGCATTGTGGGATGTGGTATCCACTGGCCCAGTGGGCTTAAAGGATACCATCTCAGTCTTAAGAAGAGTGAAGTCTGCTTTTGAGAAGTTTTTCACTGTGGTCTTTTGTGCTGGGGGTGGAGGTGGAATATGTATATCCAGGGTGATTAGTTTGTGGTTAGATCTCACTAGTGAGGGTATACCTCCGGTGTGGAGCATTTGTCCCCATGTTTGTGATGATCAGGTCTAGTATATTATCTCCCCTAGTGGGAGAGGTGACTAGTTGTTCCAGTGCATTTGAATTTATGAATTCCAGGAACCTTTGGGCTAGGGTGTTAGGGCTAGAATAATGTACCCAATCTATGTTTGGGTAGTTGAAGTCTCCCAGTATGATGGTATTTTGTGATACATTCATATCCTCCAATGTCTTCAGGAAGGCTGAGTGGGGTTCCTGAGATTGGGAGGGTGGTCTGTAACATGCTACCAGTTGTATAGCAGTTTTGCCTATGGTTAGTTGCACCTGTATGGTCTCTGATGCTTCATGTGTTGCTACTAACCTGGAAGTGTGGGTGTCCTTGATGAATATGGATGCGCCCCCTCCCTTTGTGGTTCGCCCGGGTTTTGGGGCGAAAAGCATGATACGAGGTATAGCCTAGTAGCACTGGGGTGCTCTCAGGAGCCTTGAACCAGGTTTCAGTTACTGCACAGACGTCTATGTTCTCCATACTGAGGAGTGCATCGAGTGCCTGCATCTTGAGATTTAGACTTCTGGCGTTGAGAAGCATTACCCTTAGTTTTTTCCATTTTTGTTTTCTAAGGAGGTGGGTTTGTCTTTTGAGCCTTGCCTAAAAAAGGCACTATGGGGGTGGCAAGAGCCTTAGCCAATATCCGGAAGCCCAGTGGTGACAGGTGCAAGCCGTCCCTTGCGAAACAGCGTGGCTTGTCCAACATGTCATCCCAGGCAGACAGACATTGGATCCCCTTAGAATGACACCAGTACTTGAGCCAATTATTAAAGCTGATCATCTTGTCTTTGTATTGTGGCATCATTCTTGGTGAGGGCAAGATGCTGTTCAGGGTCAGGGTCATACCAGCCTGGGCTACATAATCAGAGAGCTCCTCTATGTCTCTTTTCATGTAGTCCAGGGAGGTATGTCTCAGGTCATTCACGCCAGCATGGACAATGATGGAGTCATATTTGTACTTGCTTTGGAGTGACCTGAGTGCTTGTGTTATGTGGCGGATCCTAGCTCCCGATAGGCAGCTCACAGTCACCCTCTCCTTGTTCAGCCTGGTAAGCGGGACATCAGTATGTCTGACTATAGAGTCACCTATTATTAGTGTATCAGTCATGGTGTTTGGCCTTAAGGGCTGTGATTAGTTGACACTGATTTATTGAAGTATGTGTTGCATGTGTTTTGTTTTGAGGTGGTGGATTTTTGGATGTCTGCTTTGGGAGCCTCTGTTGTTTTGGTAAGTTTTTGTGTGTTTGGTTTGCAGTTGTGGTAGGTCTATGTGGGACTGGGTTTGTTGTGTGTGTGGTTACCATCTCCTCCTGTCTGGTCATGCCAGCCCTGAGTTGAGAGAGTTCAGCCTTCAGTTTGGCTATATAGTTGCATCTCTCACATGTATTTGTGATTGTTGGGAGGAGGAGAGGGTTGGCTGTGTACATGAGACAATTGTAGCATTCACAAGGGTGGTAAGTGGATGTAGTGCTTACTTAGTACGAGAGTGCTTACTTAGTAGAGAAGTTTTGAGAACAAGTGCTAGGCTTATAATATAGCGAGTAGTCTGATTATACTAAGAGTAGAGCTTCCTTAAGGGAAAATTTGAAGAGCAGACTTGGCGGAGCCAGAAGAAGTTTAACCAGTGCTGCGCTATGTGCACAACCGCACAAAGCCGTGCAAACGTGGATTTTAAACAGGGAACTACAAAAGAGCTAGAAATGGTCCAAAACAATCAATTACTACAGCTCTTGTGCTGAGGTCACTTCCTACAGGGACAGGTAGACTGCTCAAGGCTCCCCACTCCCACTGGTGAGCAAAGAAACTTCTATCCAAGTAAGGTAATGGACAACACAGGAACTACACCACAGCCCAGAATACAGCAATGCCTGTAAACTGGTCTAAACTAGTCTAGGAGAGGCAGGAAAACAAGGATTATTTTTTTGTTTTTTTTGATAGAAACACACAGAAAATGCAGAAACAGTGATAAATCAGTTACACAGGCTAGCACACTTTAGTGGGCAGCCTCAACAGTTAAATTAAACAAACAAACAAACAAACAAACTTTCGATCAAATTCGACTAAAAAGTAACTTTAAGTGCAGATTTTAAAATAATGCAGCAAACAGCTAAAAAACAGTTTAAGCTTGTTTAGGGTAAGCTAGAGAAGCTATTCCAAGTAAAAAAACAGCAAAGATACTTAAATCCAGAAAGTAGTCACTTTTCTGAGTTCTCTGTAGCTAGGACCACGAGGAGCTTGTCTGAGTAGTATAGCCAGAAAAAAATGCCCAGAGGCGGATTTTAAACAGGGAACTACAAAAGAGCTAGAAATGGTCCAAAACAACCAATTACTACAGCTCTTGTGCTGAGCTCATTTCCTACAGGGACAGGTAGGCTGCTCAAGGCTCCCACTGGTGAGCAAAGAAACTTCCTTCTATCCAAGTAAGGTAATGGACAACACAGGAACTACACCACAGCCCAGAATACAGAAATGCCTGTAAACTGGTCTAAACTAGTCGAGGAGAGGCGGGAAAACAAGGATTATTTTTTTGTTTTTTTTGTTTTTTTTTATAGAAACACACAGAAAATGCAGAAACGGTTTTAAATCAGTTACACAGGCTAGCACACTTTAGTGGGCAGCCTCAACAGTTAAATTAAACAAACAAACAAACAAACTTTCGATCAAATTCGACTAAAAAGTAACTTTAAGTGCAGATTTTAAAATAATGCAGCAAACAGCTAAAAAAACAGTTTAAGCTTGTTTAGGGTATGCTAGAGAAGCTATTCCAAGTAAAAAAACAGCAAAGATACTTAAATCCAGAAAGTAGTCGCTTTTCTGAGTTCTCTGTAGCTAGGACCACTCTGCAGGACCACGAGGAGCTTGTCTGAGTATGTATAACTATATGTGCATATATTGTCACAGTCTAAAATTCTACATTATACCTTTTTTAATCACTTTGTAAATGAAAGTACTGACAGGACTATATACATTCAAATGTGTCATTACATCAGAACAAAAATTCATATTTCTGCGAGGAAAGAATATAGGTGGTTCCTTAGATTACCTGTCATAGTGTTTCTGTTTCTGTAGAACAGCTTTGAATACAATTGGATGTTTGATACTGGGGAGTTTCAGGGGTCATTTATCTGAATGACTTTTCCATAATGATATTACACTGGGCCTCAGTATGTAGTGTAAATGGACAAATATGGCATTTATGCATAGCTTTTTTGTTCATTGACTTTAGGATTGGTATAACTATTGAGTTTTGAACTCACTGAAGAAACTGGGCAACACACAGAACAGCTACATCTGCATACTGATTTTTTCTGCCTTATCAGGTTAATAATATTATTACTGAATATACTATCATTTTCACAGTTGTTAGGTTTGTTTACTTCAGTCACTTGCACAGCATATTTATTTCTTATCATTCCAGACTTGTACCTCAGAAATGGTTGGCTTGATCATCTCCCCTACGCACTCTGTTATAAGCTGTCATAGCACAAGTAATTTCATAACTTTTGCATAAATCTAAAACTTTTAATGCAGTCAGGTCTATCTCTTAAAAGCAAGTCCTTGTTTTTTCTTTTCTTACATGACAAATTATTCTCTCCTTTATTAAGAAAACACAGAAATCACCTTGTTCATGGTCTTTCCCTGGATTTTTTAGCTCTGTAGCACAAGCACTTAAAGTTTTTGGTAACAATCCTGTAACCTTGTAAAGAATGTATAGCAAATATCTGGAAAATGTTTCTGAACTCACAATAATATCTTTCATACTAACACTGTCTTATTTATCTTTCTTGTGTTCAAGAAAAATCAAAAAGATGATGTAATTTCAAGGCTTCTTCCTCACTCTGCCTTTACAGACATTTTTACAGTTCTTTTCATATTGAAGAATAGATAATTTTGAAACCAGTGTCTGAGTTTCTATTGTGGTTGCATTTAGGGAACTTCTTCTCTTACAATTAAACATCTATGCTCCCAGGCACATAATTTCTTGAAAACGCATATATTTCTTAATTTCTGTAGCTACATTTCTTCACTCTAACATTATATAAGACTAGTTGTTTTCCAGAATGTTTAGTATACAACAGATTCTTGGAAGGAAATTCTAGCATCTGTGAGATGTTTTCTCTGACTGTCTTCTAGATGGAATACATGACCCACATGATATACAAGTCCTTGCAGCAAAATATCAGCATATATAAAGCTTTATACTTATATTTGGAATGTGAACCACATGTTATAAAAGCCTTCCCAGCAAGATATCATGTATTTTTATTAGAGGTTGAGTGAGAAAAGCACCCCATTGCATACATTTGCACAGGACGTTAGCATGATTTAACATTAAAATTATGTGTACGTCACTGTTATATTGCATAATTAAATAGGTGATCACCATGCACAGTGTTGTACATACAGCATATAAGCTCATTCATATTGCATCTGTAGAATTTTCATTATTATTCTGCAGCGTGTAATGCTAATCACATTTTAGTTTACTACCCAGACCGCACATGAGGCATATGCATATTTGATCCAAACAGTTACGTTTCTCTTGAGACCTGTAACCAGGAGAAAAGATACAAAGATTTTTGTATGTTAGTTTGGTCTGAAAAGGGATATAATAATGTTTTTGGTACAATGACTGGACTACTGTGTTGATTGGTGTGCTTTCACTGAAATTTTAAATTGTAGATTGAATAAGATTTTGAATACAAATTGGGCTTTATAATGGGGCTTGTTACAGGTACAAAACCATTATGTTGATATGATGAAGCTGAGTGAAGAGCAATAATAGTGTGCCTTGGCTGTTGCCACATCAGAGGCTGCGTTTGTGGAGGCCTGCTTAGCTGCCATGGTATTAACTAAGGATAGCAAGGTATAAAATCTACCTGAGTGCTGTATCACATTGAAGTATTGATGATTTAGAGTGGAAGATCAAGAAATTATGACCTACCTGTAAAACATCCCACGGTACCTATCAAAAATAGAAAAGAACCTTTCGTGATGCCCTGGCTGAATTTTCCCTACTAATCTAAACACCACTTCAGTGCTCCCTTGAAAGGAAACCACTAGCCTGGTGGGACTAACCTCGTCAACGAAGTATGTTTGTGTGTGTGTGTGTGTGTGTGTGTGTGTGTGTGTGTGTGTGTGTGTGTGTGTGTGTGTGTGTGTGCGAGTGTGTGTGTGTGTGTGTGTGTGTGTGTGTGTGTGTGTGTGTGTGTGTGTGTGTGTGTGTGTGTGTGTGTGTGTGTGTGTGTGTGTGTGTGTGTGTGTGTGTGTGTGTGTGTGTGTGTGCGTGAGAGTGTGTGTGTGTGTGTGTGTGTGTGTGTGTGTGTGTGTGTGTGTGTGCATGTGTGTGTGTGTGTGTGTGTGTGTGTGTGTGTGTGTGTGTGTGTGTGTGTGTGCGCACGAGTGTGTGTGTGTGTGTGTAGTAACACACTTGTCCTCTTGCCACAGCCATAAAGCAGAACATTGTTTAGAAAATACAACAAATGTCGTCAGTGATATATTACACTCAACAGTACTACACCTGATCTGCATTGCATCCCCATTTCTCTAGTAGAGTGAGTTGGACTAGGGTGTTTAAATGTGGTAAAGGAATATGCCCATTTCCTGTACATAGCTCTGGAATAGGCTATAGACCATGTTTTAGTTTGTCTGTCTGATTGGTGATAGACTGCTGTGTAAAATAATAGGTGGACAACTGAGCACTGGGGCTGGAGTTAATCACTGAAACCCCACTGAGAAGGTATGGAGGAGTGCAGAAGGACATTGAAGAGTAAACAGTCTTTACAGAGGGTGTGTGGACACAGTACATCCCATAAAAAAGCACATTTCAGTATTCCAGGATACTTTACATGCATAACAGGTTACTGTTCTATTAATAATAATAATAATAATAATAATAATAATAATAATAATAATAATAATAATAATAATAATATATTTCTTAGTTCTGTCTGTATTGGTCTGGATTTGTTCTATTAGTACTGTAGTTTGTTTCTTTTCCTGGGGTATGACGTATACTTGGTTGTGGCTACAAACTGTGTTGTGGTTTGAATGATTCCGATGCTTGTTTTAGTGTAGTAAAGAAGCTTGTTAGAATACAGTGACATTACAGCTAAAAGTCAGGCTGTGTGTCTACCACTCATGGTTTAGGAGGTTGCTTGGGTAGGCTGTCATATATAAGGACATGAATGTATCATGAAAAAGCAATGCATATTAGTTTGATAAGTGGATATTCTTGTCAGGGGGCTCTTAAGGCAATGTTTTACAGGGAGTTCAAAATGAATCTGATCATTGCATGAGCATTTATCACAAATGGGAAAAAAATCATGCTTTCATATTGATATAAAAATGCTGTGTGAAACATGAGTCATGAAGTAAATGGGAGTGACTCAGAACTCAGCAAGTGATGGCTTTTATTTTTTCTTAAGAAAATAAAGTCATGGCATATGGGGGCACTGTAGGATTTCATTAACTATTTGTTTTAAAGTGCTACCCTTTCATTTCCTACATTCCATTACAAGGTTTTATAAAGGAGTGTTTGCCTTAGGCCAGATTAGGGGGATGTTACTGAAGTAAAGAGCGAGCTGAGATATGCTTCTTATATGTTTCACTAATTAATCTGCATGATTGGCTGAACTTTTTTTTTCATCTTGTCAGATTAGCGTAGTTGATGGCTTAAAACTGAAGGTTTTGAAGGATTTAAGGCAGAAAATTTTGGAAGATTTCAATTGTAACTGCACTAATAGTATGGTTTAAATTTTACTGCAGGTTGGTAATGTTTTGAAAGAATATTGATCATCCACAATGTTTGGGTGGTATGGAGTTCTCTTGTGAAACCAGAACATTTAATACTTTTGACTATGACTAAAGAAGAGCACTGATTATGTTAAGATGTAATCTGAACAGTGCGTTCACTTATACAGGTTCTCACAGGAACTTCCCAGGCGTGAAGTTGATATGTTGTCAGTTAACATATAAGCCACTTAACCCAATTTGTAATAGCCTTATGGAGAATTACATTTAGTGGTTTTGTAAAAATACATGAGTATACTTGTTCAAGAGAGTAGCTTTGCATTTATATCCGAATCTGATGTTCCAGCGAATTAGTAGTTAATCAGATGATTGTACACTGTCAGATAAACATAACTGCTTTGTTGCTACACTATAACTTGTTTATATGTAGTAACTCGCTCTAAAGGTATTAAGAGTCAGTCCTCCCTTTAACTAAATCTTATTAGAAACTGTTTTAAAGAAATTAATAAGTTTGATTTGCTGTAAAATGTTCCATTCACGTATGTTGCTATGCATGTACAGTCTGATGAAAAACAAAGCCATCTATTTACAGAACTAAATCCATGTACTGATACTTGAGGCAGTCTGAAAACCTGATAGTATTGTACTGAGAAACTAGTAAATACCTAAAGCATACAATGGAACTTTCAAATTAAATTAAATAAATAAATAAAAATGCACACCCTGAAACTCAAAGTGGCCTGAGTTTGAAGTATAATCATTGTCTTTTGGAAGTGGGACTGATTCAGGGAGCTGTGTTACCCATCTCATGTAATTTGTTGTGAAGAAGCATTTCACAAGGAGAAGGATAAGAGGGTCATTCTCAACTATGCCACGTAAGCAGACATCGCTACTTCAGACGTGTTACATGGTCCCAAGCAGGAGACCCGACAAAGATTATTCTGATGGATAGTCTGGCAGACCACATATGCAAACATCATTACTTCAGTCTGCTCATCGTGTCCATAATATGTTGCAAAGTGTATCTTCTTTATTATGCAATTAACAAAAAGGTATGTATATGGGCTGCAAAACAAGCCATAGTGTATACTTTCAATGCATGTCTTAATTTAACAATATTTGTAGCCATTACAGTAAAGTTATAAATATGACATAGGTGTGTAGAAACAAATTTTAGTATAAACAGCATTCTAGTTTTACAACAAAAACTTATATAAGAGTATCAGGAACACACAATAGGCCTGTCGTGTGTTCCTGATACTCTTATATAAGTTTTTATTGTTTAACCTTTATTCGTGAGAGTATCTGGATTTGCTCTGGACTTGGTGGCAATATTTTGGTTTTGTTCTAACATTCTAGTTTTATTTGAAGATGACTTCTCTTTCCTGTTCAAAAAAAAAAAATGGTAATTATCAGTGTCACTCATGCCAAATCCAGCTGACTGGAAAATAGCCTGTTTTTTTTCAGCCTTTTTCCAGAACACATTCCAAACTTTAGGCCCTACAGGTCTACACACCCACATGCTTGTATGTGTGTGTGTGTGTGTGTGTGTGTATAAGTGTGTGTATTGTAGATGCGTGTGTGTGTGTGTGTGTCTGTGTGTATATATATATATATATATATATATATATATATATATATATATATGTGTGTGTGTGTTTCTTGATTGAAATTTCACAATCTCGAACAAGATACATAGAAACCCACTTAAGCGAAAGTACACTACATCCAAAGTGCACTTTCACAAAAGCCAATTCAAAACAAACTACTTTAAACACTATTTTGCAGTGGGGCAAGCCCCCCTGCACCTCCCATATGGTTCATAGGTAGGTACTAGGCTATCGGCCCAAGAACCTAAGTAAGGCTAGCCAACAAGGTTCCCTGGCTTACGACACCCAAGAAAGTTATTTTCCTGCATCCCTGTCGAGCAGAGCCACAGAAGTGATCCCTGGGGTGTATTTCCTATTTCCCATCCACTCATCAAGATTTTTCTTGAAGATTGCTAATAGGAAACTTTGCTTGACATAGTTGGGTAGCTTGTTCCAGAGTATGGGAAGTCTCTGGGACAGGAATCTATTCCTCCAGCATGTCCTGTTTATTGTGGTGACAAGGTTTAGGTCCCGAGAGCGTGTAGCTTGGAGGGATTGGGATTTCTTTAGGTGTAGCATGTCCAACAGCTCTGAGTTTGACATAGCTTTCTGTGTTAGGCAGAGATCTCCTCGGAGTAGGCGATATGCTACAGAGTAAAGCTGGAGTTTTTTGGGACGGTCAGTGTAGGTGATCTGTTTTAGGCCAGTAATCCTCTTTGTGGAGTACTTCTGTGGCCTTTCCAACTGCTGCAGATATCTTGTGAGGTACATTCCAAAAGGGGCATTGTACTCTATAATGGGTCTAATGAGTGTTGAGTAGAGGGGAACAATGACCTCTTTTTTCTTGGATGAGAACCCTTTTGTGATGAGGTGTGCCACGTAGAATGATTTCCTGACTACTAAGGTGATGTGATTATCAAAGGAGAGACTACTGTCCACCTGGGTCCCAAGGTCTCTTATCACACATTCAGCATTAAGTAGACTGCCGCCTATGTGGTAGTTCATGGGTATAGAGTTTTTACCAAAGGGGATGACAATGCACTTTTTGGCATTGAGCTTGAGGCCACACCTCTGACACCAGGCATTTGCCTCAGTGAGGCCCTTCTGTAGGATGTCCACATCATTTGTGGACTCAACTCTGGCTCCTAGTTTGCAGTCATCTATGAACTTCATTAGCCAAAAGCTTTCTGTGTTAGCCTGTACTTCAGAGACGTAGAAACCAAACAGGAGAGGTCCTAGGACTGAACCCTGTGGTACTCCACTTGTCACTGGTTTGAAGTCAGATTTGAAGTCTGCAACTTTTACAGTATGGGTTCTGTCAGTGAGCCAGTTGGAAACCCATTTGTGACATAGGGATTTATACCTAGTTTAGTGAGTTTAGCTATAATTCCAGAATGGGGGATAGTGTTGAATGCCTTGGCAAGGTCAGGATAGGCTGTGTGAATCACCTTACCCTCGTCTACAGCTTTGGTGACTGCCTCAAAGAAGTCGATCGGGTTTGGGAGGCATGATCTGCCTTTCACAAACCTGAACTGGGTGGGTCCAGAGTTTGGAGGTTACATCTTTGTTTATGAGTTCTATGATGATACGTTCCATGGCCTTACAGATCAGGCTCATCAGGCTAATAGGGTGATAGTTCCTGGGATCAGTGGTGGCTCCCCCTTTGTGGAGTGGGATAACTGTTGCTGTGCGCCATTCAGTGGGCACAAAGCCTGATGTGAGGCTATGTTTGAACATGGTGCTTAAGTGGGGAGCCAATTTGTTCTGAAGTTCATGTAAAACGCAGCCTGGGATGTTGTCCAGTCCCATGGATGCTGTGTTTTTGGCTTTAGAGAGTGCAGCATTTACCTGCGTAGTTGTGATTACAGGGGATCTGCATTCTTCCTGTATAGATATGGGCCCTTTAGGGGGTGAGAGAAGGGTAAAGTTAGCACTGAACCTATCTGCCAGGATGTTGGCAGTATCAGTTTGTTCTTTAATTTTCATGCCGTTGTGCTGTAACTCAGAGCAGATCTGGGTGTTGCCATTGAGATTCTTGATATAGCTATACAATGCTTTGTGGTTGTCCTTAGAATCAGTGGCAATTTTGTTTTCGTAGCTAGCTTTGGAGGATCTTATAAGGGATCTCAGCTTCTTACTGAGGCTGACCAGGGAGCTCCTCCACTCATGGGATTTTACTCTCTTTTGCAACAGTTTCTTCCTTCTATTGTAGAGTTTGTTTATGGCAGGGGACCACCAGGTTGGCTTCCTTTTTTTTTGGAGGATAGTGTCTTGGTTCTCTTTGGGATAGCACAATCCATGCACTCATGTAAGTGCTTATAGAGTGCATTTGTGCAGGATTCAACAGTCATAACTGTATTGTCCATCTGCATGTGTGTCATGAAGTTCGCCACTTCTGTCTTAAGAAGCATGAAGTTGGCTTTGGAGAAATTTTTTACCATGGTTTCCTTAATGTGGGGTAGGGGCGGGATGTGGATATCTAGGGTGAATAGCTTATGGTCAGATCTGACCAACAAGGAGTTGACTTCAGGTGTGGAACACCGGTCACTCATGTTGGTAATGACTAGGTCTAGGATATTGTTGCCTCTGGTTGAGGTGTGGATAAGTTGATCCAGGGCATTGGAATTTATGAATTCCAGAAAGCATTGAGCGAAGGAGATGGTACATGAGTAGTTTTCCCAGTTAATGGTGGGGTAGTTGAAATTGCCCATTATTAGGGTGTTTGGTTGAACCCTAATATTTTCCAGTATATCAAGAAAAGAGGAGTGGGAATCCTGGGGCATGGTGGGGGATCTGTAGCAAGCTACAGTTTGGATTGCAGTTTTGCCCAGAGTTAGTTGCACTTGAATAACCTTGGATGCATTATGCTGAGCAACTAGCGTGGAGGTGTGGCTATCCTTAATGAATATGGACACAACTCCACCTTTGGTGTTCTGGTCCAGGTTAGATGGCTGAAAAGTGTGGTATGAGTTATAGCCTGGTAATGCAGGGGTGCTCTCTGGAGCCTTGAACCAGGTCTCAGTCACTGCACAGATATCAATGTTCTCCATTTTAAGGAGTGCCTCGAGGGAGTGCATTTTGAGATTTAGACTTCTAGCACTGAGTAGCATTACCCTCAGTTGTGCCCCCCACCCCCCCCTACTTAAATAGGGTCTATGTTAAATATTCGAACATCCAAAATGTCGAACATTACATGGTCAAGACCAATTATTCAACATTTGGATGTTCAAATATCAAAAAAAGAAAAACACACTTTAACAGTGTGAGCAGTGGGGCAAGCCCCACCTGCGTCCCCCCCCCCCACTTATATATACCAACTCTGAGGCCGCACTTCAGTGCAGAAAAGGGAAATTCTCCCTATCTGCACCATGAATCTACGAACACTTGCAATTTCAAACATTTCTTCTCGACCATGTAACGTTTGGAATTGTGAGCGTTCGAAGAATTGACATAGACCACTTAAATATACTAACTCCAAGAAAGGATATATTTCCTTATACCCACTGTAATGTGCTTCAGTAAATCAGCTTATGCGAAAGTGCACTGTCAATGTAGTGCACTTTCACTTAAGTGCATTCAATCTTCTGTTTGTCAAAAAGCGTGTTTTCGACAAACAGAAGTAGACCCATGCACACACACATATGGATCTAGGACTAATTACTGATGACAGGTTTCAGTGAAACTGAAATGGTCGAGCACACTTCCGTGAAAGTCTGCAAAAAAAAAAAAAAAAACATTTAAAAAAAAAAAACAGTAAACACATTTATACAAAGGGGGCAAGCCCCTCTGCACCCCCCCATGTGGGGGCTGTGCCTTCTACAGCCCCCATACTTTTATATTCTCACTCCAAGATCATACTACAGTGAGGTAAAGGGAACATTCCCTTATCCCCACTGTACCGTGATCTTAGCAACAGCCATTCTGTCATGTTTTTTTTTTTTGAGCTCACTTTAGCAAAAGTGCATTTTCAGTGCCCGTTTTGGTTTCGGTGAAACGAACTTTTGCTCAACAGTCCTAGACCCATATATATTTATATATATATATATATATATATATATATATATATATATATATATATATATATATATATATATATATATATACTTTGACACCACAAAGTTGATAGTACTCTATAGCCATTCACTTAAATTATTTTGTGACAGAATTGCAGCCATTAAAACCAACCAGTTTGAAAATCAGTGTAGCCATTGTCTGACATTCTGACATTTGATCCCAGTGTTCATTGCTAGGTTTTCCTATTTTCAAGTTTTTGCAATCAAGTAAAATTTGAAGCAAATACTCATTTCAAATAAAATGTAGCTAGTTCATAATTGCTGTTATTTTAAAGTTTGTACCCTTTTTCACTATAGACTTTATATATATTGTTTTGTTTAACCCCAGTTGAATATGGGCTTCTAAAATGATCTGTCAGTGAAGATCCCTTTTGTCTACTTTGTAGTGCAGGTCAACCTTTCATTTTCTACAGCTTCCTCACTGACAAAAACATGAAGCTTTTACATGGCGTGCCTAAAGCTGTATGACAAAGCTGTTTAATTTTAAAAGTATCTGTATGATCTGCCATCCTTTGCTAGACTTAATATGCAGGACATATGTAGTACTTGGCAATATAGATCGCACAGATGGTATTGAAGCTCAGATTTTTTTGTCAAAAAATAAAGGTCGTCAACCACGTTTGTATATTTTGCAGTCATCACATCAAAATATACCCTTATAATTATTGTATACATCTAAATTGCTGACACCAGTATATATTTTTCTAATAAACTTTTGAAATTATTGCACTGTTTAAAAATAACAGGACCTTTCCCAAAGCTCTATAGAGCATAAGGTTGACAATTTTTTTAATCCTTTTTTTGAAATATTTGATTCCAGTATTATTACATCAACATCATTCTTGCCACTAATTTAGAATGCCTGTTCTTCTACTTAGATTTTAATACTACACGATTTACTGAAAGAAATCTAAAATTGTCATTATGTCTATGTTGTAGCTTACCAGAAATTATGTAAATTTAAAATAGTTATCCCATTTGCATTATCAATTTCCTTTCTTTTTCTCTTGTACACTTACCCTTTTTAAACTTTGTTTTTCTTTCTCTTACTGTTTTGCCAATAGAACTCATTTTGCCATTCATTATTTTCCAGTTTCTGTCTTCCTCATCACTTATTATTTCAGAACCACCTTCTGTATTATCTTCTGTTTTATTTTTCACTTTATTATTATCTTTATTTTCTCCTGATCTTGCTTCCCTACTTTCTCTTTGTCTTTTACAGGGACTGGTTCTTCTCTCACTTTCTGTATACTGTCCTCATTTTTTGCTTTATTCTTCATCCTTTTCTTTAGATTACAATCCATCCAGAAATACCCAATTTTGTTACTTTTATAACATTTCAGTTCACACTTTTTTTGCATCGTGACCAGTTTCGCCACAAATATAACATTTCCTCTTATCACAGTAACTTATAGAGTGGTCATCTTTTCCACAGAAAAAACATGTTTTATGTTGCCCCAATATTTTAGAACATCCCTGTTATCCCCTACATTTATCATACTAGGGATATGAATATTTTTTTATTTTTCCATTTTCAGTACAACATGACAGTCCCATCCACCAGTTCATAATCCTCTGTTATCATACACTTTGCTAATGTCCATAAATTCTTTACAAAGCTTCCTTAAATGTCTCTTTAAAGTCGTTTGTTCAACTTCAGCTCAAAATTGAACATGTACTTTCTTTTTTTGTTTCTGTGTGAAATGCTATAGCCACATAAGAGTTCTAAGGATTGCAGCTTTTTCTTCTCATACTCTCCCCCAGAAAAAAAAAACTTGCCAGAACAGAACCACTCTCAAAAATGACATTATAAGATGCCTCTATGAATAAGACTAAAAGCTCTTATCTCATGAGCCTGCAATCCCAGTGAGACCATTAAATTATCCCGAATGTCATACTTGCCCATTTATTACATATTTTTCTTAAATTTTACCATGAATTTCCTTTGATTTTTGACGTTTCCTTTCCTCTGTTCATCTCTCATCACTTTCCCTGAAGTTTTCTTAACAGTCTTGGCATATGATATATATATATTTTTTTTGGCAATCCTCTTTTAAACTGGATTTCGATCTCTCTGATTCAACTTTGCCTATAATTTTACTCCATGAAGTATCCTACCCACTGTCCAGCTCACTCTGGAATGACAATTCACCCAAAATATCATCCTGCAACCCTCCCAACTGGAGGGTTGTATAACATATTCATCATCATTTTGAACATTTGTTTCCAGTGAAACAGCCAAATTTGCTGAAACAGCTCCTCAGAATCTTGCAGAACCTTAAACACTGCACCATTCTTCACCTCTGCTATCTACCATCTTAGATCTCCTTGAGTACTGCTCTCCCAGCTGCCACTGCACTAGGATCAGAACAAGCTTTCTTCTAATGAGTAAGGGAAGTTCTCTGATACCCATTTACTGGGGGTATAGCTTGTGTGGCAGAGATGGAACATTTTCAAACTTCCTTTTTCTAATACAAACATAGGTTGCAGACACAGGGTAAATTTACAATTCTCCATCCACTGATCCAAGTTGTATTTGAATAAGCATAGGGAGGAACTCTGATTTACATGGATGGAAAGCCTGTTCCAGAGAAGGGGTTTTCTTTGATACACATACCAACCCGTCCCTCCAACTTGTCATATTTCTGTTGCGTATGAAGTTTAGGTCCCTAGGTTGAGTGTTTCTAATGCCATGTGTTTTGTAAATGCGTCCATAGGGACTGCATCAGAGGATGCTTTGAAGACCAGGCATACACTGCCTCTTAATAGTCTGTAGGAGACCAAGTACAAGGCTAAGGCTTTGAGGTGGTCTGTATAGGACATGTTATTTAGGCCATGTATTCTTTTGCTGAGAAACCTTTGTGGGGGCAGTTGTTGCATAGACCTGATCAGGAAAAGTGTAATAACTGGTTTAATGAGGCTTAAGTACTACGGATTAATGACATATTTGAACTTAGATGCCATACCATTGCTTTTAAGTTGCATAATGTAGAATGATTTCCTTACTACAGTAAACACATGATGATCAAAGGCTACATTTCTGTCAACATGCATTCCCAAGTCCATGACCACTGGGGTCAGCTCTTAAGGGTGAAGTATCAATGCAATAATTCCCAGGGGTGGTTGTTTTTCCAAAAAAATACTGATATGTGTTTTTTTGCTGCAGAGTTTGACTGTGACTCTGACATCAGCTGTTAGTCAGTGTCAGGGTTTCTTGGCAGTTGTATGTCTTTTTTTGATGCTACAACTGTGTTTAGTTTGCAGTCATCTGCAAACTTTGACATTGGCTATGACTACAGAGAAGTAGATGACAGAAAGGAGTGACCCCCAACACTGAGCTGTGGGGGTCTGCACTAGTGACTGACTTTGTGGAGGGAGAGTCACCTTTCCTGAATTCTTGTGTTCCACCTGTGAGCAGACTGGCTATCCATTGGATGACATAGGGGTTTATACCCAATTTCTGAGCTTGCTTACAATACCCAAGCTTTGGCCACATCAAAGGAGACAGTATGCACTGTTTTGCCAACCTTCCTGAAGAAGATCATCAAGTTGAGTAGGCATGACCTGCCCTTGACAAAACCAAACGGGGTCGGATACTAATATACAATTCACATAATATAATCCATATTTGCACCACTTTGGAAATTAAATCTTCCTTCTTCAGTGAAACAATTTCCTTTCGTAATTGTCACAGTTACTCATTATGATGGTGTATAGTTCTCAGTTTGATGCTGTTAGAAAAGACAACATTATAGCAGATATATATTTCTGTAGTAAGGCATCCTCTTCATGAATAAACTACAGCTAGATCTCATGGGCATCGGTACTACATTGTAGCTGCTTAATTTTACTTTACTTAAATGCATAGTGGACAAACTGGATGATTTTACTGAGTAGGATGGAAATATGTTCTTCACCTATACCATCAGTTCTCTTATTCTCATTTATTTAATTATGTATACTGTCAAGAAAATAGTTTTGCCACATCTGTCATAACTTTATTACTGAACTCCTTTACTAATAGACAGGATTAGACTGAGATGCTATTACAAAATAGGTGGTTCTGTTTCACATCCTTTTAGCTCACTGTCAGTACACAGACAGATGTCTTGATATATTTTCCTTGGGTAATACAGGCCTGCAGATGCACTGTATCATTATTTATAATCCCACATGCCTTCTTTCTTTCAAATGTGTGGTGTAGTACTCTGTGCTAGCCCTTACATATGGGTCTTACTGGAGTTCGGTACATACCCAGCTCATTCCAGAATGTTTACATTGCCAGTGTGTCATCCCACTGCCAACCGCCAACATTTATCTAGTCTAGCCATTGGAGAAATAACAAGAGAACCA
Source organism: Protopterus annectens (assembly GCF_019279795.1). NCBI lineage: Eukaryota > Metazoa > Chordata > Ceratodontiformes > Protopteridae > Protopterus > Protopterus annectens. The sequence continues at coordinate 1,456,247,791 of NC_056745.1, read as the reverse complement.
GGGCTCACAGGCCTTTGTACTTAGTTCATATGTCTGGAAACCCAGTTACCAGCAAAATAAATGTGCCTGTTTTATGTCACTTTCCTTCTGATTTTAGGCAATTAAAACAAATGTAGCACAAGCAGCATAAATCATCATCTATTCACCAATCCACTGAGATGATTTCTTTCAGTAGTCATCACACATACTATAGTGCCCTCCACATCATCTTTTCGCAATATGGCTACCAAAATGCAATCCTCTGTTGCAAGAACCTCCTAAATTGATTGCATTAGCTCTTTCCATTGAATGGAGCCCTGGACATTTGCACTGTAACTTCTTATGAGCAGATCTTAAGCTTTATGATAGAATCAAATTATATCCTCACACATTTCAAACAAATGTTTGTATCTCTGGAGCCATAGGGGTAACTAAAGAAGTGCAAATGGAAAACTCTTCAGCACAAACTATTTTTAGGATGGCAATATTCTTTAGGTTCTTTGTTTTAAACTGGATTTTGTAAATCACATTAAGCATATTAACTATTAAGTTTGTAATATTTCTTAGGGTCATAGGTTCATATGTGTGTACCAGGCTAATGACAACTAGGGCCCTTATAAGCCTAGTCATGCACCCCAAATGTAGCCCACAAATTTGATTAATATAGATGGTGATTTACTGATTGTCTCTTTCCATCAGAAACATAGGTAGCAGACGGGGGGTGAATTTCCGTTTACCCATCCATTTGTCCAAGTTGCACTTAAATAGGGATAGAGGTAAACTCTGCTTCATGTGGATGGGGAGCATGTTCCAGAGAATGGGAATTCTCTGAGAAACATATCTGTCATTCCAGCATGTCCTATTTATGTTGCAATCAAAGTTTAGGTATTTTAATCCAGTAGTTGTGATGCTGTTTGTTTTGTGGATGGACTAAAGGTTCTGCATAACAGGGTCCTGGAATGCCTTGTATGAGAGGGTAGCCTAATGGTTAAGGTGTTTGCCTTACAAACGCAAGGTGCAGGGTTTGAGTCTCACAAGGGATAATTGGTTAGGCTTAAAATTGCTCACAAGGGCAGTTAGCCTAGTACTCATCCATGAAAAAAATCACATTTCAGAAATCTGTATGATACCGAGTAGAGAGACAGGGCTTTGATGGGATGAGTGTAGGACATTGTGTTTCTCCTTGTATTCTTTTTGTAAGGAACCTTTGTGGGCATTTCACTTGCTGCATATGTCTGGTCAGGTACATACTGAAGGGCACATTATACTGTATAATGGGAATGATGAGGGCTGAGTATAGTGGTACAATGACCTCTGTGGACCTAGATGCCATGCTCTTGCTTATAAGTTGAGCACAGCAACACAAAAGGAGTCTCTTAGTACCTTGGAGACATATTGGTTGAAGGCTAGATTACTGTCTACATGAGTTCTCAGAGCCCTGACTAGTGAATCAACTTTTAGGGGTGTTTTATTGATTACATAGTTAGCCGGGGTGACTGACTTCCCAAAAGGTACTATAATGCATTTCTTGGCATTGAATTTTAAGCCATGGCTTTAGCACCAAGTATCTATGTGTATTAAATATTCCTGAAAGATGTTTTCATCTTGGGGGATTCATTGACTCCCCCCAGCTTGCAATCATCTGCAAACTTTGTTGGCCAGAGGCCTTTGGCATTGGCTTTGACATCTGAGAAGTAGATGCCAAAAAAGAGTCAGCCTGGCACAGGCCCCTGGAGGACTCCACTGGTAACCGGCCTCTTTGTGGAGGTGGCCTCACCAATTAGAACCTGCATGTTCATATCAGTGAGTCAGCTAGCTATCCAGTATGTTCTAAGGGTGTTTATACCTAGTTCCATAAGTTTGTTGACAATGCCTAAATAGGGTGTTGTATCAAATGCTTTAGCCAGATCTAGGTAGGCAGTATGCACAGTTTTCCCCTCATCCATTGCTTAGTGACTTTTTCAAAGAAGTCCACCAGATTCAGTAAGCATAATCTTCCTCTGACAAATTCAAACTGGGATGGATCCAATGTCTGGAGGTCTTCTATGCCCTTACTGATAATTTCCCTGATGCTTTTTTCCATGGCTTTGCAAATAAGACTAGTCAGACTAATGGGTCTGTAGTTTCCAGGATCTGTTGAAGTTGTCCTTTATGAAGGGGGATGACCATTGCAGTCTTCCATTCAAGTGGCACAAAACCTGTTTTAAAACTATAGTTTAATAATGACTCCAGGGGTCCTGATAAGTCATAGGTTTTCGATATATCCTGAGGTGTTATCTGGGCAAGTTGAGGTCATATTCTTGGCTTTTCTGAGCACAGCCAGTACAAATTCTCTAGTTAAAGTTGAAGGGATTATGTTTGAGAAAATTTTTCATTGGAATGGTTGGGCATGACAGGGAGTTAAAATTGGAACTGAATTTATTCACTAACAGGTTCTGTGAATGTGGCAACATTAACCATCAGTTTAGGTTATTGCTATGTGCTGCTGTTGAGGTTTCTGAAATAGCTGAAAAAGCCCTTATGGTTATCTTTCACCTGGGGGCTATCTTAACCACAAAGTTGACTTTACTTAACCTAATTAGCCCTCTTGTTTGCCTGTTTAGTTCAATAAGAGGATTTTTATCTTTATGGGAATTGCCCTTCTTGATGTTTGCCATATTTTTGTTTCCTTTTGTTGTATATCTTGTTTGATTTGGGATGCCACCAGGATGGTTTATTTCTGTGGCTAGTCCTAGACTGAAATCTGCTAGGGTCATCAGCCTCTATACAGCCATTGACATGGTCGTATAGAATTTCTAAGAGAAATTCAGCATAGCTTCTGTATTCTCAGGGGTACCTGGGCATTGAATTTTATCAGACCTTCTCTTAATAAAAGATAATTTGCCTTGGAGTAATTTCTGCTACTGTTTTTAATGGGATTATGGATTTGACTTCAGTTTCAAAGGAGAAAGATTTATGGCTGGACCTTACAGAGAGGAAAGGACATGGGGGGTATCATTCTCCCATATTTGTGAGCAAGAGTTCCAGTATGTTAGAGCATGTAATGGATGTATTCACTATGTGGTCAAGGGTGTTTGTATTTACAAAGTCGGGAATCTCTGTGTCTGTAAATATGCGGCCATCTAGGATTGGCCATCCAGGATTCCCAGTCTAAGTCTCCCACGAATAGGGTGTTAGGTTGAATGGTAAGTGGCTCCAGTAGGTCCATGTATGCACTGTGAGTTTCTTGGGACATGGAGGGTGACGTATAGGTGGCTGAGATATGGTACAGGATTTTGTCTATGGTGATCTGCATGTGGAGGAAGTCCAGCACATCATTCTGTGTAATCACACTAGAGGTATGTTTGTTATTGATGTATATTGATACACCTTCACCTTTAGCTCTTGTCTGTGCAGCTATTGGCATAAAAGTGTGGAAGGCACTGAAACCTTGCACTACTGTAGTTCTCACTTCCACTTTAAACCATGTCTTCATAACTGCACAGATGCCTGTTTTGTAAACAAATTACAGTATGTCAGCAGCATTTTCTTCATCAAACTGAGAGCTTTCATACTAAGCTAAGGAGTTTTGTCTGTGCTGCTAGAGTTATCAAAATATTTAAAAAAACATAAAATATATGGCAATATAAAAAGTATTATATAAAGAACACAAATAATATGTCTTTATCTGCACTAGACAGGGGTCAAATATCAATTTAGTTTGTTTGTCCTTGTGTAAGATGAAATATTTTAATACTTTGTATGCAGCATGGTTTTGGAATTATTAATGCAAATAGTAATTAATGTTTGATGCCTACAAACAACAGTAGAATGTAACTGCAGAAACACCTGTAAGCATTACTCAGCTGTAGTGAGTTAGCCCAACACCATCCAGTTGCTTATATCTTAGTAATGCATACATACATACAAACATTTCAAGCAGTGGCATCAATGCCCTCCTAGCTTGCCAATATACCAAAATGCTTGTTCCCATAATAAGTGTCCAGGCTGTTCTTAAAAATATCTGAACTAGTACTTGCTTTAATGTAATTTGGCAGTGTGTTCCATGCATCAGCTACTCTGTCAGAGAACCAGTTAGTACACTTCTCATTCCTATAGAATCTTGTACATAGGTTATCTGATGATTCTCTAGTATTTTTTGATAACCCCAAACATTCCCAGAGGTAGTTTCTAAATGCCCTTTATCACGGAGTAAGATCTCTTAGATATCTGTAAGAGTCACTGTACAAGTTCATATATTTCAGTCTTTCATAACAGCGTAAGTTTTCACATCCATGGATGTCCTTGGTATATTTCCGCTGTACTCTTTCAAGTTTACTCATGCTTGTTTTCTTATAAGGTTTCCATATTGTTATTCCATACTCAAGTTTGGGTCTAATGTAACTAACAAACAATGACTTCATTATTCTTGATTTCCTAGACTTTATAAATCTTTTTATACAGCCTATAGTTTTATATCAATCATTAACCAGTTGGTTGATATGATTAGAAAAACTCATAGCTGAATCAATCCATATACCCAGGTCCTTAAATGAGTCTACAGTTTCAATCACTGTGTGCTGTATTAAGTATTCGCCTTTCAATTTATGTCTCCTAAATCTTATATGCTTAGTTTTTGGTGTATTTATCAGCATATTATTCTCCTGTGCACAAATGGTCAATTTAGTCAAGTTATTTTGCAGACATGCCTTATCTGTAACACATGTAATCAGTTTACCCAATTTTAGGTTGTCTGCATATAGAGTGTAAAACACCTCAGATGAAAAAGTTAGGTCTGAAGGATACAATCTAAACAAGTAAAGGCCTAGGACAGAGCCCTGTGGGACATCCTGACTGTTACCAAGGAGGATTTCACCTGTCCAGTTGCTGTATGATACTTGCCATGTCCTATTTGTAAGCTATGTAGCTATCCATCTTATCAAGAATCCATCAATATCTAGTTGTACTAATTTATTTATCAGTGTTTTGTGTATGACCCTGTCAAATACTGAAGTTAAATCTATATAAATTACATCACAGCACAATGTTTCATTCATAGCTGTTATTATAGTGTTTTAGAACATCATGTTACAGGTGGCAATAGATCTGTTTTCAAAATATGCATGCTGATATATGGTTTCAAGTCCCAACCTATCCAGTTCTGACAATAACTTATCCAATATTACCTTCACCATTATTTTTCCACAACATGAAAGTAGACTTAAAGGTCTATATGACTCTGGGCTTGTCCTACTCCCCTTTCCCTTAAAGACAGGTTTAATAAGCACATGTCTCCAATCTTGAGGAATCTCCCCATATTTATATGACTTAGTGAATAATAGCTATAATGGTACTGTAAGTTCTTGCTGAAGTGTTCTCAGGTCATTGTTACTAAGTCTGTCTCTTCCCTGTGCTTTGTTTGGATCAAGCTTGTCCAGTTCTTTTTCAATATAATCTAATTTGATTCCAGTGTCTGGGGTTACCTGGATGTCACTAGGACAACTTATCAGCCCTTTTGAGGAGCCAAACTGTTTTGCAAAAGATTTTGTAAATATATTTATAATCTGTTGTCTGAGAATAAATTTTAAAATCTGCAGACAGTTTATTAATTTGTATGTCTTTTCTCCTTCCACATCTTATCTATAAAAAGGTTTCCTATTATGCTTCATATCTTTATATAAATGTTCTTCAAATTGTTTCTTGATCTTGTCTCACGCTATGCTTAATCTGTTTGTCCAACTTGTTTATTTCAGTTTTCAAAGTTGTAGTTTGACCTCTCTTCCATCTCTTATATTTGTTGCCTCTCACCTTAATCAGATATCTTGTTCTTATGAAAATATATCCACCTGATGTTGTATGCCTAGATCCTGATGTTAAACATTTTTTTTATTTTTTGCACTCAAACAATTTCTCCTTCATAACTTTCCACATTCCATCTACAGTTTTTAAATATAATCTGTAATTAATCTTCTATGCATTGGCTTAGATTTCAGTTTGGCAGAATTATCTAGCAACAAATTAACCTTTATAACCCCGTGATCACTGCACATCAATGGTAGTAAAATTTTACTTGAAGTGACAGTAATTTATTTGGGAACACAAACAGTATCTAGTATGTTCCATCCCCTGGTAGGTTTTTTAACAATCTGAAGTAATCGTTGTTCCTGAATAGTGTGTCTAAACTCTTTCATTCTCTTTCTGAAAACTGCTGAATACACAAAACGCATTATTTTTTTATCATAACTATCTTTGGTAATAGTAATAGAAGGGACACATGGATTGAACGTGGATGCTACTAATAATTTATGCAATTATATACTTTCTAAAGGTTACTTTTAAGTCAGGAAATGAATAACTGTGTTTATATTGGACCCACTGCCAACTGCTCAGTTGCCATTTAAGTATGCCATTTAATATTTAGTATTCTGTCATTACGTACTCTAACATAAAACAATAATTAAAACAGTTAGATCATCTCCTATTTTTATCATAAATAAACATCTGAATTCTTATATAACCCAGGTACTAGAATGATGGTTGTTTTTTAAGACAGTTTGTTAATAACTTAAAGCACTTAAATTTAAAACACAGCAAATAAAATAGTGCTTTGCTTGTTGTACTTTAATTATATAGTGAATAAATCTATTGTTCTGGGCTACACTAACACTATGAAAAATAAAAGTTACATACTCAAGACCATACATTTCTCCACTGTTACATTTTCATGGTTATTTCAATGGTCCTAGCATAAATTATCTAATTTGCAGACCCTATTTTCTATATCAGATAGTAGTCAAATCACCTTTCGACACAAAAAAATCTTGTCAAGTATCTTTACATATTTCTGTCATGTAACGAAAATATTTGTTGTGAAATAAGACATAAACAATGATTGGATGCTTATTAATTACAATTTACTACAAATACATTTCTAGTAACAATCTTCTCTCTTACCTCAAAAAGTAAGACTTAAAATTAAATCTTACCACATATAAGTCACATCTCTCCAAAGCCCTAGCCATTAGAACAAGCTAAACCAACTAACATTTAATATGCATTTCCATCTGGTATACTTTGCAGTCAGTCAGTGAAATAAGCCGTCCTGGACCTTTGTCTCCTGCTGCATCATTGCAAGAAGAAATTCTTTTTCTTTTACCTTCTGTTTCATCTCCTATTTCTCTACCAAATCCACCAAACTCACATAGTCATTTCAAATTGAAATTCCTCTGTAGTAAGTTTCCATTAGTTCTAGAAATTAATACTTTGGCAGTTCTTTTATGTTAGCCATTACTTTCTCTGTATTTGTAAATGTTAATATTCCATCAGTACAAAACCCTGCATTGCGCGAGACATCAGTTTGTATGTATTTGTACTTTAGTTATTTGGTTTGTAGAACATCAGTGCATGGATGTCAGTGTTCGGTATTTTATACAGTCTAAGTTATCTGCCATTGTTTTTTTTTTTTCTTTTTTTCTTTCTTGTCACTATCCGATGCAAGTTATACTCTGAATTGCAGCTAATAATGTTTCACTTGCTTAGTCTAATGCATCAGCTCAAAGCCATTGCTTTTTTTTTTTTTTTTTTGTTTGTTTGTATGTTTTGTTCAAAATTAGTATACCTTACCTCACAGATTCAAGGTACCTGGTTTGATTCTGACTTTAGTTATTGGCTAGGCTTTTAATAGTTTCCAGATTAATAGCCCAGCATTTGACTATGAACCTACAAATCTCAAACATTTGATTGAGTATATATCCTGTCTGGTTACATTGGTCTTGTAGTACTGACTCTGCTCTATGCTTCTTTTGTCTTTTTCTCTCATGTGCTCTCATAGTTTGTTTATATTTTGTTACCACTGTATAAAACATCTACAGTTCATTTTCCTTTCAGGTGTCTCATCAGCAGTAGCTGGAATATGCACCTCCACAGGCCTAATTAACTTTGCTTTGAAATCCTCAAGACACCATTGCCATGCCCTGTTGCGGTTGAAACAGAAGACACTTAAATCCTTTAATATTGAGTGGGTTAGTTTTATCAGTTGTCTGTCTCCAGTTCTGCTTAGAATTTTGCATATTAAGCTGAAGGAAACATAGTGGCTGTAAAGACAAGTAGAGTTTATACAACTTAGGGAAACATTTTTTCTGACTCCTCCATACTTAAATAAATTCCAGAGTTTTTTTTTTCTTCTTATAATTAGGAAGCATAAGAAACAGCAAAGACCTGAACAAGGCTTAATGATTTTAACCTAATAACAGCCTGATTCACTTACCCTACAATACAAATGATTAATACAGTTTATGCTTGCTCAGTAGAGGAGGAGTAATTAATTTTTCAAACCTTCATAGATATCACTGCTATCTAAAATATTTAAAATCACCATTTTACTCCAAGTTGTATTTTTCTCTTTTTCTACATAAAATGAGAGAGTCTATATCTGCTTCACTATCTTCCCACCCCAAATTCCCCATCTACCACCTGTATTTTTACATTTGTACTCTCCTTTCTCCTCCCTTTTTCCCTCACTAACTACACCTCTTAAAGAAACAATCTCTTTCTTATCACCCCACGGCCCAGCATTTTACTGTAACTTTATAACAACATGACTTTAAACCAATATTAAGAACCTTATTCTCAGCATCAGACAAAATATATACACAGTTATTATATACCACGATAAATGTTTACATAAATTGTCTGTCGGTCCCTCCAACACTGTGACAAATGATTTTCCCACTCCTGGTATTATCCCCTCCCAATCTACTTATTTCACTCTTGTTTCCCAGATGTATAACATTACACCACCTGTCCCACATCTATCACTTCTCAACTATCTCCACATCCTTATACAATTTAGATAATTAACTAAAACACCATCGCTATCTACCTCATTCTAGAAGATTCCATAACTTTACCACAAAGCACAGGGTGCTCCTTCTAAAAGTAAAAGTCTGCAAAACTTACTCCAAACCAACAAGCTACACATCTTGATGTATTTGTCTCTTTAATCTCCATCCCACTACAATCCTTCAAATCTCTGGCAACATACACTCCAACTCTGGCTCTTCCTACACATCGTCCAGTCCTTCCACTCCTGCCCACTGTAGTCACATCTCTCTTATGCTCTCTGACTTCACTAAGTCCACACACTCATTCTATAATGTTACTATTTGTAGTGCTGCCAACAAGATCTCCGGGTTTCATGTCTTCTTCCCTTGTCTGGATCCTGTGTCCAAGCAAAATAACAAAAACAGGAATGGTCTCTGACACCTTAAGTGATTGATATCTCACTTTTGTCATTTGGAAAAAGAAGTTATGTACCTATCATAACGTTCCATGTTAGTTGTCTTCATCTCGCCTTCTTTCTTGCTGGTTGGGATTGGAGCCGATCCTCGGCTCCAACTCGGCCATCTTCTATAGCTTGAGAGCTGTTTACTGGCTCGAGGCTACCCCTTATCCCATGATGCCTAGGGATAGCTACCCATATCTCATTTGAAATAGCTAACCCCAGACATAGCCAGAGAAATAAACCTGTCCAAACAAATAGGTTAAGTATACCTGTCATATTCTCTAAGTCAGTAGAGGAAACAAACCAGAGATCATTCAGCCAGTGAAACCCGAACTCCTCTCGGTCCAATAGGACAGGGGGACGGAGGGTGGGGTGCAAGAAAGAAGGCGAGATGAAGACAACTAACATGGAACGTTATGGTAGGTACATAACGTCTTTATGTTAAGTTGTCTATCTCACCTTTGTTCTTGCTGGTTGGGACAGCATCCCTAGCACCTACAGTCCTGTGCGGCTCATTGGAACAGACTCTTCAGAACAGTGGAACCAAAGTCAGCTCTGCTCCTGGAGACCATATCTAGCTTGTAATGAGAAATAAAGGTATGAGGATTTGCCCACGTGGCAGCTGCACAGATAGAATCCATGGGCAACCTCGATTGGAAGGCTACAGAGGTGGCCAAGGCCCTATTAGAATGACCTTTTGGTTTGATAGGTAACTCTTTGTTCCTTAATTGATAAATGAAAGTAATAGTGTGAGACAACCACCTGGACAAGGTCAACTTGGAAACTGAGAGACCTTGTTTGCCTAGAGCATAGGAAAGGAAAAGTTGGTCCGACTTCCTTATTTCCTTAGTCCTGTGCAGGTAAAAACGCAATTGTCTATGAACATCCAGTTGGTGTAATTTGTACTCTGCCTTGTTGTTGTGGTTAGGGGAAAAACACAGGAAGGTCTATAGATTGGTTTAAATTATTTTCTGAGCAGACTTTCGGAAGAAACGAAGGATTAGTCCTCAGAGCAACCCTGTCCTTATGAAAAACCAAGTATGAAAGACGAACACATAGTGCCTGAAGTTCAGAGATGCATCTGGCTGAAGTAATAGCTACCAGAAAGAGTGTCTGCCAAGATAGAAACTTAATGGAGCAGGATGCTGCTGGTTCAAAAGGGGGCAGAGTTAAGGAAGTTAATACCAAATTAAGGTCCCAAGGAGGAGGGGGATCTCAGACTGGAGGCCTAAGGAGAGTAGTCCCTCTCAAAAAAGCTTTACAGAGCTTATGAGACATAATGGTTGAATCTGACAAACCAACATGAAAGTTAGAAATGGCCACTAATTGAACCCTGATTGTAGCAGAAGCGGACCCGGAATGAAAAAGTTGTGCTAGGAATTCCAGAATTTCATGGACTGGGGCTGAAAAGGGGTCTATGTTCCTAGCCTCTGCCCAGCAAGAAAAATGTTTCCATTTACTAGCATAAGTTTTTCTGGTTGTGGACTTGTGAGAGGAGACAATAATCTCACGTACAGCCGGGGAAATGTTGGGAAGCCTGGCTAAGGTTGGAAGTGGAGCAACCAAGCTGTGAGCTGGAGAGTTTGGAGGGATTGATGCAACCCGCCTGACTGATGAATCAGTAGGTCTGGAATCGGATCCAGAGTCCAAGGTTGATTGAGAAGGTAATGGTGTAGGAATGGGAACCATATCTGTCAAGGCCAGTAGGGGGCAATGAGGATCATTTTGCAACCCAATGATATTGCTTTCTGTATGAGTTTTGGAATCAGGGGAAATGGAGGAAAGGCATAAAGAAGTCCCTGAAGCCAATCGTGGACTAGAGCGTCTCTGGGTGAGTGACCTAAAAGCGGAAGAAGGGAGAAGTAGTTGCTGCATTTGCTGTTGAAGGGGGTAGCGAAAAGATCGTAACAAGGCTGCCCCCATTTGCGGAAGATAAGATCCGCAACTTCCTGATTCAGAGACCACTCGTGAGGCATGAGGATAGGCCTGCTGAGCCTGTCCGCTATGACGTTGGACCTCCCAGGGATGTGCGTCGTAATCAGAAAAGGTTGGGAGGAAATCGCCCACTGCCACAGTCTGAGTGCTTTTCGACACAGGGGGTAGGACCTGGTTCCACCCTGCTTGTTGATGTACCACACTACTGACATGTTGTCTGTTTGAATTGCAATGGTCCAAGAAGGAAGAGAGTCCTGAAGGGCTTGCAACGCTAGGATCACGGCTCTCATTTCTGGGACGTTTATGTGCAGATGGTACATGTGAGGCTGTCAAGTGCCTTGGACTGTCCTGCCCTGATAATGCCCCCCCCCACCCTATCAGGGAGGCATCTGTGGTCACCGTGGCTACCGGAGGGGGCTGAATGAAGGGTCTGCCTTGTTGGAAAGACCATTGTGTGAACAGAAGCCACTGAAGGATCCTCATGTGAAAGCAGGCCAGTGGGATTAGAAGAATGGCTGCTGCCATGGAACCCAGAGTTTGAAGGACGAACCTGACTTGGATTCTTTTGCTCTGCATCAGAATTTGTACTTGCTGATGAATTGTAGGCACCCTTTCTGGTGGTAGCCTTGCGGACATGTTCCTTGTGTCTAAGTCTGCACCTATGTAGGTGATAGATTGACAGGGCAACAAGGCAGATTTTTCGAAGTTTATTGTAATACCTAACTAGAAGCAGATTGTGATTGTGTAGTCCCTGGCTTGAAGAAGTTGATGCCTGGTAGTAGCAGTGAGGAGCCAGTCGTCTAGATATGGAAACACCTGGAATCCTCAATGTCTCAGATGAGCCATGACCACTGCCATACATTTGGTGAACACCCTGGGGGCTCTGGTGAGACCAAAGGGCAGAGCTCTGAACTGGTAATGACTGGCTCCCAGCCGGAAGTGAAGAAATCTCCTGGAACGCCTGTCCATCTTGATATGGTAGTACGTGTCCTGAAAATCTGTCGAGCACATCCAATTGTCCTGACCCAGAAAGGGTAGAATGGACTGTAGCTTGACCATCTGAAACTTTGTTCTTTGTACAGACCTGTTTAGTCTGCTGAGATCCAGAATCGGTCTCCAGTCCCCTGTCTTTTTTGGTACCAAAAAGAACCTTGAGTAAGTTTTGGATCCATGCTGGTCTACCGGGACTCCCTGGATGACTCTTTTTTCTAGCAGTTTTGAAACCTCTATTACTGCTTGGTCCTTCAGATTGGGTGGAACATCTGGAAGGGATTTCCTTGATGGTAAGGGGGGGTTGACAGAAGGGAGTTTTGTAACCTCCGGATATAATGGACCGTACCCATCTGTCTTGCATTAAATCTTGCCAGGATTTTGGGTACAGTGAAAGTCTTCCCCTGACTGCCTCCAGAGGTGAGCAACTGGGCAACCCTTCAGGGATGCTGAAAGGGCTTATCAGAGAAAGATTCCCTGTTGCCCTGGTTCTGCGGACCCCCTCTGCCACGAAGGCGGTGTCTGTTGTTATTGTTTCCCCCTCTGTCCCTGGAGAAAAAATCGCTACGTGTGTCAGGCAAGGCTCCCTGGGATTTTCGGAACCACATTTTGCCACTCTTCTGACCTTTGGAGTACGGTCTAGAAGGAGTGGAAAAATGGACTCCCACGGCAGAGAGAGTCTTGCCTTCTTGCTCACACCTAGTCAAAGTGTCTTTCACCTGTGGTCCAAAAAGAAAGGAACCATCAATGGGGGTGTTGGTGAATGACGCTTCAAAGGGTTCTGCAAAATTACACAGCCGCATCCATGCATGCCTCCTAAGGGCCACACCCGTACCTTCGGCTCTACTCACACCATCGGCTGCATAGGAAATGAGCCTCATGGAGGAGTTAACTACAGAATTAAGAGTCGTCAGCTGGGAAGCTACTTTAGCTTGAGCCCCCTCAGCTGATGGATCTTGAAGGGTATCTCCGAGCTCTTTAAGGAGATCCCTCTGAAGCCGGGTAAAATGACATAAGTAGTTCAATGACCTCATAGAAAAGGTCGCCAAAGTGAACATTCGCTTCCCGTATCTGTCCATGGTCCTAGACTCCTTGTTAGGAGGATGGACAGATGAAGAGGTCTCTGCTAACTCTTTTTTGGTGGCTGCTGCTACCACCATGGCATCAGCAGGAACACCTTTAGTAAGGAACTGCTTATCTTGGGGTGCTGTTATGAATTTGCCAGGTGTCCTCGGAGTTGGTTCCACTGTATCCAGAGCTGACCAAGCCTTTCGAGCCACCACTGCCATAAGTGGATCAAAAGGTGGAGAAACCCAGGAGGTGGAAGGTCGGGAACCAAATGCATCCAGAAATACAGACTCATCCTCGGTAGGGGCTACAGGATTCCAGTTCCCCCTCTGCTTAAGCATTTCTAGGATGTCTGAGAAGGAAACATCTTCAGAGGGGGATCTCAGGGACCCTTCCAATTCATCTAAGTCTGTATCAGAAGTGACAGACTCAGGCGAGTCAATGTGCTTCCTCTTGCACTTCTTCTTATGAGGGGGCTCCTCTGAATGATCAGGGGAGGCCTCGGAAGAAGAGGAAATACCCAATGGTGTGCCCTGGAGCGCCGGTTCCCTACACTTGGGGTCTGGAGGGGAGGCAGAGGTTAGCACAGGCATTACAGGGGATGGAGCCAGTGGGGCCGATAGTGGAGCTGACTCACTGGTCAGCACACTCCTCATGACATAGAAGGCATCCCTGCCACGATGCAGAGAAAGCTCCGGTTCTGAGGAAATTGGAAACTTTCTCTGCACCGAGGGAGACGGCTCCGAGGCCAATGTAGGAGCCGAGCTCACCTGCAACAAAGCTCCGAGAGGGAGAATGGGGTCGGACAAGGGTCCGATGCCACTCGCCCCCTCAGAGCCAACGAGGGAGCCCCGGCACCCAGATCCCTCAACGAACAGCACCACCGAGGGGATTGGAGCCAACGACGGAACCAAAGGAGATAGAGTTATCGGAGCTGACGGTTCCACTACTCGAACCCCGGCTCCGAACTCATTGGAGTCAGAGGAGAAACATCGATAGAAGTGGATGGAGCTGACACCTGTTGAGCTGAACAATATCTTGGCAAGTGCCTGTGACTTTAGGAACCTACTGACCACTCTCTCCACATAGTGATCCGACAGCCTAGAGGATCGAGAGGAGTGAGAGGATCTGTGACTGCGCTTGCTCTGAAGCAAGGGAGACCGAGGAGCCGAATGTACCAATTCCAATGAAGGGGACCTCAGCCTCTTGTGGCTCCGTGAAGGCTCCGAAGTTTCTGATGGAGCCGATGGGGAGACAGTCTTATCTGTGCCAGCCAGAACCAAAGTAGAAGGTAGAGTCTAAACTGAGGACGGCTCCGAACTTGGAGCTGACATTTTGGTAGATTTAGGGGATTTCACAGGCTGAGAGGTCTTGGCCTGTGAATCCTGGGGCTTTAAAAGACCCCTAAGAATAAGCTTATTCTTACGCTCCTACAGGACTCTTGGATTAAATGCATGGCAGATAGAACAAGAGTCCTGCAGGTGTACAGCGCCTAAACAATAGATGCAAGAAGTGAGCCCATCTGTCAGAGATATGTTCTGACAGCATGAGTCACACTTCTTGAATCCAGACACTTTGGATTCCTTTGACATCCTGAAAGAAGGAAACAACCAATACCACAACAGCTACCAAAGCAAAATACAGTCTACACAAAAAACACACTGTACTACAAGACTATAGCTAAAGGATGTTTTTTTTTTTTTTTTAATAGGAAAGCCTCTAACTTAAACGGCTAGCCTATGAAAGAAAGGTAGAAGAAAAGCCTCTAACCTAAACAGCTAACCTGACAAGAAGAGGATGGGGGGGTGGGGGTGGACAAGGAGTCTAGGACCATGGACAGATACGGGAAGCGAATGTTCACTTCAGCGACCTTTTCTATGAGGTCATTGAACTACTTATGTCATTTTACCCGGCTTCAGAGGGATCTCCTTAAAGAGCTCGGAGATACCCTTCAAGATCCACTGTCTCTAAGTTAAACGAGTTCTACAAGGAAAGGATGGGAAACTACAATTAAACACTAGCTCTCACAAAAAAACAAGACTAACATTAACAATAAAACACTGAAAAAATCTATAATTCTAGAGTAAGAAAATTATAAGAAAAACTTTATACGAGCCTGATCCAGAAAAACGACACCTCACAGCTGAAGCGGCAAACGAGATCGGGGTAGCTATCGCTAGGCATCATGGGATAAGGGGTAGCCTTGAGCCAGTAAACAGCTCTCAAGCTATAGAAGATGGCCGAGTCGGAGCCAAGGACTGGCTCCAATCCCAACCAGCAAGAACAAAGTCGAGATAGGCAACTTAACATCTATTATTCCCCAAGTCACAAACTCCCTCAATGTATTTAAACAAAAAATGTAAAGAACTTTTACTCCAATAACTTTATCTGCACCCTCAACCAAATTATTTGGACTCAGTGAAATTTCTGTTTAATTATGCAGTAGAAACATTCAATTTCATTCTTATTAACAATCATAACATCATTGCAGCAGTAAGAAAGAAAAAAATCAAAGTTAAGTCAGTCCCTTGGTTAAAATCTGAAACCAAACTAATAAAGAGACTAAGATATGAAGCCTAGAAACTGGCATGAGGGCTCATTGTCCTTTTTATATCACAACTGTATATGCAACTTCACTACCTCTCCAAAAAAACTCATCCTAGCTGACAAAAGAAATTACTGTAGCCCTCCGTAGCTCTAGTCCCTGATCCTTGAGGGCATCCATCAACAAGCTCCTCAAACCCTGAAAATTCTCCCAACCTAATTTATTTCTCTCTCTTACCAAGGAAAAAAAACCCTGCAGGTTCAATTCCTACTTTATAAATATGATCAGGGCCCTAACAAAAGACCTTCTTCAATATTGTCACTTGTCTAGTCCATCTCACCAAACAAATCATCAAGCCTTCACCATGACTTGATTACCAGTCAACTCTGTTGAAAAACTCCTTGCCAAACTTAAGCCATTCACTGGTCTCTGACACTCTTCCACCAGAGCACCTAGGTCTAGTCATTAAACTGTTTGCCTGTCTAATATCAATATTCATAAATTTCTCTGTGAAAAAAGCCACCACTTCCACTTTATGGAAACAGTCCTCCATTCATCCCCTTCACAAACGCATCTCCACAGAAATTTCACACTTCTGAACTATAGCCATCCAGCCTCCTTCTCTAAAAGCTTAGAAATATGTATCTACAATCAGTTCCAGGAATTTTTCCTATAAAATTATATACTTTTATCCCCTGAGTATGGTTTTAATCCCTCATTACAACTACTAAACTACTATGCACTATGCATCAGGAACGAAACAAGGACAGAATTGTCAAGACCGTTTTCTTAGATGTCTCCAAGCCAATCAGTATTATCCCCCATCCAAAATAACTACACATACTTTCTTCTTTAGGTTTTTCTACTTCTGTTCTAAACTGGTTTTCTAATTACCTCACAAGTTGTACCCAATGTAAAATAGCACTCTTTGGTGTGGGTCTCCTGCTATTTGTTTTATTTATAAATAATCCCAACAGTATCTCTTTACATGTTTCTGCTATCCAATATGCTGATGATGCTACTTGAAACTGCTCTGCCTCCATTTTAGCATCTTTACAAACTCTAACACAAAATTCCTCACCTCAGTTGAATCTTGGCTCTTTCACTGTCATCTCCTGCTAAATCATAATAAAACAAAATGAATTAATGCTCTTCACCCATGATTCTCTTACAGATGGTAAGCACAATTTCAAAATTATTTCCCCCCAAAACAATTAGCTGGAAGTTGTTTCCCAAACCGAACTCCTAGGAGTTGCTCTTGCTGATCAACTACAATGTAATACTCACATAAATAACATAGTAAAAAAACACATCAAATATTAAGGCTTCTGTATAGAATATTCTGAGCCCATACTGTACAATATTGCATAAACATAGCCACTGGCATCCCTTGCTGTTCTCTACTGTAGGCTTCTCCCATTCTTACAAATATCAACTCTTCCTTAACAAGTAAGCAAGAACAGTATATAATAATAATATAATAATATAACTGTATAACTATATAATATAGTAATATAACTGTTAAATTTGTAACCAAAATCCCCACTGCATTGCTCTAAAAAAATTACATTTGCACTGACTCCCAAACAGCCTCACCATCTCACAATTAAAACTTGCTTTTAATATTTTCCATTAATGAATGCCCCTTGCTCCATTCTTTACTGCAGTGGTACACCTCTCTGTTCTATATAAACACAAGCATACTTGTAACTCCTCATCTCCAACTTGTAAATTTAAAAAGTGGAATTCCTTTCCTCCTATTCCAAGACAAGTGCCTTCCTATTTCACTTTAAAGGCTCCCCACACACTTCTTGAGTCTGTATTTGCCCCTGTGCACCCGAATGATGCCGCCTTTCTAATTTTACCCCACCCTTCTCTTTTTCCTCATCGTCTTTCTTTATTCCCTTTTCTTTTCTCCTCTTACTAGTAACTTCTACCCTCCTTGCAGCGACAGGGAATTGTCATTTCTTTATCATTCTCTTTCTCCGTAGTATACCTTTGCTTTGCCCAGTAGGACAATCCCAGTTAAAGATAAATAAGTTAATCATTTAATTTTAAGTTGTTTCATATCCTAATAGTATTCATAACCATTCATTTTTTGATGGAAAGTTCTTCTTCTTTCAGCTGTTCCCATTAGGGGTCGCCACAGCGGATCATCCATTTCTTCCTGCCCTCTGCGTCTTGCTCTGTCACACCAACCACCTGCATGTCCTCTCTCACCACATCCATAAACCTTATCTTAGGCCTTCCTCTTTTCCTGTTACCTGGCAGCTTCATCCTTAGCATCTTTTTCCCAATATACTCTGCATCCCTCCTCAGCACATGTCCAAACCAACGTAATCTTGCCTCTCTGGCTTTGTCTCCAAACCTTCCAACCTGGGCTGACCCTCTAATATACTTATTCCTAATCCTGTCCATCCTTGTCACACCCAGTGCAAATCTTAACATCTTCAACTCTGCCACGTCAAGCTCTGACTCCTGCCTTTTTGTCAATACCACTGTCTCCAACCCATATAGCATAGCTGGTCTCACTACCCTCTTGTAGACCTTCCCTTTCCCTCTTACTGGTACTCGTCTGTCACAAATCACTCCTGGCACTCTTCTCCACCCACTCCATCCTGACTGTACTCTCTTCTTCACCTCTCTTCGACACTCACCATTACTCTGAACTGTTGATCCCAAGTATTTAAACACATCCACCTTTGCCACCTCTACTCCCTGCATCCTCACCATTCCTATATCCTCCCTCTCATCCACACACATGTATTCTGTCTTAGTCCTGCTGACCTTCATTCCTCTTCTCATTAGAGCATATCTCCACCTCTCCAGGGTCTCCTCCACCTGTTCCCTACTCTCACTACAGATCACAATGTCATCTACAAACATCATAGTGCACGGGGACTCCTGTCTGATCTCATCTGTCAACCTGTCAATCACCATTGCAAATAAGAAAGGGCTCAGAGCTGATCCTTGATGTAATCCCACCTCCACCTTAAATGCATCCATCATTCCCACCACAGACCTCACCACTGTCACACTACCCTCGTACATATTCTGTACCACTCTTACATACTTCTCAGACACTCCCGACTTCCTCATACAATACCACAACTCCTTTCTAGGCACCCTGTCATATGCTTTCTCTAAGTCCACTAAAACACAGTGCAACTCCTTCTGACTTTCTCTGTACTTCTCCATCAACAGTCTCAGAGCAAACTGCATCTGTAGTGTAGATGGAAAGTTGCATTTGAATAGTAATTATCCACCTATGCACTATGTGAAGTACCATTGAAAATGTATCTCTTTTTTATGTAGATGATCATGAATTGTAGCAGCATAGCTCTTGGTGTTTTGTATGGCCTCTCATGCACACTTAGTAGAACTTGATATACTTTTGTTTTTCAGTTCCTAAAAAAAAACAATTTTCTGAAGTCAATCCATCTGAGTTTTAACAAAATACAACAAATACATGCCTTCCTCTCCTTCCAGCTCATCAGTCCATATCAAATACATTCCGTGAGCTTTGTATTCTGCTGTAATCAAATATTCTTCAAAATGTCCTATATAGCTTTTGAGTTCAATTCATTGCAAACATTTTTAAATCACTATGGTTTCCTTGGCATACTATGAATAAATCATTGATAAGGCATCAGTGGCACATAATGCAGTGATATAAAATGGAGGGGGGATTTTTCCTTCCATCTCTTTACCATTTATTTATTTATTTAAGTTTCATGAGTAAGTTACTCCAAAGGCCCATTTCAGACATTTTCCAGGTCCAAAGCAGACTTTAACAACTTGAACAAAATCTGAAGCTCCATCTCCATAGCAATGACAAGTAATAAATACTCAATAAGTTCCTGTTTTAAGTAGGAACAGTGACACAATTAACAGTCAATGACCTTTACTTAAAATAATCATATTTTAAGCAAGAAAATGATGATGGTAATGCAATAGTAAGCTATAGTCTAAAGAGGAAAAAGTTTAGAAAACATTTGCAACGTGTGGAATGAGGATGAGAGTTTCTGTGAAAAGTGCATTGGTCATGTATGAGAAAAAGAAGTTATGTACTTACCATAACATTCCATGTGAGTTGTTCATCTCACCTTCATTCTTTACTGATGGGTTCGGAGCCAATCCCTCGGCTCCAAGTCGGCCAATTGCAAAGCTTGAGGTCTTCAAATAGCTTGAGGCCAAGTCCGTATCCCATGATGCACCTAGAATTACCTCAGATCTTGTTTGCTGTGTATAATAATACCATATGTCATTCTTTTACTCCCAAGAGAAGGTATAGAAGGACTGAGCAACCGTGATGGATCCAGCATCTCAGTCTTCTAAAAGCCCAGGAGGGGGTAGGAGTGAGAGACGTAAGAATGAAGGTGAGATGAACAACTCACATGGAATGTTATGGTAAGTACATAACTTCTTTATGTGAAGTTGTTCTATCTCGCCATTCATTCTTTACTGATGGGTAGCGTCCCAAGCATCATCAACCTTGGGTGGCTCACGGGAGTATATTTCTCAGGACCGTGGATCCAAAGGAGACCATGTCCCTGGAGGCCCTGTCAACTTTGTAATGAATGATAACGGTATGAGGTTTTGACCAAGTGGCTGCTGCGCAAATGTTATCAATAGGAAGTCTGGCAGAAAAGGCAGAGGATGTAGAAACAGCTCTGGTTAGAAACAGCTCTGGTTAAGTGAGCCTTAATTTTATGCTGTAAAGGCATGTTAGCAGCTGAATAAGCAAAGCTGATACAATCAGATAACCATTTAGAAAGAGTTGTTTTAACCACTGGTCTATCCTTCTTGGAGTCTGAAAATGAAACAAAAAGCTGGTCTGAATTCCTGAAATATTTTGTTCTGTCCAAATAAAATGTGAGCTGTCTGTGAACATCAAGGGTGCAGCATGTACTTTAAATTGTTTGAATGGTTGGGGAAGAAAACAGGCAAATCAATAATTTGGTTGAGATTAGTCTCAGTGCAAACTTTAGGTAAGAAAGAGGGGTTTGTTCGAAGTGAGACCCTGTCAGCATGGAATATCAAATAAGGAGGCTTGGTAAGGCCTGAAGCTCTGACACTCTGCGGGCAGAAGTAATAGCCACTAAAAAGATGGTTTTCCATGACAACAATTTGAGGTCACATGAGGAAGCTGGTTCAAATGGTAGCAGAATTATGCGGGAAAACATAAAATTTAGATTCCATGGAGAATAGGGAGATTTCACAGGTGGTCTAATATGAAAGGTCCCTTTGAGAAAGGCTTTGGATAATCTGTGTGACATAATATTCAACCCTTCAAATCCCAGATGAAAGTTAGAAATGGCAGCCAGTTGAACACGGACTGTTGCTGCTGCAGCTCCTTTATTGAATATCATGGTGAAGAATTCTAGAATAGATGCCATAGGGGCTTGGTAAGGATCGATATTGTTTTTAGAAGCACATATAAAAAAATGTTTCCATTTGCTGAGGTACAGCTTCCTTGTAGAAGATTTATGAGAGGAAAGAGAATTTGCTTTGTTTCATTGGAAAGGTTATGGAACCTGGCTATGATGGGAATTGGAGCAGCCAAGCTGTCAGCTTCAGGGACTGCAGAGAGGGATGAAGTTCCCCCGACAAGTGCATCAGAAGGTCTGGAACTGGCTCCAGAATCCAGGGGTCCTCCAAAAGATGAAGTCGAAGAAAGGGGAACCAAATCTGATGAGGCCAGTAGGGAGCTAATAAAATGATGGTCTTTCTGAGGGCTTTGGCTTTTTGTAATACCTTGGGTATCAGTGGGATTGGAGTGAATGCATAGAGGAGACCCGGGGGCCAATCGTGAATGAGTGCATCCCTTGGGGCTTCTCCCAGAGGGAGAATCAGGGTGAAGTAGTTCTGCATTTGGTGTTCATGTAACTTGGAAAAAGGTCGCAGCAAGGCTGGCCCCATCTGCAGAATATCCTGTCCGCTATTTGCGTCTTGAAGGACCACTCATGGGGTAACAAAATTGCTCTGCTGAACTTGTCTGTTACCACACTGGATTTCCCCAGGATGTGCATTGCTAACAGAAAGAGCTGGGTGGAAATAACCCACTGCCCTACTCTGAGGGCCTCACGGCAAAGGGGGTAAGATCTGGTTCCTCCTTGTTTGTTCAAATACCAGACCACTGACATATTGTCTGTCTGAATTGCAATCATGCCCAGAGGAAGAGAGTCCTGAAAGTACTGCAACACCAAAGTACTGCTGTCATCTCTAGGACATTGATATGCAGATGTGTCTCTTGATAGGTCCATGTGCCTTGGGCTGTCTTTCCCTGAAAATGCCGAAACCACCCTATCAGGGAAGCATCCATGGTCACTGTGGCCACTGGAGGGGGTAGAAGAAATGTGCATCCTATCATGACATGAAGTGAGGTCAACCACCACTAAAGATCCTTTTTGCAGGAATTTGTGATCATTATCAAGTGAGACATAGGGAGTTCTTGGTAAGACCATTGAGTGAACAACAGCCATTGTAGTATCCGCATGTGCATAAAACCTAGTGGTATGGCTAGAATTGCTGCTGCCATCAGGCCTAACAATTTCAGAGCTTCTGATGCTGGTGCTTTGTCTTTGGATATCAGAAAGCTGACATGGTGATGGAGAAGAAAATAGAAGTTATGTACTTACCATAACGTTCCATGTGAGTTGTTTATCTCACCTTTATTCTCACTGATGGGTTGGAGCCAATCCTCGGCTCCGACATGGCCGATAGCAAGCTCAAGGTTTGCCAGTAGCTTGAGACCAGCCCCTTATCCCACCATGCACTGCTAGAATTACCTCACATCTTGTTTGCTGCGAATAATAGTCTATACATATATATATATATATATATATATATATATATATATATATATATATATATATATATATATATATATACAACCTATACATACTCTCTTATATATATCTACGAAGAAGAGTACCCAAAGGAAAAGAGAAATATTGAATAACCAGGATAGCACTAGCCTCTAAGTCAACAGTCAGCCAGGAGGGGGAAGGAGGGAGGGACATGAGAATAAAGGTGAGATAAACAACTCACATGGAACGTTATGGTAAGTACATAACTTCTATATGTGAAGTTGTTAATCTCGCTGATTATTCTCACTGATGGGTAGCGTCCCTAGCACCCTCAACCCTGGGTGGCTCATGGGAGTATGTTCTTCAATACTGTAAAACCAAAGGAAGACCTGTCCCTAGAAGCCTTATCTACTTTGTAATGTGAGATAAAGGTATGAGGGTTAGACCAAGTGGCTGCAGCGCAAATATCATGAAGTGGCAATTTAGCTTGAAAAGCAGAAGAGGTAGAGACAGCTCTGGTAGAATGAGCTTTTGGTTTGTGCGTTAAAGGCATGTTCACATTTTCATAAACAAAGGGTATACAATTGGATAACCATTTAGATAAGGTTGTTTTAGCCACTGG
The DNA here is from genome assembly GCF_019279795.1 of Protopterus annectens. Lineage (NCBI taxonomy): Eukaryota > Metazoa > Chordata > Ceratodontiformes > Protopteridae > Protopterus > Protopterus annectens. The sequence goes on along the minus strand of NC_056745.1, from coordinate 1,456,224,578 downwards.
ATTGCCTTTTCTTGCTTCTGAGAGGGCTACAAAAAGTTGATCTGATTTCCTAATATCCTTAGTTCTGTCAAGATAAAATCTGAGCTGTCTGTGAACATCAAGTTTGTGCAGCATATATTCTAAGTTGTTAGAGTGGTTGGGAAAGAACACTGGTAGTTCAATGACCTGATTGATGTTTGACTCAGAACAGACTTTAGGTAAAAATGATTGGTTCGTTCTGAGAGATACTCTAACAGCATGGAAGATCATGTAGGGTGGCCTGATGGATAATGCTTGAAGTTCTGACACTCTGTGGGCAGACATAATGGCCACAAGAAAAATTGTTTTCCACGAAAAGAATTTTAAAGCACAAGAAAAAGCTGGTTCAAAGGGAGGAAGAATAAGTTGAGACAGCATAACGTTTAAATTCCAGGGGGAAAAGGGAATTTTGATCGGAGGTCTCATATGAAGAATGCCTTTAAGGAAGGTTTTGGATAATTTATGGCTCATAATATTTGAGCCATCAAGACCAAGGTGAAAATTTGAGATGGCAGCTAAGTGAACTCGAACTGTAGCAGCTGCTGCCCCTTCCTTAAAAATTTTTGTCAAAAATTCCAAGATCGAAGATAGCGGAGCTCGAAAAGGGTCAATGTTCTGCGCGTTGGCCCAAATTGAGAACCTTTTCCATTTACTGCCATATAGTTTCCTGGTAGATGGCTTGTGAGAGGACAAGAGAATCTGTCTTGTATCTTCTGAAATTGAATGAAGCCTGGCAGTTAAGGGAAGTGGATTAGCCAAGCAGTCAGTTTCAGGGACTGCAGAGAAGGATGAAGGTCCCCTGACGGGTGCGTCAGAAGGTCCAGAACTGGGTCCAGGATCCATGGATCCTCCAACAGATGATGGTGAAGAAACGGAAACCAAATCTGTCAAGGCCAGTAGGGGGCTATGAGTATAACCTTCCTTCCCAGTGATTTTGCTTTCTGTAGAAATCTGGGTATTAATGGGAAGGGTGGAAATGCATAAAGGAGACCCGGGGGTCAATTGTGTAAAAGTGAATCTCTCGGGGGATGACCGGGAGGTGGTATCAGGGCAAAGTAGCTTCTGCATTTTGAATTGATGTGGCTGGCAAAAAGGTCGCAGCAAGGTTGGCCCCATTTGCAGAAAATCAAGTCCGCAACCTGTTGATTGAGAGACCACTCGTGAGGGAGTAATATTGCCCTGCTTAGCTTGTCCGCTCTGACGTTGGATTTCCCCGGGATATGCATTACTAACAGAAAATGCTGGGACGACACAGCCCATTGCCAAACCCTGAGGGCTTCTCGACAAAGGGGGTAAGACTTGGTTCCACCCTGCTTGTTCAAGTACCAGACTACTGACATGTTGTTGGTCTGAATTGCAATAGTCCCTAGAGGGAGAGAGTCCTGAAAGTACTAACACTAGAAGTACTGCTCTCAGCTCTAGAACATTGATGTGCAGATGTGATTCTTGATCTGTCCATGTGCCTTGGGCAGTCTTTCCCTGAAAATGCCCCCCCACCCTATCAGGCAAGAGTCCGTGGTCACAATGGCTACTGGGGGGGGGGCAAAGGGTCTCCCTACCGTAACATGAAGAGACGTCATCCACCACCGAAGGTCTTTCCTGCAAGACTCCATGATAAGAATCATGTGGTGCATTGGTAGTTTCTGGTAATACCACCGAGTGAAAAGAAGCCATTGAAGGATTCGCATATGCATCCTTGCGAGTGGTATAGCCAGGATTGCTGCCGCCATCAAACCTAGTACTTTCAATACCTCCGCTGCTGTAGCTTTGTTCTTTGACACCAGTGAGCTGACGTTTTGGCTAAGAAGGGAGACTCTTTCAATAGGGAGACGTAGAGTGGTGGTTGAGTTATCTAACTCTGCTCCTATAAAAACGGTATGCTGAGATGGCGATAAGGCAGACTTTTTGAAGTTGATCGTAATGCCTAATTGATGGCAGAGTGTCAGAGTGTATTATGTTGCCTGAGTCAATTGAAGCCTGGTGGTAGCGGAGAGGAGCCAATCGTCTAAGTATGGAAACACCTGGAATCCTAGACGCCTCAGGTGAGCTGTGACCACTGCCATGCATTTCGTCAACACTCTGGGGGCTGAAGTGAGACCAAAGGGCAGGGCTCGAAACTGGTAATGATTGGCTCCCAGCCGAAAGCGCAGATGATCTCTGGAGCGTCTGTCCATCTTTATGTGATAGTACACATCCTTGAGATCTATGGAGCACATCCAATCGCCTTTCCCTAAAAAGGGAAGCATAGACTGAAGCGTGACCATTCGGAACTTCTCTTTCTTTACGAACTTGTTGAGTCTGTTGAGGTCCAAGATAGGTCTCCAGTCCCCTGTTTTCTTTGGTACCAAAAAGAATCTTGAGTAAGTTCTGAATCCAACTTGGTCTGCTGGGACTGGTTGGATGACTCTTTTTTTCTAGCAATCTGTGGACCTCTACGATTGCTTGTTCCCTGAGATTGAGTGGAACTTCTGGTATTTTTTTGATAGGAATGGGAGGGGTAAAGAACGGTATGAAATATCCTCTGGAAATGATGCTTTGTACCCAAGTATCCGATGTTATGGTTATCCAGGCTTCTGGGTACAAAGACAAGTGACCCCTGACTGCCTCCAGAGCCGAACAGTCAAGCCCCCTTTCAGGAGTGCTGGTAGGACTGACCGGAGAACTGACTCCTGTCACCCTGTTGCTGTGGACCCCCTCTGCCACTGGGGCGAAGTCTTTCGTTATAACGTAGGCGATATGCAACGGAGTAAAGCTGGAGTTTTTTGAGACGGTCTGCATAGGGCATCTGTTTGAGGCCAGTAATCCTCTTTGTGAGGTATTTCTGTGGCCTTTCCAGTTATTGTAGATGTCTTGTGAGGTACATACCAAAAGGGGCATTGTACTCTATAATGGGTCTAATGAGTGATGAGTAGAGGGGAACAATGACCTCTTTTGTTTTCTGGATGAGAAACCTTTTGTGATGAGGTGAGCCATGTAGAAGGATTTCCAGACCACTGTGGCAATGTGATTATCAAAGGAGAGACTACTGTCCACCTGTGTCCCAAGGTCTCATCACATTTTCAGTGTTAAGTAGACTACCAGCTATGTGGTAGTTCATGGGTACAGAGATTTTACCAAAGGGGATGACAATACACTTTTTGGCATTGAGCTTCAGGCCATAACTTTGACACCAGGCATCTGTCTCAGTGAGGCCCTTTTGTAGAATGTCCACATCGTTAGGAGTTTCAATTATGACTCTTAGTTTGCAGTCATCTGCAAACTTTGTTAGCCAAAGACCTTCTGTGTTAGCCTGTACATCAGAGAAGTAGATACCAAACAGGAGAGGACCCAGGACTGAACCCTATGGTACTCCACTTGTCACTGGTCTGAAGTCAGATTTGGAGTCTGCTACTTTCACAGTGTGGGTTCTGTCCATGAGCCAGTTGGCAACCCATCTTGTGACATAGGGATTTATACCTAGTTTAGTGAGCTTATCTATAATTCCAGAGTGGGGGATGGTGTTGAAAGCCTTGGCAAGGTCAAGATTGGCTGTGTGAATCACCTTACCCTCGTCTACGGCTTTTGTGACTGCCTCAAAGAAGTCGATCAGGTTCAGGAGGCATGATCTGCCTTTCACAAACCCGAACTGGGTGGGGTCCAGAGTATGGAGGTTACCAATGTCTTTGTTTATGAGTTCCATGGTATTGCACAGTTAGAATTTATGTGGTTCTTAAACACTCTCCAGGATGGATATATATATATATATATATATATATATATATATATATATATATATATATATATATATATATAAAGAGAGAGAGAGAGGATGCTGCTTCAACTGTCACATACTGCTGTCAGAGTACTTGGCAAAAACATCCCTGTGATTCCAGTAGAAAACTGTAATATATTCATTACATGGTGCAATGCAGGTTTCCCGTATCAGTGCAATATAAAACACATTCGCACTAGATGCTTCTGGAAACCTTAATGATTCCTAAAGAGGGCCATCATATACAAGAAAGTTGTATAATTAATACATGTACTTTATCAAGTGATCATATAATCATGAAATGTTTTACAGAAATTAACTGTCAAGTAACATCTGTATATGGTACTCATCACTTAATATTTACTAGTTTATACTTTGTGCTCCTCCAATTCTCTAGCAAGAAAAGTGGTCTTGTGTTAGCATTTACTGTTATACTTGTAAGGATATATTCTGAATCAAAATAAAACAGATGCATCAACAAACTTCTATACCACTGGCATTCAAATAACAGTTATTATTTGACAGTAAGAAAATGCAAATTGTAATTGCATTGTATTGGTTAATTACGTACTTGTTTTGTTATTTAGCATTGTGTCAGCACAAGAACTGTCAGCATATCTGTGTAAATGATATATTACTAATACTGAAACTACAAAGTTTAACAGTAATCCTTTTATATAATTGGCTAGCCTGTTGCATGTCTGAATTAACAGCGTAGGTAATGCTTTCTAATCACACTATGCATTTATTTTTCCTTAGTGTTTAGTCTATGGGCACACTTGTAACTAACAGTTCATTGGACCAGCTCATCCATCTAGTTAGTAAATATATAGATAAGTAAAGTGATGAGTCGGCCTTATGTAAATTTAAAATATTTTAATTATGCTCATTATTTATTTATTTTTGCTCATTTTTAATAAATAATCCTACTAGATATAATTGCTTCTTTACAGAAATAGTCTGGAAACACTTTTTAGTTAAGTAATTTGTTTGGAGGGCATATTTTGTCATTGGGTAATGAGGGAAACAAACTCAGTACTGTGAAATGGAGTTTTATTTATATTTATTTTATTTTGGCATTTGTTGACCGGGATGGTCTAACTGGACAAGAGCCCTTTTTCAGTAGAGACCAGGGAGAAAAGCTCCAGTACACTTAATATACAGTTTACAACAATAACAACATAACTACAAAAACAATCAAAAGGTGTAGTAAACAGTTAAATACATTTGATAATTATAACAGAGATGAGGAAAAAGAAAAACAATATTAAAATGACAAATGCATATGACCAATATATGATACAATACAAAAACAGGCAATCTGAGATCTCTGTGTGTAATTTAATCCTCTGTAATAAGGTATCAGCATCTTTCCTGTCGTCATAAATAAAATGATGTACAGATAATATACACATACACACATACATATATATATATACATATACACACACAGACACACATTATATATACACATTGCATATACATACACACACACAAATATATTTGTGTACTTGTATATATATTTTATGAAGAGAGAATGACAAATATGAAAGACAGATAAAAACAGGTACACATGTATACCACATCTCCTTTTTTCCACATTGTGCCAAAATGTTTCCCAAGTAATCTGTTTCTCTTTATTATTGAGGAATTAACTGTATGTAAAATAATTATTAAATCTTGAAATGTTTGCACACAAATGCACATTTCATAAATGCTTGTGAACTTTTCAGCTCTGAATTGCTCATTAGGCTATATCTAAATTTCTGTGAAGTGGTAGTTAGTGGCCAAGTCTTTTCTCCCCCAGTAAATAGTAAACAAGTTCTCCTAGTTACAAATGTAGCTGCACATTACACCTGATTTTATTAATGCTGTCGGTTTGATTTGAAATGAGAACTCTTATTTAAACACTCCTTTGCTTATTAAAAGCATGACGATGGCACTTTTATCCAGTGTTGACCTCTGCTCAAAGGTTAAGCTACTCTTTCTAGCCTTTAGTCTGCTGCTGAGAAACGAACTGTGAAGCTGGACCCGCCTACTCGTGAATAATCAAAAGACCTGAACTGCACCTGTACGATTAGGTGTAACAGCAGGAAGTTGAAGCATTTGCAGCATATAATTAGCCACATTTCTTTCTTTTCCAAAGGTGTTCATCTTGCGAGGTTAACTAGTGATTAACCTTAAAGAGAAAAACAATCTGCTGAACTGAGCCTCATACTTAGAATCATATTCTTACCAGTGTATTCAGTTGTTTGTAAACTGTCAGGTTGCTTTAATAATGACAAATATTTACTTTCTATAGGTTTCATTTTTTGTTAGAGTTTGATGTGCGAATGTTCTTTGTAAACCTTCCTTTTCAGACATCGCTGTTAAAACAGTATTTAGGCACAGTACAACACCTATGAGGGTAGATAAACTGCTGCAACATATGTTCTTTTTACAGCAGTGCATGATAGCCATAAAAACTGTCTACATTTCACAGTTTAGCACAGTAAAATATAGGTTTGATAAACTTTATATTGTTATACTGGAATTCTATTTACTTGATGCGCAGGATCAGAAATTGCATAGTGAGCTGTCCAGATTTTTAAGCAAACAGAGAGAAAAAATACATTGATATAGTAGGTCATATGCATTTTTTTCTTGAAGAGTATGCAAATTAGGAGTTCATGTCCTGTATATAATTATTTATTTTGTATGATGATGCTTTCTGTTCAGGTCCTTCTCCCTGATTTACCCCTCCTGTTTAGTCACGGGATTAGACAGTGTGCTCTCAATATTGTATATCAGTATGTAAAAAATGTGCTTAGCAAAAATTTTAAATATGAGTTAAATGCAGTATCAGCTTGATCCCCCATGATATTACATCGCACCTACGTTTTAGTCTTTATAAAAGTAGGTAAAAACAAACACATGATCAATCTCTTTTTATTGTCATAATGTGTTGTCGCACACAAATTGTCTTGTTCTGGTTCATATATTCATCGGTTCTTTCTATGCATAATCCAGGGATATCATTGATAAGCTCAAACATGCCACCCTGTGTTATGGGAGTTTAATAATGCACTCCTTTAATTATATTACCAACCATATCCTACGTGAAAATTTCCATTCACCTATCCAGTCATCCAGACTGGTTTTAAAGGTTGCTGGGAGGTGCACTGCTTGCCATTTAGGGCAACTCTGTTAGAGAAGTTGTGGCTACATTGCAAATATTGTTCCTGGCTTGTCGCCCATTTCCCTTATGGACAAGGGCAGCTTGTAGATGCCCTAAGGCACATGTATATACTAAAGTCATTCTAGTCCTCGGTCATTAATAATTGGGGAAAGTTGGGACATGAATGGATGGGCGTAAAAAGGCTCTAGGGCCGACAACTAGTAAACTCCTGTGATCCTGTGGTCCTATTAGGTACAGAGATGAGATGTTTGCTTTATTTCCAGTTCCATTTACATGAAAGAGTTCAAAGAGTGCAGGGTCATTCTTATCAAGGAAGGCCAAACAGAGATCATCCCTTAGGAATCTGTCTGATATTGAGCACAGGAGTACAGAGTTCATTCTGTCAAGAGTACCTGGGATTTCTAAGACCTGGAAAAATGTTGTGAAGTAATCTTGAGGTCTCTTGAGTTGGTTTAAGTGCTTAGTGCAGTACATGCTGAAGGAATCACTATATTCGATTATGGCTCAAATAAGGGATAAATAAGATGGGATTATAACTTCTCTAGACCATTCAGAAGTTGCCATGAAGTATATGTCATCAAGTTAGAAATATGATCAGCAGACTTGTTTATTAGATACCTCCAACCTTAATGCATTGGTTCTGTCAGATAGACAGTTAGCTATTCAGCAAACTATGTACGGAGTAATATGGAGTTTGGAAATGTTATCAGTAATCCCAGGATATGGATAGTGTCAAAGTACTTAGCAAGGTCTAGGTAGACAGTATGGACTGCTGCCATTAACTCATGGTGTTGTTAACTCTTTTGAATAACTCATCCAGAATATATGAATATAATCTGCCTTTTACAAAGCTGAACTGGTCTATAACAACGCTTATAAAGTCTCTTGTGTCATTGTTTATTAGTTCACCTGTAATACATTCCATAGTCTTGCAAATAATATAAAGAGGCTAATACACATGTAATTTTCTAGGGTCAATACAGGGACTATCTTTATGCAGGTGTACCACAGAAGCTGTCCTGCATACCTCTGGGATGTAAATAGTGGAGAGAGTGAGTTTGAAGAGATGATAGAATGGTATTAGCAGGTTGGACTTAATGCTTCTCAACAGACATCCTAGGATACTGTTAGAGCTGACAGTTTGAATTTTATAAAGTGTCTAAGAGACCCTAGTCAGTAGTGAAATAGGAAGAGTGTGTGACGATGACCGGGTGTGTGACAATGACCTGAAAAGCAGATGGAGTGGTGGGTTGGATGAAGCTGGTAGATAATTTATCTACTAGAATATTAACAATTTCCTTGCAGAGCAATTTGAAATGAGGTCAGAGCAGAATTTCTGTGTACCTCTAACCTTCCTAATTTAGCTGAGGAAGGCCTTATGGTTGTCATTTGAGATGGTTACATCCTTAGGTCATCATGTTAAACATGAGGCACTTATCAGTTTTAACTCACTTTTATAATGCAGAAATGGAGAATATTTTGTAGACAGTCATTTTTATAATTATGAAGTGGAGAGATTTATATAAGCTGACAGGAGCTTTTCTCTTTGATTTCTATATAGCATTTTTGTTGAGGAAGTTCCTCCATATGTGTTTGGTTTTAAATCTGCCATTATGCTTGCATTGGATGGGGATGGGTATGGATGCTTCAGTATATCCACTGAAGGAGGACTAGAAGAAGGAGTATTAAGCAACCTCAGCAGCAAGGTTTTCTGAAAAGTTATCCTATTGTGTAATTTTTAATTAAAATTGATTAAAATAAAATGTATTCTAAGGGACAGAGAAGAAGGTTTCTTGCAGGAAGTCATAGTGAGATCATTAAATTTGAACTGAGAGGAGATAAATCAGATGGTGGAGTTAGGAGACATTTTGGTAATGACAAGATCTAGAAATTTTACACGTGATGGGCAGGGAGTCCGTTTGGTCAAATATAATGGTATTCACAATGTCCAGAAATATCTGGGCATATATGCTAATGGTAGTACACATTTACCATTTTATATGTGGATTGTTGAGGTCATTTTTAGGAACAGTATTTGGTTCAATGGTTGTTTTTCAAAGTCACTAAGGTATTCTGTATGCCCTAAAGGGGTCATAGATAGGTTCTTTAACTGTTATGAGGGCTTCCAGTTATTCCAGATTTATTTTATGTGGAATCTATAAGAGATGATTGTGTTATAAGTAAATGTGAATAGTCCCCCACAGCTCTAGCAAATGTGAATGCATTACAGTTACTGTACCTTGGAATATGAGGAGTCTTGTCCTAGCCAAAACACTTTGGCATCAATGACAGCCTCAAAACACCTTCAGGTACTGTACAGAATAGACATAATATAAAAAAAAGTTAAGACCATCACCCTCTTGTTCCCATTTTGCACATGGGGTGGAGTGTCACATCAACAGTGACCATTATCTTTAGCCAATGTCTCCACCACCGCTGTGTACCTATTAAAAGTTAAAGGGATAAATGCATAAACATTTAGGGAAAGAGTGGTTTTGTGAGCTGATGTTTGGAAAGTTTTTATCTGTTGAATAAGTTCCTGGCTTTGTATGATGAAAAGAAGTACACACACTACGCTCACATTGAACTTTTGTGAATGTGAATATGAACAAAAAGAGGCACTTGGTCTACTTAGAAGTGATATTATTGATGAGAAAAAAATTATGGGATATTTTTTCATGTGTATGTCAAACAGTGCATCCCATTAAATGGCATTTTTGACAAAAAAGTGTTGATTCAGACATGGGAGATTTTAGCCAGTTTAAAAATAATGGAGAATAAACTGCAACATATCTCTAGTGTATTTAGTATTGAGGGAATAGAGGGGACCATTCTTTACCAGGGACCTATTAAAACATGTTAATTTGGTAGATCTGATAAACATTTGATTAATGACTGTGATGAATAATATTGTGCATAATGTGGGCAATGAGGAATTCTGTTAATTGTAGTATGGCAGGAAAAAAATGCTTTCAGGTAAGGACACTTATGGTTTGTTTGCCAAACAATCGTTTTGCTTAAACAGAAGAAAATGATAAAGAGCAAAACATCGATACTGCCTGTCATAGTTGTGTAGAATGTGGTAAAAGTAAAGTTTTGCATGTTTCACAACATCCGAGCACAAGTCTAATGAAAAAAAGTAGTTACTTTTGTTACTAGTCATAATAAATGTGAAGTAACCAGTCAGGAGAAAGAAAATGCTGGGTTGTATGACCAGCAGGCTTTAAAAAGGAATCATTTACAGGGAAAGTAGGATTTTTACAAATCATAACTTATAAGAAGGATGAGGACAAAATGTTCGTCTTGTCAATCGATGCAAAGAGTAACTAAAATTAATTTGAATTGATAAATGGCTGTAATGTTTTTTACGATTTAAATATGGATTAATGTTTAGAATACTAGTTACTACTTAATACAATTGTTAGACTGTTCTATAAGAAGTGTCTAACAGTAAATAATTAATTTCAGACTGTTCTGTAAGAAGTGTCTAACAGTAAATAATTAAATTCAGAATAAATATGAAACCACTTTGTATACCCATGCAAAAGCTAAGTGTAGAATTAGTCTACTTACAGAAATAAATATGTTGCATTAAATACGGAAATTATAATTATTGGTGAGATTAACTACAGTCTTTGGAAGGAGAAAAGTAAGGGAGGGGAAGAAATATAAATGTGCAACGAAGTAGTGAAAATGAGTGTTTGAAATCTGGCAGATAAAGACAGTGCACATATAGAAAAGTGCAATATAAAGCAGAAATATTGCAAGAAATAGAGAGTAGAACAAAACTCATAATGTTTTCTGATCATATGGCCATTACGGCAACTTTACAAAGGAGTAAAAATTCAGTTAAAGTTGTTAAAGGAATTAAAAGTTACCAAATGTGTTTAGAACTGCCTGTAATTAAGGTAGAACAAAAGAAGTTATTGTGAAACCACAAGGAAATATATCTATTTTATGCAATTCAGAAAGGGTGGTTGCTAGCACATAAGATAAATTTTATGACAGCATTGCTTCACCGAAGGTTAGCGGTGTAAAGCCTTGACTATGACTCCTACAACAAAAGTAAGATCAGTGGCTCGGGTAATTGATGGCACAGACGGTTAGGGTGGGCACGTCAGAGAGGCAGAGAGTGGGTCCCATCCTGTGTTGCTGCCACTCCACATTACAGTCTCTGGTGGGAGCATAAGGATAGAGTAAAAGTGTAGAGTCTAGAATGGGACAGTATGAAGATGGCCATTAAGCCAGTGATGGTCAGAAAGAGAACACAGCTTGAACTGCTAGAACAGCGTAGGTGGTCCATACCATGATGTAGCTCTCTACATTACACCCAAGAAGATGAGTTAAGATTCTCATTTCCAGGACTGCCTGGCTATTTTGGATGACTCACAACTGAGGGGATCTGAGGAAATACCCCCTACATTGAAATGAATGAGTCCAGTAAAGGGGCCTCCAAGGTTGTTGAGGCAGATGGTGAAATGAACAACAGAAAAAAAATTAAGACAATATATATAAAAGTAGAAAAAGATTGGTAAAATGGACTAAACAGTACATATGATATACTGATGAAATAATATGATTGTTTGGGGAGAAATTATTTAGAAATGTTTAAAGCTAAAAGTAGATGTGTAACATAAATTAAGAGATCATGAAAGGTATATTAAAAAACAAAAATAAATAAGAAGACATGTAGGCTCTCGTGAAATGCGGACTGCCGACAAGCCAAAAAACAAAAAATGAAAAAACAGGAAATGTGAGTCTTAAAAATCATTTTTCTCCTTTAAACTTCTCTTTGCAGGGTATGGCAAGCCCCCATGCACCTCCCCAAACTTATATATACCAACTCAGAGATCACTGTACCTCAAAGAAAATGGAACATTTCAAGAAATTTCAGTTTTCCCCCCTTCAATCAAAATCATGCTCTCCAAACTAAAAACCTCATCAACAGCAGCTGACATATCTTGTGTTACACCCATACATAAAGGTGGGACCTCCACTGAACTTAATAACTACAGACCCATTGCTATACTCTCCCCCCTGGCCAAAATTCTAGAAAAGTGGATCCATACCCAGGTGTTAAAATATCTCCTAGACAGCAACATCCTTTCACCTACTCAACATGGTTTCAGACCTGCCCATAGTACCACTACAGCCCTCCTCTGCTTTACAGACACAGTAAACAGTCTCATAAATGAAGGCCTGCAGGTGTCAACTCTTTTTTTTTTGGATATGTCCAAAGCATTTGACACAGTCTCACACCAAATCCTGCTAAACAAACTAAACCAATATCACCTATCAAATTCCACTTTTACCTGGTTCCAAAGCTATTTAACTGGCAGGTACCAAGCCGTGAAATGAGAAAATTCTCTCTCTCCTCAGCTGCCGATAACTATAGAAGTCCCATAGGGTTCTATCTTAGGACCACTGCTATTCACAATCTTCACAAATGACCTCTATACCTCCACACAGCATGCATCTATCATTCAGATTGCAGATGATACTACCTTAATCTGTGATGCACAAAACATTCCCACCCTCCTGCAAACAACTCAGCTAGCATTCTCTGACATTGAAAACTACCTTACCAAAGCCCAACTTATCCTCAATCCAAAGAAAACTCAGTTTATTATTATAATCAGTACTAACAAAAACACTGATAACAGTCAATTCACTATCTACTCCACAAATGCTACTCCAATCACTCCAGTGGCACAGGCTAAGCTATTGGGAATAACCATAGACTCCCACCTAAAATTTGATAGTCATCGCAACTTAACTATTAAAAAAGTACATGCCAAACTAGGATCACTCTACCTTATCAAACCATTTCTTAACAACAACACAAGATCAGCCATTGCTCACTCCCACCATTTATCCACCCTACTCTATATACTCCCCATTCTGACTAATCTCAACAAAACTGAACTAAGCAAAATGGAAGCCTGTTATAACAGAATTGGTCGCTTTGCTGCAAATTGCTCATATAGAACTCATCACTGTACTGCATTGAGACAGCTCCACTGTCTTGAACTGCCTAACCTACAATCAGTTCTGCCTCTGTCATTCTATCTATTACCTCCCCAATAAGTGTCCTGCCCTCAAAAACCTAGTACAACATCACTCAGCCAAAAGGCCTCTTAGATCATCAAGCAAACTACTACTAGAAGTCACCAACAGCTACAATAGCTTTAGAGATGTACTATATAGTAGTTCAGTGGCTAAAAAATGGAACTATCTCCCCACTAGCATACAAAACACATCATCCAAAGCCTCCTTTAAAAACCTCATTAGGCAACATCTCATGCAAAGTTGGCAGTGCCATGACTGCTCCCCAGGCTAGTGAAAGTGGATAACATATACATACTAAACCTAGAGTAACTTCATAGTAGTTTTCACTGTTACTCCCAAACACTGGCTAATGTACAATGTATGTACTGTACCTGTGTACTATGTATGTATTTTACCTATGTTCCAAATTTCAGCTGTACACCACAAATCTACCTTTATTTTTAAATGAATATTTTCTTGTTTGTTCTCTCCACTGTAACTGTTGATATGCTGCATACCAGTGGCGGATGGTGACTTCAAATCAAAGGGGGGTTGCAGGAGACAGCTGAATGGGTGGGGCCAGTGAGAAGGGGTGTGGTCAACTAGAAAGGGGCAGAGCCATGCTCAAAACCACAAAAACTGGGACTTTGGCACCCAGGGCAGCGTATTTAAATAGTCATTATGAGAGATTAAGCATGACAAAATTAAGTGGAGAAGAAAAAAAAATATTTCAATGCATTCGCTACATGGCAGCTTACTTAATATCTAGATGGAAACAAAAAGGTTGTGAGGCATGAAAAAATAAATTACTTTTTAAATACATTACTGGAATGCCAGTCAAAATCAAGTATAAAAAAAACAAGCAGTACTCAACTCAAACCACTTCTCTTTGCACTGCAGTTCTAATTATAATTTATATTCAGCTTTACAAAAGTACCAAGTAACATGCTAAAAGTAGCAATCTCTGTGATAACCCCACTTGTAAAAATGTTTCTTACCCAAAAAAGACCTGCTGCCTGACTACCCAAAAAAGACCTGCTGCCTGACAAGAGCTATCTACTTGTTTCATGGGGAAAACATGATCAAAGTAAAAAATGAACAGAAAACAAGAAACAAGCTCAAGATAAGTTGCTTAAAGGATTACTGCACAGGTTATGGACCACACATGATAGATTGACATTCTGTTTAGTTTATGGGTAAAGCCTGGAATGATGACTCCAAGTCTCCAACAAATGTAATGAGCTTTTGAAAATACTGTAATCCTGTCCTTTATTACAATAATGTCATGTGCACTTCAATACCTAAGACTTATACATTATCTAGTTATGTAAATATTCTCTGCATGGCAACAACAAAAAGGCTTTCAGTGTTGATAAATTCTTTAACAGTATGCCTATTAAAGCTTACTTGCATCTTAAATCATTGAGAACTGAAGTCACTTAATAATAGCAGACATTAGAGTTTCAGGTTTCACATCCTTCAGAAAATGCAAAACTTATTATTCTTGCAATTTTCCAAGTTTATAACAATATTTAAAATCTGTCCCTGATTTTAGGCCCTTGCATCCCACACATTATTTTTGACATTGTCCAGAATTCCTGTGCTAAGAGATTAACAGGTATGAGGACTTCACTTGAGAGTTTTTATCATGCCCAGGATAATGGTGACACTTGAATTTTTCTCCCTGGAAACCATCATAAGGAACTTTTTTATTAAGCTAAAGTTGTTGAATATGTGTGTGAATGTGCAGCAGTGAGTACCAGTGTTATATCTAAACATAACAAAACAAAAAAAATGAAAATACTGCTTGATATGGTGTATTGATCCAAGACTAAAGAGGCCTAAACAAAAAAACATATCGTAATATGTTCTGTTTACCACAGTGTTAAGTTTCAAATTTCTTTTGGTTAGTGCAAAATATATAAAAAAATACCAAAAGTCATTAAAAAACTCCCAACCAAATTGAAAAAGATTTGATGAGGAATTCTGAAGAAAAAGAGGAGAAATAACTGAAAAATTCAGTCATATCGCATATTGAGTTCTTTCTCAAGTCTTCAGTGAGACAAAATGTTAGGACTACTGTAGATATGAAATGTTAAAGTCAACAGTGGGCATTCCTGATAAATGAAAAAAATATATTAAGAAGAAAAAGTTACTAAGCAGGTCCAGCCTGTAGTCCATAATTCTCAACAGTCCCTGATTTTGCCTCTTATTTGTGCACTGCTCCTCATACATTTTTAATTTTCTGATAAGTCACTGAGGATTACAGTCAGTCAATAATGCCAGTAGAGTTTCAAACTACTTATTCTTCAGAAAATGCATGCTGATATAAAATGTGTCACTCTTATCTTTCTGAGTTAGAGTAAGATTAATATTTGTCCCTGGTTTGGGGCCTCGGCCCATCATTATTTTTTACTTTTTCCATGATTCTTGAGCAAAGAAGTTGACAGCTATGCTACTGGAATGTCCTACTTATCTCTTGTGCTGCAAAGATATTTCAAAGTAGACAGAAAGGATCGTTAAGGGGAAAAAAAAACACTTTTGACAGTTCTGTATTCTAACTGCTCACCTTTTTTATTACTGTGTTATAAATAACAGTATAATATTTGTGTGACAGAAGTGTACATGTGTAATGCTACTCTTTTAATATGACTGCAAAACACAACATCTAGGCAGGGTAAGTTCAGTGATAAATAAACCTGAGGATTCATTAAGAACCCTACCACTCATTTTAACAGCTGCAGTAAAAAGTCCCTGTTTCTGTGATGTGGTATTTTGCGATTTACAGACTCATTGCATGTAATGAGGAAAGATCTCATTATCAGCTAATCTGCATGTCTATGAATCACCATTAACTACTGCAAGTGCAGATTAGCACTTTCCTGTAATAGTTACACCACGCCATGTTAGCGCAGGCACCCCCATTCACTCTCCCACACACAAGCACACTGTAAGAGAGACACATACTTGATACCCCATACCTGTGCCAGTTGTCACATTGTCCCCACAACTCTGCCTTGGTAATTCACAAGTGATTACAGTCAGTCTTTGGCAGATATTTGAGTCTAACACTTCAGATCATTCAGTAAATACATGCAAGGGAAAAGCTATTATTCAAGTGACTATCTATGTTTTCCTTTGAGGATGAGATGTATGCTTAGTGTTCCCTTTCTCCCTTATAGGTCACAAACTGTTGTAGGAATTGCATAATGCCTGAAAGTCTCAATATATATAGAACAAAAATAACATTTTCCCTAACCTATGACTGCAGTGGGTTAATTCTGGTGTTTCTTTTATCAAAGTTACACACTTCAAATCCCTTTCTTCCCTTTTGTACTGTTTTTTTTTTTTTTATCGAATTTTTTTTTTTTGAATGTTATCCCTGGCATCTAGGGTTTCCCTCCCAACTCACACTGCGTTTAACTGAAGCTCAGACACAAAGTGCACAGTAAATCCTAGTTTCTTCCCCAGCCCTGTATGCCATTAAGGCACAGCTATAGACTTATCCCTTATAGCTAGCGGTTACTCCATCCCCAGATCCCTATTCTGTTAAAGCGCTGCTCATTCATGCATTTAAAAGATATCCTTGCTGGCTAGTGGTTTCCCCACCCAGTGCTCCAGGCTCTGCTCATTAGTCTAGGGGTGTGCGGAAGTTTGAGATTAACTCCAGCCCACTCATGTACACACACGCACACAAAGCTGCACTATCTCCACCCAATGACACTCCCAGACACACTTATTCACTCATATACACACACATCTTCCTAACCTACTCCATCACTGACTCCCCCACTGTTACCTCCCAGGCACACATACACACACACACAAGTGCACGCAAAGCTGCTCAGTCCCTGCCCAATCTCACTCAAACACACTTATTCACTCATATACACACATCTTCCTAACTACTCCCTCACTGACTCCCCTACTCTTACTTCCCAGGCACGCAAACACACACACACACAAAATCCCTCCAGCAGCGACCGACCATAAACAACAGCAAATCCCTCCAGCAGCGACCGACCATAAACAACAGCAAATCCCTCTAGCAGCGACTGACCATAAACAACAGCAAATCCCTCCAGCAGCGACCGACCATAAACAACAGCAAATCCCTCCAGCAGCGACCGACCATAAACAACAGCAAATCCCTCCAGCAGCGACTGACCATAAACAACAGCAAATCCCTCCAGACCAACCTGCAGCAATACTCACTTACCTGATGATGTATCATGTCTGACCAAGCACCAAAATCTACCCGCGACATGGAGCAATCCAACCAGTGACCAAACCCTGCTGCACCTACCTACTGAATGAGCCCGCGCAATGAAAATCCCGAGAGCAGCTCACCTCTTAGTCCTGATTGGATTTGCCTGCAGCCGATGCAGTCCGGACCTCCTCTTCTGTGCAGTCATTCCCGCAATGATTCCTGGGTGTATTTGCATAAGATTGCTGGGTACCTGTGTTTCTTTATCCAGACTGCAGTCTGGACTCGTGTTTTTTTTTTTTGTTTGTTTTTTTAGTTTAACAGACTTTTTTTCTTTCTTTTGTAGGTGGGAGGGCTGCAGTTTGGCAGTCCAATACCACGAGCCGCCCCTGCTGCATACCACTGTAAAAACATGTCTGTTGTAATTTGTGTGTATACTGATCATGTCTAAATATCTAAATGTATCTGTAATTTTTCTATGTGGAGCTTTTCTCCCCGGGCCTCTGCTGAAAAGGGGCCTTTGCAGCTCAGTCAGATACCCCCGGTTAACAAATGTAAAATAAAATAAATAAATTTCAATTTGGACTTAGTATATGTAAGTCCAGTCTTTTGCCAATTAAGTCTCCATATTTCGGGACTCGGTCTAGTGGGTCCCAACATTTCAAACAATTGCAAATGTGCATTTGTGTTTAGGAAAATCAGTTAAACTGAATGGATGTCAGATAAGTGATTTACCAAATGAGGAAGGAGTACTGGTTTGTAAACAATGCCAAATTATGTCACTCGCATAAAGTATGTAACAATGTTTTATAATAAAAAGTTGAGACAGTAAGGCATAATTGGATATGAGGAGTTTAACAGGGGTAAAAAAATAAAATATTCCAAAAGAATATTCCAGTGCAGGAGTCAGTATTTTGAAGGGGGTTAATATAGTTTGGTACCAGTACCAGGAAGTGTTAGCTCTATATTTTATTTAGAAAATCTGTATAAGAAAGTGGTTTTGTTAATGTTTTGAATGAATAAACAAAGGGTAGAATTTGGTAAGAACTGATTCCTAAAGGAATCTTGAAATTGATTTCAGAAAAGTTGATAATTAATGAAAAATTGGAGATGTGTTACACTAAGTATCAGAGATTATAAAGCAGTGATGAAAATAACTGAGAATATTAGGGTAAACTAATTATGTGAGCTGATACTAGATGGTGTTTATGGAATAAAAAGTAAAGTATTACAGTAAATGCTAGAAACAAGGAAATGGTAGACAGAAATAATAAAAAAGAAGTGGAAGGTATATTGCTTGAGTTAGAGAAAGAAGAAGCCAGGAATGGCATAAGTCATGATCAAATGTGGTAGACTTTTAAAGTGCATGATATCAGTCATATATTGATTAAAGTATTCACATCAATACAGGACAGCAGTGCCATTAGATTGTTAATAAAAGAAAGACTTAAGTAAGTGTAGTTGTTAAGGTCATGGTTAAAGAAGGATGCCTAATGAGTAGAAAGGTATTTGTGATGGTGATGTATGGCATTACTGTTTTAATAAATAATATAATGCAAAAAGCTGAATAGGTATATTAATCAAAAGTGTTATTGCCTATAATGATGCTGATGATTTAGTAATATCAGCAAAAAATAAACAGGGGTAGTAAAAATACTTAAAATGTTAGTATAATGTCTGAGTTAATGTTGCATTAAAAATAAAAATAAGAGATATGGTGTGAAGATGGAAGTTGGTATATATTTTGCTGGAGCTGAACTTAGAGTGTCAGCAAATAAGTAATAGAGTTACATTTTAGAAAAATTAAAGAAAACTTAGCTTTTACAAAAGCCATTTTTGTTGTCTTAAAAAAAATGTAATTTCTTAAATTCATTTTTTTTTTGGGGGGGGGGTCATTCCCTGCTGAAAACAACACTTAATGTAGAATGCTTGGGAACTACATGGGAATCCATGTTGAATTCTCCCAAGAGAGGAATTGTATGTAATACAAAGGAAAAGGGTAAAGAAGGATTTGGGGTGATACAGCCATTTACATACGCAGAGCCCTAACATTTCTTTTGATGCTCAAGGCAGTTTAATGGGGAT
The DNA here is from genome assembly GCF_019279795.1 of Protopterus annectens. Classification (NCBI taxonomy): domain Eukaryota; kingdom Metazoa; phylum Chordata; order Ceratodontiformes; family Protopteridae; genus Protopterus; species Protopterus annectens. The sequence goes on along the minus strand of NC_056745.1, from coordinate 1,456,205,291 downwards.
TGTTTATGGAAATCTTATATGAAACATATTGTAATTTATAGAGAAGGTTCAATCCAAAAAGAAAAAAAGAGTTCTGTGTGGAGATTCTGAGTAAGCCATTAGATAGCTTAAAAATGTGAGAATTGGGCAGTTTTTCCATCTCTCTCAACTTTCTGATTTAAAAGCCCGCATTTGCACTTGTTACCCCCCTTTCCTGTAACTAGTCTGGTCCAGATATAGATTTGCTGTATCCAGGACTGCTTGTAAGCTTCTGAGCCCTCCAAGACTTTCTATGTTGGAGGGATGCCTTCTAGTTTATCAGTGGATGTGGTAAGCCCTAGGTAGCCTATCTACCACAAGAGGAGTGATTTCTCACCCAGACATTGTGGTTTATTGGCCTTTTCGGCAGTTTCTTCCATCTCTTTCAACTTTCGGGCTTAAAAGCCTGTGTTTGTGCTTGTTTCCCCCCTTTCCTGTAACTAGTCTAGTCCAGATACAGATTTGCTGCGTTGTAGACTGTTTGTAAGCTTCTGAGCCCCCCCAAGCCTTTCTGTGTTGGAGGGAAGCCTTCTAGCTTATCAGTGGGAGTGGTAAGCACTAAGTAACCTATCTACTACAAGAGGAATGGTTCCTGGCCCAGAAATTGTAGTTTACTGGCTGTTTGGACAGTTTTTCCATTTCTCTCAACGTTCCGGTTTAAAAGCCCGCATTTGCGCTTGTTTCCCACCTCTCCCGTAACTTGTCTAGTCCAGATACAGACTTGCTGTATCCAGGACTGTTTGTAAGCTTCTGAGGGGTGCCAGAGTCTGCTCTTCAATTTTCCCTTTGATCTACTAGTTCTCTCCTCTCCTGCACTTATACTAGCTTATTAGTCTAACACTTTACCAGACTTCTTGTACCAATTATTGTAGCACACAAAAGTGCTACCAGCACTAAATGTTCTACAAGGAAACAGATCCAGTATTTATTATCAATGCCCACCCCTTCAGGCATGTCTAAAGGTCAGTTCCCTGTGCTTTTTCCTATTAACATGGTGAACTTGGGCATCCTGAAGCAATGTAGCAACTGCCTCATGTACACCGACAACCCTCTCCTCTTACCTTCCAACACTCAGACTTGCGAATGATGCACTTATATATCCAAACTGGAAGCCACACACTCTCCAGCCAAGACCAGAATAGCTGGTCAAAAGGAGAAGGGCAACACCACTTGCACCACACCACATGGGACACACAGCCCTCCAGAACACACACCAGCGTTGCCTTCACATAAAAACACAAACTACACACCCACCTTTGCAGAGGCTCTTACTAAAAATCTACCCAAACAGCAGAGACCTCCAAGGCAGAAACACACTTGACCACTACAACACAACACTAATCATGAGACACATAACTCTCCTAAACAGTGTGCCACTCAACCAAAGCCCCTAAGGCAAAACAGCATGCCCAACACACTAGTCATAGGTGACTCAATAGTGAGGCACACTGATGTCCCACTCACTAGGGTGAATAAGGAGAAAGTAACACTCAGCTGCCTGCCAGGTGCTAGGATCCGCCACATAACGCATGCACTCAGGTGGCTCAACAACAGGTACAAATATAACTCTGTCATTGTACATGTGGGTGTGAATGACCTGAGACGTACCTCCCTAGACTACATGAAAAGAGACATGGAGGAGCTCTCGCATTATGTAGCCCAGGTGGGTATGACCCTAGCCATGAGCAGCATCCTACCATCACCCAGAATGATACCACAGCACAAGCAGAAAATGATTGATTTTAACAACTGGCTACGTTTCTGGTGTCATTCTAAGGGGATCCAGTATCTGTCTTCCTGGGATGACATGATTGACAGACCTTGATGCTTTGCCAGAGATGGCCTGCATCTGTCACCCTTGGGCTTCCGGATACTGGCCAAGGCTTTTGCCACCTCTATAGTGCCATTTTAGGTGGTGTTCCAAAGACCAAATTACCACTGTAACAGCTACTAACAAATGCAATCTGAGGGTCATGTTGCTCAACGCTAGAAGTCTAAATCTCAAAATGCACTCACTCGAGGCAATCCTTAAAATGGAAAACATCGACATTTGTGCTGTAACAGAGACCTGGTTCAAGGCAGCAGAAAACACCCCTCCACTACCAGGCTATAACTCATTCCACACCTTTCGCCCCCAGAACTTAGACTGAAGCTCCAGAGGTGGTGGTGTTTCCATATTCATAAAGAATGCGCACACCTCCAGACTGGTAGCCCAACATAACGTATCAGAGATACTTCAGGTGCAGCTAACATTGAGTAAGACAACGATTCAAGTCCTAGCCTGCTATAGGTCCCCAACCATGTCCCAAGACTTGCACTCCACGTTCCTAAGCACCCTGGAAAATATTAAGGTCCAACCTAACACTTTCTTACTAGGCGACTTCAACTACCCCTCCATTAACTGGATAAACTACTCATGTACCAATACACTTGCCCAACGTTTCCTGGATTTCATTAATCCAGTGACCTGGACCAGCTCGTTCTTGCCCCCACTAGAGGTAGCAACATCCTTGACCTGGTCATTGCTAACATGGGCGACCATTGCTCTACACCAATAGTCAGCTCCTCCCTGGTTAGATCTGACCACAAACTAATCACCTTGGAAATCCACAACCCTCCCACCCCCCGCAAAGGTAACCACAATGAAAAACTTCTCCAAAGATAACTTTGGGCTCCTAAAAACAGAGGTGGCTAACTTCGCGGCACCCATGTAAATGAAGAATAATTGCATGACCGCAGACTCATACACCAATGCACTGTACGAACATGTACACAAATGCATGGATCTCGCCATACCCAATAGAACCAAGACGCTCTCCTCCAAAAAAAGGAAGCCAATCTGGTGGCCCCCTGCCATAAACAAACTCTACAACAGAAGGAGGAAACTGATGCAGAATAAGGTAAAGTCCCAAGACTGGAAAAACTCCCTTATCAGCCTCAATAAAAAGTTGAGATCCCTCATCAAATCCTCTAAAGCTAGCTATGAAAACAGAATTGTAGCAGATAGTAAAGACAACCACAAGGCCTTCTATAGTTATGTAAAGAATCTCCATGGCAATACCCAGATTTTCTTTGAGCTACTCCACAATGGTATCTCCTATACCAAGCCAACAGATATTGCCAGTGTACCGTCCGACAGACTCAGTGCCAATTTTACCCCTCTCTCCCCCCCAGAGGGACCAATCACAATACCAGTAGATTGCCAGGCACCCAGTATTACTGCTGCACAGGTTAAAACAGCACTGTCCAAGGCCAAGAATACAGCTTCTATGGGACCTGACAATATCCCTGGTTGCGTTCTACATGAACTACAGAGTGAACTGGCACCTCACCTGTGTGCCCTGTTCAGTCACAGCCTCACCTCAGGCTTTGTCCCTACCAAATGGTGCACTGCTACAGTCATCCCTCTCCACAAAGGAGGAGTGACTACAGACCCTGGGAACTATCACCCCATTAGCCTAATGAGTCTGATATGCAAAGCTATGGAATGCATCACCATGTACCTATTAAACAAGGATATAAGGAATCTCCAAACTCTGGATCCCACACAGTTTGGTTTTGTGAAGGGTAGATCATGCCTGCTCAACTTGGTCGACTTCTTTGAGTCAGTCACCAGAGCTGTGGATGAAGGCAAGGTGGTTCATACAGCCTACCTTGATATGGGCAAGGCTTTTGATACCATTCCCCACTCAGGAATCATAGAAAAACTCATTAAGCTTGGCATCAACCCCTATATCACTAGATGGGTTGCAAACTGGCTCACAGATAGAACCCACAGTGTGAAAGTAGCTGACTCCAAGTCAGACTGCCGACTAGTCACGAGTTGAGTCCCACAGGGTTCGGTCCTGGGTTTTCTCCTGTTTGGTATCTACTTTTCTGAAGTCCAGGCCAATACAAAGGGACTCTGGCTGACAAAGTTCACACACAATTGCAAGTTGTGAGCTATTATTAATTCCTCAAGTGATGTTGACATCCTAGAGAATGGCCTCACTGAGACCAACGACTGGTGTCATTACCAAGGCCTCAAGCTCAATGCCAAAAAAATGTGTCGTTATCCCCTTTGGGAAAAACCCGGTTCCCATGAATTACCACATAGATTGTAGTCCACTGAACATAGAAGGCATTATAAGAGATCTGGCAACACAGGTTGACAGCAATCTTCCTTTTGATCACCACATTGCCACTGTGGTCAGAAAGTCCTTCTATGTGGCACATCTCATTACTAAGAGTTTTGCATCCAGGAAGAAAGAAGTCATTGTCTCCCACTACTCGTCCCTCATTAGGCCAGTCATAGAGTACAATGCCCCATTTGGCATGTACCTCACTAGACACCTGCAACAACTGGAGAGGCCGCAAAAGTACCTCACAAAGAGGATCCTAGGCCTTAAACACTTGTCCTATATGGACAGACTCAAAAAACGTCAACTATTGTCTGTCTCATATTGCCTACTTAGAGGCAATCTTTGCTTGACTTACAAAGCCATTTCTGACCCAGCTCTGTTAGAAATGCTGCATCTAAAGAGATCCCAATCCCTCCACACCACACACTCCAGAGACCTCAACCTCATTACCACAATTAACAGAACATGCTGGAGGGACAGGTTCATAACCCAGAGACTGCCCATGCTATGGAAAAAACTTCCCATACATGTCAAGCAGAGCACCTCACTGACCCTCATCATGAGAAATCTTGATGAGATAATGGTAAACAGAAAATTCACCCCAGGGATAACTCCAGTGGCTCTACTCAACAGATGCACTGGGAACTAAGGTCGGCTGGCACTATGCCAGGGTAATCCTATGACTAGGCTTGTAAAGGCCCAAGGGCCATTAGCCTAGTACACACCTATGAACCTATGAACAAACAGGGCTCCTGAATGTAAAAAGTAATGTAATAAGTGATGCTTGGCTGATGTGAAATGGTGCTATGTGACAGAAGTACAGAAAGATTTATATCAAGATATACATATAAATTATGCACAGATAAGATGCAAAGACATAAATGAATTTCAAGACACTTGTAGAGTTTGTTGTTATACATCATGGAAGCTTTAAATGGCAATTTGTTTAAGTTATACAAGGACAGACTTTGTCTTCATCTTCTTTTTCTTTCGGCTGTTCCCATTAGGGGTCGCCACAGCGGATCATCTGTTTCCATGTCTTCCTGTCCTCTGCATCTTGCTCTTTCACACTAGCCACCTGCATGTCCTCTCTCACCACATCCATAAACCTTATCTTAGGCCTTCCTCTTACCTGGAAGCCCCATCTTTACATCCTTTTCCCAATATACCCAGCATCCCTCCTGAGCACGTTCAAACCAGCACAATCTTGCCTCTCTGGCTTTGTCTCTAAACCATCCAACCTGGGCTGACCCTATAATATACTTATTCCTAATCCTTTCCACCCTCATCACATCCAGTGCAAATCTTAACATCTTTAAATCTGCCATGTCCAGCTCTGACTCCTTCCTTTTTGTCAATGCCACTGTTTCCAACCCATAAACATAGCTGGTCTCACTACCCTTTTGTGGACCTTCCCTTTCACTCTTACTGGTACTCATCTGTCACAAATCACTCCTGACACTCTTCTCCACCCACTCCACCCTGCCTGTACTCTTTTTCACCTCTCTTCCACACTCACCATTAGTCTGAACTGTTGATCCCAAGTATTTAAACTCATCCACTTTCACCAACTCTACTCCCTGCACCGTCAACATTCCTCTGTCCTCCCTCTCATTCACACATATATTCTGTCTTAGTCCAGTTAACCTTCATTCCTCTCCTCTCTAGAGCATATCTCCACCTCTTCAGGGTCTCCTCAACCTGTTCCCTACTCTCACTACAGATCACAATGTAATCTGCAAACATCATAGTCCATGGGGACTCCTGTCTGATCCTGTCTGTCAACCTGTCCATCACCAGTGCAAATAAGAAAGGGCTCAGAGCTGATCCTTGATGTAATCCCACCTCCACCTTAAACACATCCATCGTTCCCACCACAGACCTCACCATTGTCACACTACCCTCGTACTTATCCTGTACCACTCTTACATACTTCTCTGCCACTCCTGACTTCCTCATACAATACCACAACTCCTCTCTAGGCACCCTGTCATATGCCTTCTCTAAGTCCACAAAGACACAATGCAACTCCTTTTGACTTTCTCTGTACTTTTCCATCAACAATCTCAGAACAAACATTGCATCTGTAGTGCTATTTCCTGGCATGAAACCATACTGCTAATTACTAATCATCACCTCCCTTCTTAACTTAGCTTTCACTACTTTTTCCCATAACTTCATGCTGTGACTGATCAGTTTTATCCCTCTGTAGTTACTACAGCTCTGCACATCACCCTTATTCTTAAAAAATCAGTACCAAAACACTTTTTCTTCAGTCCTCAGGCATAAACAGCAGATCATGTGCTATTACACTGCAAGAGAGGTTTACAATTTTTGGCTGGTAGTTACACAGCTCTTTATAGGGGATGCATGTTTCTACTGGTAATAGAAATATGATACTCTTTTCTTAATTTCTGCAAGTCTTCTGGGTTTCTAATACCATGACAGGAATGGAACCCATTCCTAAATCAAAGTGGGATTAACATTCATGAAATTAGTATTGTTATAATCACTGATGTTAGTCAGAAGTGCTCTTTCCAGCACCTGCAGTGTGCCGAGTAATGACTCCTGCAATTCATACAAAGTTACATGTACTGGTAACATATCTACATATGATTGTAAATTCTTTTTATAAGACCCATTGCTCCTACTACTATTGGAACTGTCTGGGTATCCTTCTTCAACATTGCTCTCATTTCTGCTTACAAATCCTGGTATTTTATGATTTCTGTCTCTCTGTACATGAGACACTGTAGTCACTAGGTGTAGCAATTTCAATGGTCATTGCTACTTTTGTCTTCTTTTCATGGACTACTATGTCTGGTTTTCTCGCATTTGTTTTTTGAACTGTTAATAAAGGGTGATCCCATGTGATATAAACATAATTTTTTATAATGCTTTGTGGCTCATATTTCCAGTGATTTTCAGTTACTTCATTATTATAATGTTTGCAAAATCCACCAATGCAACAGTCTTGCCATATTATTATGTTTTTCAGTATACAGTCCTTCTGCCATTACTATATCACAACCAGCAACAAGATAATTGACTGTTTTCAATTCTGTTTTACAAAACCTACATTTGTCTTTTCTTCTACATGTTCAATGGACTTTGTAAACCAATGTGTACGTAGTCCACTATCTTGGGTCGCCAATATTAAACTTTCATCTTTCGGTTTAATTTCACCTTTCTTTAGCCATTCCTGTGTTCTATCCTGATCAACATGAGGTTGTTCCACTAGTTTTCTATACTTACTATGTTTATACATTTTCCACATCTTTGGCCTTCTCATTTGATCCTTCACCTTATATTCTTTCTTTTGTTTTTTGGCACATTCAGTTGCTGCCTGATTTTTTGTCTGTTTCCGATCTGATTTTTATTCCCACTTGACACTGATATTCTTTTGCAAAACTAAGCAGGGAAGTCATGGGCTCCTCATGTTTTAAAACGTTCACTACTTGTTATGAGGTCAGCAGATATGTATGCAGTCCTATGATTGTCTTGGTATACACTGACTTTTGAAAATCATTTGATGAGCATGAAATATCCTTCTTGTTTTCCTGTCCAACTGAACTAACACCTTTTAGGGACCAGTCAATCACTCCAATACCATAAGTTAGGACAGGAAGAGCAAATTGGTTTATAGCTTAGACTTTGTTTCTATATGTCAGCGCTGTTTTCAATATTAATTTTAGTCTTCTAAAATATTCTTTACTAAGTTTTATTTGCATTTGCTCATGTTTTAGTGCTGATCCTTCATCAATCCCCAAACAGCTATACACTCCCTCTTGCTGAAGTTCTTTTATATCACATTCTTGTCTGAGACGGATGTTTTCTTGGTGCTGCAGCTTTCCTGCTTTAAAGGTTGCTTTTACACATTTGTCAAGACCAAATGACATTCTTATATCATTTGTAAAAGTTTTTACCACTTGCAGTTGTGCATTTGGTTCCTCATCTGATGAACTATAAAGTGTTATATCATCCACAAAAAGAAGATGAGAAGTCTTTACACTTTGTTGTTTTCTGGGAGCCAGATTGCAGCCACAACCTAATCTGTTAAGTAAACAGCTTAACGGGTTAAGGACAAGACAAAAGTGCAGCAGTGACAAAGAGTCACCCTGGAATATCCCCCTTTGTTTTTTATTTGCTTGTTTTTTTTATCCCTGGAGTAATAATTTGTCCTTTATCATGACTTAACTGCAAAGTGGTTTGCCACTGTTTCATGGCCGCTGCAATGTAATGGATGAGTATAGTGTGTATCTTATACATTTTTAAGCACTCTTTTATCCACGAATGTGGGATACTATCAAATGCTTTTAATGTGGGATACTATCAAATGCTTTTTTTGTAGGCTATCCATGCCATACTTAGATTCTTCCCATTTTTACAGATCTCCATTATGACTTAGTTTAACAACAAACAATCCTTTGTTCCACATAACTTTCTTCTGTTACCCTTTTGTTCTATTGCCATGATTGAGTTTTCTTCTAAATGACTATAAACTCTGTCGGCATCAGTTCCAGTGTATATTTTATACATCGTCGGAAGGAAATTTATTGGTCTATACTTTTTTAGGATAGCTTGCAGGTTTGCTATTAAATAGCAGTATTGTGTTTCCTGTTATTTACCAGGATGGTGTCTGTGTGAGGTGGGCATCTAAATATTTCCTAGTCATGGCTAAATCTTCATGTAATGATGTTACTTCTTTTAACCAGGAGTTAGGTACTGCACCTGGGCCTGGGGTTTTCCTGAAAAAAGCTTTTCTTAACTGTATTTCAACCTTTCTGGCCAATACTTCATCCCGTTATACACCCTGTACATTTAAACTTCTTTTTCTTTCTTTTACTTATTCTGTCCATTTAGTATCGTTGTTATGTTCCACAGGATCTTCATAGATATTTCTCCAAAATTGTATCGATTTCTTCTTTTTTGTGGGGCTTGAACTCCTTTTGTCTTGTCTTCCAATTCTCGATAAAACGTTTTAGGTCATCAATAAATTGCTTATTTTATACTTTTCCTTTATATTTATCTGCATATCTTTTAAGTTTTTCTGCCTTTGTTGATATTTTTAGTTTATTATTTGCGATAGCGATATTATATAGCAAGTATTATGTATAAATAGTAGAATGTATGCTACGAAAGACAACAACTTTTCTTGTGTATGATTTTATTTGAAAAGTGAAAACAGAAGGATTAATACGTAGTAAAGTATGGCATGCTGTCAATATATTAAAGAAAATAAAGCTGCAGCTATGGCAAAAGATGCGGGTGGGGTGTTGACAGGCAAGTTAAATTACAATATATGGTGATAATAATGCAATACAAATGGTCATAGGCTCATAGGTTCATAGGTTGGTACTAGGCTATCAGCCCTAGGGCCTATACAATCTTAGCCATAACAATTCCCTGGCTTTTTCTTCCTACAATATTTACTTCCCTGGACCCCTGTCTAGCAAGGCGGCTGACGTAATCCCTGAGGTGAATTTCTTATCTCCCATCCAATCGTCAAAGTTCCTTTTGAAGAGGGCCAAAGAGGTGCGCTGCTTGAAATGTTTGGGCAGTCTATTCCAAAAAAATATGTAAATATGTATACCTGTATAAAATGTTTGAAATAGTAAAAATGTACATTTTGTAGATATGTCTGTTTTAAAATAAAGGACAACTATTCTTTTTGATAAGTGATGTGAGATCCTTTCGATCCACCTGAGCAATAGTCAGTTCAGACAGTGGGGGCCACGGTTTAACATTTCATCCAAAGGATGTGAAGCAGATGCTATGCTGCTTCAGCAAACTGAGTGGTAATAAGCTGGCTAAGGACAAGCCTAACATATGCTGTCACGGTGAGACGTGATGTTTTCTGAGGTCATCTAATAACATTTATAAATAACAGCTAATGAAATGTAAATGTAATATTTGTCCAAAATGCATCTTTTTAATTTTACAAAAAAAAATTGCCCATTCCACCCTAAGCCTCCATTAATTTGCATGAAGAATAGCAGTGTATGTGTGTCTTATAACAGTACTCTGTCATCAAAATCCTGCATCTTCATTAAATGCTCAAATCCTGTATTAATCTCTTTTAAGGTATACATGCTGTAAATTTGAGAATATGATTGTATTTTCCTTTGGTCTAGGATGTGAAAAAAGGGGCTTCAGATCAGTTCACTCATCTAGATAACAAAGTCAGATAAACAGATAAATAAAAATATGTGCAAAATTGTGGTCATTGATGATATGCAGTGCAAAATCAGGTCAGTCATAAAAGTAAGCTGGAACAATTCTGATAATAGCTGGTTACACCTGAAGTTACTTGTGAGTTGTCAAATATTCTGGGTTAATGTAACATAGTGGCGGGGTGACTAAATTAATTTGTATAAGTAGGGAGCTTTCACAAAATATTTTTGTCTGTATTAGCAACACCAGTGAAAGACTGAAAGAGAATTTTGTGCTCGATCATCAGACAACTCCACAGCTATTGTGTTAAAAAACAAACAAAAAAAAGACATGGGAACAGGGTGGGATGAGGGAAATGTTCCCATGTGGAAGTCCATTCTATAGCGGAGGCAGTTCATTTGATATTTCACTGGGAAAACTTGAATTGTTTATAAATAAAAATGCTAGTCTGTAAATCTCCCTCTGTGTGCAGGTAACTAACCAGTTCTAATTTTTATGAGTCAACAAAAGACAAAAGCATTTTTTTTTTCTTAACCAGAACTTTTAACATTCACGGGGAAAGAATTTTAAATAACAATGCAATAAAAACACATACAGTGGACAAACCAAATCAAATTGGAATCCAGTGGTTGTCACTCATAATCAATCTAAACTGCATCCTTTATAGGTTCATAGGTTCATACTAGGCTATCTGCCCTGGGGCAATTATAAGCCTAGCCCGATTCTGTATGGCTTACACCACCCCTTGATTTGAATATACTGTGCCCTTTTTAAGGTTTAGTTTACTGTGCCTCTGTCTAATAGTGACACGGGAGTAATCCCTGGGACAAACCTATGATCCCCCATCCACCTATCGAGATTCTTCTTGAAGAGATTCAGTGAGGTGCTCTGCCTCACATGAACTGGAATTCTATTCCAGTTTGAAGGGAGCCTCTGGGTTATGAACCTGTCTCTCCAGCAAGTTCTATTTATTTCTGTGCTGAGGTTCAAGTCCCTCGAGCATGTGGCTCTAAGGGATTTAGATTTACTGAGGTGGAGCATGTCCATTAATTCTGGATTTGACATAGCTTTGTATGTCAGGCATAGATCACCTCAAAGTAGGCGGTATGCAACTGAGTAGAGCTGGAGTTTTTTTAACCGAGCAGCATATGGCATCTGTTTGAGACCCTTGATCCTCTTGGTGAGATACTTTTGGGGTCTTTCTAATTGCTGCAGGTGTCGGGTAAGGTACATCCCAAAAGGGGCATTGTATTCTATGATGGGCCTGATGAGGGATGAATAAAGGGCACGATTACCTCTCTTGATCTAGATGTGAAACCCTTCGTGATGAGGTGGGCTATGTAGAAGGTCTTTCTAACCACTTTGGCAATGTGGTTTTCAAAGGAGAGATTGCTATCAACTTGGGTCCCCAGGTCCCTAATAACTTTCTCTGTACTTAATGGGTTTCCGCCTATGTGGTAATTTGTGGGCACATTGTTTTTGCCAAAGGGTATGACTATACATTTTTTGGCATTTAGCTTTAAACCATGGCACTGGCACCAGTTATCTGTCTCTGTGAGACCTTTTTGAAGGATGTTTGTGTCAGCTGGAGAGTTGATTATGGCACCCAGTTTGCAGTTGTCTGTGAACTTGGTGAGCCATAGTCCTCCCACGTTTGCCTGTACCTCGGAAAAGTATATACCGAACAAGAGTGGTCCCAGGACAGAACCCTGTGGGATGCCACTTGTGACTGGTTTCGAGTCTGACATGGCTCCAGCAACTCTCACTCTGTGGGTTCTGTCTTTGAGCCAGTTTGTGACCCATCTTGTGACATAGGGGTTTATATTTAAGCTGGATAGCTTATCTATGATGCCCGAGTGGGGTATTGTGTCAAATGCCTTTGCAAGGTCCAGATAGGCTGTGTGGACTACCTTCCCTTCATCTATGGCTTTGGTGACTGTTTCGAAGAAGTCAACCAGGTTCAAAAGGCAGGATCTGCCCTTGACAAAGCCGAACTGGGTAGGATCTAGTGTCTGTAGGTCCCCAATGTCTTTGTTTATGAGCTCCATGATGATCCTCTCCATAGCCTTGCAGACTAAGCTAGTCAGGCTTATGGGGTGATAGTTTCCAGGGTCCGTAGAGGCTCCACCTTTGTGGAGTGGGACCACTGTTGCTGTATGCCATTCTGTGGGCACATATCCTGTAGTGAGGCTGAGATTGTATAGCTGTTTTATTTGAGGGATTAGTTCCTCTTGGAGTATATGTAGAACGCAACCTGAGACGCCATCTGGTCCCATGGAAGCAGTGTTTTTTGCTTTGGAGAGTGCAGCCTTCACCTGAGCATCAGAGATGTTTGGGAGGCAGCCCTCTGCCAGGATAGATACTTGCTCTTTTGGGGGGGAGAAGTTTGCACTGAACCTGTCTGCCAGGATATTGGCGATGTCTGTGGGTTCAGTGTATTTTTTGTCGTTTAGAATCAACTCAGAACAAGTCTGGGAGTTGCATCCCAGGTTTCTAACATAACTGAAAAAAGCCTTATGATTGTCTTTGGTGTCCTGTGCAATTTTTCTCTCAAAGCTGGCCTTGGAGGATTTTATGAGGGATTGTAATTTTTTGCTAGTACTGATCAGAGATGCCTTCCCTATTAGGGATTTTGCTCTATTATGTAGTAGCTTCCTCCTTCTGTTGTACAGTTTATTTATGGCAGGGGTCCACCAGACTGGACGCCTGCCTTTGGATGATTGGTTCTTGGTTTTGTTTGGGATAGCATGATCCATGCATTCCTGGAGATGTCCGTAGAATGCATTTATATAGGATTCTGCAGTTTGGGCCATAGTTCCCACTGGCCCTGGGGCCTTGAAGGATTCCACTTCGGTTTTGAAAAGAGAGAAGTTCGCTTTTGAGAAGTTTTTCACTGTGGTTTTCTGGGCTGGGGGTGGGGTTGGGATGTGAACATCCAGTGAAATTAATTTATGGTCTGATCTTACCAATGAGGGATATACTTCTGGTGTGGAGCATAGAGTCCCCATGTTGGTAATGATCAGGTCTAGTATGTTGTCCCCTCTTGTGGGAGTGGTGACTAGTTGTTCCATAGCATTTGAGTTTATAATTTCCAGGAACCTTTGGGCTAAGGTGCTGGGGCTTGAGTAGTGCTCCCAGTCAATGTTTGGGTAGTTGAAGTCACCCAATATAATGGTGTTCGGAGAGATCTTTATGTTCTCCAATGTTTTCAGGAAAGCTGAGTGGGATTCCTGACTTTGAGAGGGTGGTCTGTAGGATGCTATAAACTGAAAAGCAGTCTTGCCCACTGTTAGTTGCACATGGATGGTCTCCGATACTTCGTGCAATGCCACTAACCTGGAGGTGTGGATATCCTTGATAAATATGGAAACTCCCCCTCCTTTTGTGGTTCGGTCCGGGTTTTGGGGCCGAAAAGCATGATATGAGGTATAGCCTGGTAGGGCTGGGGTGCTCTCTGGAGCCTTGAACCAGGTTTCTGTCACTGCACAGATATTGATGTTCGCCATACTGAAGAGAGCTTTGAGTGCATGCATCTTGAGGTTAAGACTTCTGGAGTTTAGCAGCATTACCCTTAGTTTCTTGTTCCTTGTGCTGTCTATGGGGGTGGGTTTGACTTTTGAGCCTTGCCTAAAATAGGCACTATGGGGGTGGCAAGAGCCTTTGCCAATATCCAAAAGCCCACTGGTGACAGGTGCAAGCCGTCCCTAGCGAAGCAATGTGGCTTGTCGAGCATGTCATCCCAGGCTGACAAACACTGGATCCCCTTTGAATGACACCAAAATTTTAGCCAATTGTTAAAATCGATCATTTTGTCTTTGCACTGTGGCGTCATTCTTTTGTACATTTCTTTTGTTTTGTATATGTAATGCGAGACATTCCAGCAATGTTAATGTAAAAATAGTTTTCTGTTTACTGAGTAATTGTGCTTCTGTTTTGCTTTATGTTTGCCTTTACTAACTTGTATAATGTGTACAACCATTGAAATAATGTATTAAAATTTGTGAACCTTATTAAAATGTATTTATGTGAATGTATATATCATAAAGTAAACTTAAACAAGTACCATTGAACGTTATTTTTGGAATTTAGATGCACTTATTTTAGAATTATGCACTTTCCAAATACATCATCAAGTTAGCCTCAAAGAAGGGGACTCAGTTGTTGTACCTTGTGATGACATTGTTATATGACGACATAATATGAGTAATTTGCCTGAATGCCAGTTGAAAGACCAGGGATTGTAACTGAAATCTTCAGAAATGTGAACTACAAGCGTGAATGAAGGAGATAAACTCTAAATCTAAGATTGTGATATATTGGGCAGTCTTACCTCATTAACACATGTAAGTATATATAGTAAGATATAGAGTATTGGGGGTTAGGTGGCAAACTTGAACCATCTTTAAAAACACTTGAAAGTCATAACATTCAGCTTTTTAATTTCCTTTTTTCTCTGTTTGAATTGTAGGTCTGTATTTCATAGTGGCAGAAGCAGCAGTAGGTGGGCCTGTGCTACTGATGGGGAGACCCCTTGCCTTGCTTAAGAATATAACACATGTACATAAGCACAGATATATGCTGTTCTGCATAATCTGTTTTAGTACAGTAAGATAGAGGATTGCTGAGGGAAGGCCTTGCTTAAAGATACCCCCATCTAAAGTTGTGCAGATCATTTTGTTAAAAGTTTTCACAGAATAACAAAAGTGTATGCATTCTTTGTATAGTTAATATTCAAAGGTTTAACAGTGGATTAAACTTAAAGAGGAAGCTCCACTGAACAACACTGCTGTTGATCACTTAAAAGTCAAATATGCCTGCTGTACTAAAAAAATAAATCCATATTGCTTGTACAAAAGCCAAGCTTAATTATGTGGGAACAGTTATGTGTTTCACTTTGACTTCATAAAAATTATTTTACCTGTAGTCATAAACCCATCTGCTGTACTCCTGCAGTTGCTCCTGTATTACCATAGACTCTGCCTAGGACAACAGACAGCCATTTACTTTTTCCTTGAATACTCTGAATTGCACGTTACTTCTGGGACCCTCTGTTGTCCCTAATCCTAGAGGCAGATGCTGATTCTCTAGACACTGGTCTAAGTCGCTTGACTCCTCAGATTCTACTCTGTTGATTTTGCTTGAACTTGCTGATGCAGTCAACCTTGCTAAATCCTTGTTTCTTAGCAGTCATGCTAGGTAGTCCTGTGACACACATTGCCTGATCATAAACGTAGCATCTCCAGTGTATCCCCCCTCACTGGTGAAGTCAGACCACAAATTAGTAACCTTCTCCATCAAAGTCTCCAAACCACCAGAAAAAAATATCACAGAGTCTAAGGAATTTGATGATGAAGTCTCTAATTTTGACTATAACAGTAGTATTCACAATGCTGGTACTAGAGAAATTTATGAAGACAAATTCTATAGGATTTTGGATTTACATGTTTTAACTGTCAATATTTTTCAATTTACATACTTTTTTCGATACATAAGTTGTCAATATATTTGGTAATACACCTGTATATATATATATATATATATATATATATATATATATATATATATATATATATATATAATGTGTGTGTGTGTCTGTGTGTATCTCGGGGTATAAGGCAATGGAGCCCCCCTTGAAAACACTTCAGTTTCAGTAATATAGTAGGAAATTTTGAAAGTGGATTTTTTTTTTTTTTTGCAATGATTCAGAAGTTATTTTTTTGAAAATGCAGAACATGCAATATGGGTTCTTAAGCTTGGAACAATGAGTCATTCTAGCATTCTTACAGGGGGGGTGCTTATTATTGTTTTAGTCCAGTTGTATGTTCTCTGGCTTCACTATCTTTGCGGCCTCCAGACTTTGCTTCTGGGGTTCTCTGATTCTGTACATTTTTATTATTGTGTTCTGAATTATTAAAACTCCTGTAGCTTCCCTGACTTTGCTAACTCCATTTCTTGAAGGTGCTGGTCCTGCTGGGGTTGTCTCTAATGGTGTGAAATCCTGCTCAGGCCTCCCTAACTTACTTTGTTAATTTCATCATGGCAGTGGAAAGTATTAATTCCATGGCAGCATCACATTATGTTCATACTTTTTTTTTCTTTTCAATGTTTTTGATTCTCTGCCTTGGCTTTAAGCTGTAGTTCCTGTGGTACAGGGTTTGATTCCTTCATCCCTTACTTTCCTACTGTATGAAGTTGAGAAAGTCATTTAACAAGATATTGTAGTGGGGCTAGCCAGAAGACTCTTTTCAGCCAATTTGGCCAGAGGAAAAGCTAACAGCATTAAGAATATCGACCAGGATGTGGGTGGTTGTCCTTTACACTACGCAAGCCAAGTGTTTGGTTACTGGTTTTATGGTGGTTGCACGGATACACTCTGGGATTGTGGTTATTTAGTTTCATATTATACTCTACTCCTATGTAGGGCAACTGGGATATTGATAGCTGACTTTGTTAATCCTTCTTAGAGATGTTAACTTGATTAATGTTACCACTGGCACCAAAGCTTAAGGCATTTCTGTGCATATATGTGCATGTGTATGTGTTTTGTACTGATTTCAAAAGACACTAAAAAGAGATATTGAATCTATGAATTCCTACACTAAATGGCTGAATATTATTACAGAGAAAGTTCATTAGCTAAGCAAATGAGTTTTAAATGTTTTGATAGGTATCTGATCTGGCCAACA
The DNA here is from genome assembly GCF_019279795.1 of Protopterus annectens. Taxonomy (NCBI): domain Eukaryota; kingdom Metazoa; phylum Chordata; order Ceratodontiformes; family Protopteridae; genus Protopterus; species Protopterus annectens. The sequence continues at coordinate 1,456,188,292 of NC_056745.1, read as the reverse complement.
ACCAAATGTCTGAATAGACTTTATCTTTTAAAACAAAAGGGAACATTATAATACAGCAGTAACACATGAGTCAAGCTTACTGCCTTTGCAACAGATTAATTATGCTCAGAAAGTGAAAATTGTTTCAAAGAAAATAAACCTCTTTCATCAGTTCATCACAGATAATTACCCTGAGTACATTTTAATGGAGAATAAATTGTTTTAAAGAACTGTAGTACTAATTGGTAAATGTCACCAGCTGTTACAATTACTCCTCCTAAGTTGTGTGTATTCTTATAATAATTAGGTACTGCCTCTTGCTGCAGGCTAGTTTCTCTCTATAATCTCAAGGTGTGAAATTCCCATATGTTGCTGTGCTTGGGACAGGTAAACATCCAGAGCAGGCGGAGGGGAAGCTAACCATGGACAGTTGGCGCATTATACCACATTCAGCTAATTTCCATAAAGTAGTTGAAAATCCATTTAACACTTTAGGAAACGTATAATACAGAAAAATATATTTTTTTAGCAGGATGACAATGCTAAATGAGCAAAATAAATTATGGATATAGTAATTGATATTCTGATAAAAACGTGACATTCTGATTGCTTTCAGTTTGGATTATGAAACAAGCATGTCTTTAAAGTAAAATTTATTCCTTTGCTCCATTCTCAACTATACATACAACTTTGGAATTTATTTAGGACAAAGAAAAAAAGCACAGTTTTTAAACATGTAATGAAATGCCATACGGTTTATCAATAATTTCGAAAATAAAATGAAATTTTGTAGTTATAAAATCTAAGTCTCAAGCAAAATATTTTTGTGAAGTGTTTTTTAAAGAATTACAGTAGAAGCTGTTGTGGTGTGACATTTGATCAAAAATCTTGTTCATATGCAAATTTATATTTCTCGGACAAACGTAAATCAAACTAATTTTGCTGACTGGATAGGAAATACTGTTAAATGAATAGCTGCTCTTCTGGCCTTCATTTATCTACCTTTGTCAGATCTCTAACACGTCTGGTCAGGAAGCTTCTTGGACTGCTCTGCTGTGTGCCAAAACCTTGGGAGAAGTGCATATAAGAAAAAAGAAACTTAATATTGATGGCTTATTCTACTCATCCTGTTTTCGTACTGTATCAGGGGTTCCTTAGAGTTTGGCATTGCAGAGATCTAGCTGGTAGAAGAAATGCAAATCAGAGAGAATTGTCACTAAATGAAAGTAATAACTAAAATGAAAAGAGAAAAAAATCATTGAAGAAATGTTTAACTGGAACTAGATGAGGGGTAAAAAGTCTGAAGTTGTGGATTCTGATGTTGCATCATGAGTTTGAATAATCCGACACATTCAGTGAAGAAGTACTGTATTTCTGCCATTGTTATGGATTCTGATGTTGCGTCATGGGTTTGAATAATCTGACACATTCAGTGATGAACTATTGTATTTCTGCCATTGGAATGAGCTTTCTTAAATGGGTTTTAGAATTGTCTGTCTTTTAACACGTGTTATTATTTCCTGTAAAATATTTTGTTGAATCCTGCTTTGCTTTGCTTCCTTTCCTCTGTTTTTATATCCAAGTAATATGGATCACATTCCTGCAAACAGCATCACATGCAGGATAAAATTCATAATCTGTGTATAACTCAAGTCGTTTCTCCTCTGCTCTCATTCTGTTACCACCAACCCCGTTTTTTGTATTTAGAGTTTGTCCTGCATGCCTCTACATTTGAGGGCCTTCTTATTAAATCTACCTGCTTTTCTTTAGTCCTTTCTGTTTTGTGTCTTTAACTCATTTTGTATATTTTTTTTCTGCTGTATCTGTCTATTCTGTTTATTATTTTGAATAATTTTAGAATTTGATGTGGTAACATCGAGGTTTAATGGTCATACAGTGATATTATTTATTTTGATTATAAGTTTATAGTGAAAATAAACCATTAACAAACTGGTAGTAGACTTAAATGGTTATTTAAAATGTTATTGTTAAAAACATAAATATCTTCTGGTATTTTAGAAATCCTACCAAGGTATATGAAATTAGTATTCTTTATAAATGGGTTTCAAATCACTTCAAATGTCTTTGTTTCAACAGAAACACATAAAAAATGTATAATATTATACTTTGTAGCTGTTAATGGGGAAAACAACAAATAGTTTTTCTGTTTTATTCTGTTTGTGTAGCCATTAAGTCCAGTTTCATTTCACATACCCTTTGTGTTAGACAACCATCTCTTCTAAGCCATCTTAAAGGACCTTGTATCCTTACAGTCCACTACCAGCACAGGTATCCTTTTTCTATTTCTTCACCACTCTTTCCTTGAAAAACTACTTTCTGTTGTTTAGGCTGAATTTTATGCCCGCAGTCTGGTAGACATGACCCGTGTTCTCATTTGTGTCTGTTATGTTGAGCTATAAACATCTCACTATTCCGTAAGTGTTTGCTTGCATATCACGTTCTTCTTTTCTCAGTACTCCCCACATTAGAATAGATTTTGCTTCAGTAAGCTCTCTTCATACGTCTTCTCTTTCATTCCTGTTTTTATCTCGGTAACACTCCTTCTACTTTATTTATTAGCTTGATACCCTTAGTTATCTGTATCCTTATCCCTGTCTGAGTAACAGAACTGATCACTGTATTCCAGTGGAATTCTGGCCAGAGAGCTGTGAAGGAATGTTATAATGACTCTGTTCCTCCATTTTGTTCTGATAAGGATACAGGCAGACATCTTACTGGCCCTGGCTATACTTTTCTCTGTTCGTATTTGATGATCTCATCTCTGGTTACCACACCGAGGTATTGCTTTTCCATTTTCTGTGCTTTTCGGGTCATTTCTTCCATATGGTACTCTGCTTTGGAACTTATTAGATTTTGGGTGAGTTACTTTGTGCTAAAACTTAGATGTCACCTCTCCCCTCACTCTGACACTCTTATGTTAATATTTTAAATTATTGACCCTTCATTCTGCACGTTTTTTCTATCTTAACTTCATCTACAGACAGGTTAGTCCTATTGTCTCTGCTGGTCGGTATATCTGATACAAAAATGCATAATCTGCAAGTCCCAGAACTGACTCAAGTGGAACTCGAGTTGTAAAATTTATAAATGTATTTCCTTTGAGAGGATCTCCTAACTTCTAATTTTTGCTTCCATTTAGTCAACTTCTTTTCATCTCCAGGTCCCTTCTATTTGTCTGTCAACCTCCTGCGTTAGGCTGAGTCAAAGGCATTACTGAAATCAAGATACACAACACTGCACTGGTTTCCTTTGTCACATTCCATCACAACCCAATCATAAAAATGTCAGATTAGCCTGACATGACTCTACCTTTGTTACTCATCCTGCAGTTCATTGCTACTTGATAAATCAACTAAACTTCAACTTAATATCTTCTTCATGACTTTCCCTGGTAGTGAAGTCAGGCTTATCGATCAGTAATTTTCCTTCAATCATTTCTGGACTGTTTTCAGTTCTCTGAAATGGCATTACTGCCAAGTTGGAGTATAAAGATATCTAATTGGTTCTTAAATATCCTGGCAAAATGCTAGGCTGTCAGAACCCTTCCGTTTTCATCTATTAATCACCTTGGTTCCTTTCCACACACATTTAATGCACAGGTGAGAGCTGCCCTCTCCAAAGCAAAAAACACAGCATCAATGGGACCGGACGGTGTCCCAGGCTGCGTCTTACACGAGCTCCAAGAAGAACTGAACCCTCACATAAAGTCACTGTTCAATCTCCGCCTTACTACAGGATATGTACCCAAAGAATGGCATACAGCAACAGTTATCCCGCTCCACAAAGGTGGCGCCACAACGGATCCCGGGAACTATCGCCCTATAAGCCTGACTAGCCTGGTCTGCAAAGCTATGGAGCGCATCATTGTGGATCTCATAAACAAGGACATTGGGAACCTCCAGACACTGCACCCTACCCAATTTGGCTTTGTTAAAGGCAGATCTTGCCTCTTAAACCTAGGTGACTTCTTTGAAACAGTTAACAAGGCCATAGATGAGGGAAAGGTAGTCTACACAGCCTACCTGGACCTTGCAAAGGCCTTCAACACAATAACCTACTCTAGCATTATAAATAAGCTTACCAGCTTGAATATCAACCCCTATGTCATGAGATGGGTTGCAAACTGGCTCAAGGATAGAACCCACATGGTCAGAGTTGCGGGTGCCATGCCCGACTCCAAACCAGTTACAAGTGGTGTCCCACAGGGCTCAGTCCTGGGTCCCCTCTTGTTCGGTATATACTTCTCTGAGGTACAGACAAGCACAGGAGGACTGTGGCTGACCAAGTTCGCAGACGATTGCAAACTGGGAGCCATAATCAACTCTTCGGCTGACACAAGCATCCTCCAGAAGGGTCTCACGGAGGCAGATACCTGGTGTCAGAATCATGGCCTCAAGCTAAATGCCAAAAAGTGCATAGTCATCCCCTTTGGGAAAAACAATGTGCCCACAAACTACCACATAGGTGGTAATCCACTAATTACGGAAGATGTAATTAGGGATCTGGGGACCCAAGTAGATAGCAACCTTTCCTTTGATAATCACATTGCCAAAGTGGATAGAAGAACCTTCTATATAGCCCACCTAATCACGAAAGGGTTCACATCTAGATCAAGAGAGGTCATTGTGCCCCTCTACTCATCGCTCATCAGACCCATAATTGAGTACAATGCCCCATTTGGGATGTACCTTACCCGACACCTGCAACAGCTAGAGAGACCCCAAAAGTACCTCACCAAGAGGATTGTGGGCCTCAAACAGATGCCCTATGCAGCTTGACTAAAGAAACTCCAGCTCTACTCAGTTGCTTACCGCCTACTCAGAGGCGATCTCTGCCTGACGTACAAGGCCATGTCTAACCTGGAATTAATGGACATGCTCCACCTCAAGAAATCCAAATCCCTTAGAGCTACACGCTCTAGGGATTTAAACCGCAGCACAACAATAAATAGGACATGTTGAAGGGATAGATTCATATCCCAGAGGCTTCCCTCGCTCTGGAATAGAATCCCAATCCATGTTAGGCAGAGGCCCTCACTGACCCTCTTCAAAAGAAATCTTGATGAGTGGATGGGAAATCGTAAATTTATATCTGGGATCACTTGTATGGCCCTGCTGGACAGAGGCTCAGGAATCTAATCTAAAAGGGAGGCGAAAGCCAACACATTCTGGCTAGGCTTATAAATGCCTTAGGGCAGATAGCCTAGTACCTACCTATGAACCTATATCTGTTATTGTCTTGTTCTGCTAAAAATAAAGAATTAATTCATGTTCTCTGTTAACCAAAATCTGTGAACGGCATACTAAACAACTATAAAATAAATAAAAAACACTACACCGAATGACACAAATAGGTATTTTATTAAACGTTTATACAGGTTCATTCCAACATACATGGACCTTCATCAGAAACAATGTAACAAGCACTTCCTCCTGTTTAAAAACCTTTAAAGTTGCCAATCCTACAAATACATGCACCCTTTTGAAATCAATAAATACATAATACCCATCATAAGAGTTGGATGACAATATCTAGCATAGAAAACTGTCAAGATATCACATAAAAATCACATTTAATACCCGCAAAAGTCATAAAAATAGTATTAAATTACAAACATGCATCTTTAACTTTTAAAACAGGCGTAATAGAAATTAAGTCATTAATTCCTGGTGGAGCACTGTCGTTTAATAATAATTGCCAATAAAGCTCCCCTCTGTTCTACCAACAACTCCCAATAACCACCCCTAATAGGGTATGCCAATTTTTCAAGAATTACAAAAGTGAACTTTCTAAATTCCTTACACAATGCTTATATAGGGCATTGCAGTTGTTCACTTCACTGATGGCATAAATAAGCTAATATACTCTTGTTCGCAAGGGGCAAATCATCTTTCCGATATAAAATACCAGACAAGAAGAACAAAGGGCACTATAAGTAACCCCAGTGGTATTACTATTGTAATTGCCACTAACTGAAATTAATTTAGAATAACCAGGAACAGAAAAGTGATTTCCCTGCAAAATAAATCCGCATTGTTTGCATGCAGCACTGCATTTCATCCTTACATATTTCTAGTAAGAATCCCTTCCTGACACTTATTTCCTTCAAAAATAGTCTTTGAATTCCTACCATCTTAAAAACAAAATTAGGTTGTTCACCTCACTGGTTAAATACCCCAAGGCTAACAAAAACAGTGGGCATTAATCAACTTCTTCAGGGACTAAATATCCCTACTAAATTGTAGTATAAATGCCTGAGATAAATTTACATTATTATTTTCTTTAGGTTTACCAGTCATACTGTTGACCTGATGTAAAAGAGGACCATATCTAAAATCTCTGTACTCAGTAACCCATTTGTTAACATCAGCCAACATATTTTGTGCATATCTCCTATCTTTAAACAAATTACATAACTTGTTAGCTTCACCCTGTAAAAGAAATCATCAGATACTAATCTACTCAACCTAATCAGTTGCCCTTTAACTAAATTTCTTTTTTGCCAGAAAGGATGTTGTCTGTCAAAGTGCAGATAGGCATTTGAAAAAGTATGTTTTCTATAAATACTAGATTCATATCTAGCATCTACCAAATTATTGTACAGTTTAATATCCCAAAACTTAATTGAATGGTTATTACATTGGTAGGTAAATTCTAAAAAGTCAGTCAAATGATTTAAGAAATCGATGAACAATTCCAATTCTTCTACATTACCGTTCCAAAAAATAAAAGTATCATCCAGGTGATACCTCAAATAAATTTCAAACATGAAAGAAAATGGTGAATTTAAAACCAAAGAGGTCACCCAATACCATAGAACTATATTTACAAAAACAGGGGCTGATGCTGTCCCTGTTGCCACTCCTCTATGTTGCTTAAATTATTTGCCTTCATAGAAAACAAAGTTATTAGTAAGAACCATCACCATGCATTGAAGTATTAAATTAACCTCTGAGTTATCTTAATTAGCACCTGTAACCATGGCTTCAAAAAACACTGAAGTCCCTGTTCATGTGGAATCACTGAAAATAAATCTTTAATATCAACAGTAAAAAAAAAAAAAAACCCAGGCATAAAAGTAGTATTGGCTAATATTTCAAGCAAATTACATGAATCCTTTAAAAGGTGCCTTTTACCCACTGAAAATAACAAGTTTAAAATCAATGTATTTGATCAGTGGCTTAGACCCAGCTGGTGCAACAGTGGATCTCGAGGGAGGGTGAAATACTGATTTGTGAATTTTGGGAATTCCAAAAATCACTGGAATCCTTTGATTTTTAACCACAAGGAATTCCCTAATTGTCCGTGGTAAATCATGTGTAACAAAAATGTCTTTCAAAGTGAAATCAGTACTATGACAAGTAATGTTAATCTGTCTTGCTCAAATAATCAGGCATTTTGGAAGAATGTTTATGTATGTCAATAATAACAATCCCCCTCCCTTATTTGGCTTCATAATACATAAAGAAGCTGGAATGATGCTTAAAGCCAGCATTTGCATATATTATTAACCAATGTTCCTGCTAAAGCTTTTCGTAAAAAAGAGTGACAACTCAAAAAGGTTTATGTGGTGCTTGAATGGGTATACATGCATTTGCGCGAACAACCGATGTGCAAACGTGTCAACAGCAGAACCCCAGGATCGCGGAATGTCGAATCTGCAGATGTTGCACCCAAAATTACCCAACGCCAGCCAGGCTACTATTCCCCTCTCTCGACCCATGGTAGCACTTGTTGCGGCGGTTGTGCTATCGGGAATTTCGAATTCGATGTTGCGTGTGACATTCCAAGTATTCGGGCATACGAGATTTGACATTTAGGTTTGGCATTACGACGGATCGACCTTCTGTCGCGTGAACAAATGTATGTAAACCACTTGAATGTATAGCTTTGATAGCTCATGCTATCAAAATCCTGAAATATAAAGGTCATAAACAGTATTCTGTCAGGATAGGTGTGGTGAATCATATTTATTGGAGTTTCACTTGTTGAGTCTTATTGGACCCATGCCTAACCATATAGTATTCATAGCAAGATGTGAATAATTTGTATCTGTTTTAGCCAAGTGGTAACTTTTAACTGCAGGTAAGCATTGTCTTTGACAGCCATTTCAGGGATGGTGCTTGTAACAGAGGTCATGTACATCTCCGAGACCTTTACGTCCTTATTTATGTACTTCATGTTGTTTAAAACAGTAGCTTCTTCCTTTCTAAAAATGTCTGTGAAATACTTCTCCTAAGTGAAGTCCTCAACACGACCACAGGTATTCTAATGAACATATATTTTCTTTAATCAGAAATGGTTATTGTTGTAAAGCATTACCTTTTATTTTCTACCCCCTGAGTCCTATAGTGTTAGAAGATATCCCCCATTCAGAACGATGTTTATGGAGAATTCAATTTTGTATAGCACACCTTTTACATAACAAGTGTTTCATCAGTACAGTAGTCCTTCAGTGAAGCAGGCCATCACAATTTCTGATTCTGCATGGATTACTACACCATTTCATTGAATTTGATGAGGATGATGAAAATGTCATTAGCTTTATGCACTTAGTACTTAAATAACAAAAAAGAAAAATAAAACAAGTCCCTCAGTTAATATGTAATTTTTCTTCCTCATTTGTGTATTCTGATATCCATTGTTCCAGCCATGAAGTACCAATGAGCAATTAATTTTCTGTACTGTTTTTTGACTGTCCTATGAGTTCTTAAAACTCAGCCTACATGGAGGGCTTTTGTCACTTCTTTGTTCAAACAAAGAAGAGGTTTGATTCCAGATGAAGGAAACTCTCCTCATTCTGTCTTTGATATTGTACCGATCCCACTGAGCAGGATTACTTTTCTGATGCTGCTTTTGAAACTTCCAATAATGTGCCTTTTCTGGTAGCCACTAAATTTTCAACAGTGGATATGGAAGGTGGGAAATAAATCCTGTATAGAACCCAAACCACGTGGAATGCTGTATAGCACTATATGTTCCACGATTTCTGTAGTAGGTCTCATTTTAAGTTCATTGGTTTTCTAATTTCTCTGTTTTCTGTGGCTTCTCTGCATTTTAACCCCATAAAAATGGGTACGTTTGTTTTTATTTTTCAAATCAGACATATAGAAAATATAGTTGAGAACCTATGCTTGACACAAGGTTAATGAGGGAAGTCTTTAAAATAAATGGTAGATTATACTCCTCCAAGAGTCTGTACTCAAATCTATGTAAAATTTGGCATGGATGATATGATGTTCAAGTGGGTCGCACAACTATCTTTAGGTTTAAAGCAGTAGTAATTCTGATTGAGTAATGACACTTTAAACATTTTTTTAACAAAGAAGCCTGGTAAAAGTGGTCATCTTCATACACTTCTACACATTTCTACGTCTGTATTACAGAGGTGTGTATAACTATCCAACATTTAGTGGAATGCATTTTCAGCCACATTGCCTTTCAACATCATGGCCCCTTTTTCCCATTTTCTACATGGGGTTGAGATTTTGTGTTAATTGTCACCATCTTTCTCAATTCATTGCCACACTCCTCTCTTCTTCAACACCCAGGGCTGACTGTCACAGATCTTCTTTCACACAGTCCATCCACAGTTTTGCTGAACGTCCTCGTTTACTCTTACTTTCTTTCTGTCTGTCCCAAATCTTCTTCACTAGATTGCCTTCCGCTTTTCTGCATATGTGTCCGAACCACTGTAATCTGTTCTCTGTTCTTTTTTGCAAATGGAGCTACTTTGGCTTCTGCTCTTATGTCCTCAATTCCTGACCTGTCGCACAGGATGCATCCTACCACCCTTCTTAGGCACTTCATTTCCATTACCTCTAGCTTCATCTGCTCAGCCTTTACTGCCCAGGTTTCTGTACCATGCAGTAGTACTGGTCGCACTACAGTCTTGTACACCTTTCTTTTCAGCTTCTTTGGCATTCTTCTGTCATAGACTGCTCCTGAGACTCTATACCAAATGGCTGCAGCCTCTCTGATTCTAGCATTGACCTCTTCATTCAGACTTCCCTTCTCCTCAACCACCACTTCCAGTTACTTGAAGCTGTTTACCTGTTCCATTATCTTCCCTTCTATCTCACTTCTCATCTTCTGATTTCTCCGTTTTGCTGCCATTACCACTGTATTAGTTTCTTCCCATGTGCCTTCAGTTTTGCATTCCACCCCCCTATCCTTTGCTGAAGTTCTTGCTCAGAGCCTGCCTATAATGCCACATCATCTGCATACAGCAGCTTGTTTGATCATTCCCTTTAGACCTGTTTGCTAATGTAGTTCATCACCAGTATGAACAGCAGTTTGTCAGAGTGGAACCCTGGTGCACACCTACACCCACTGGGAACCCCTCTGTCAGACCAATCACTGTTCATATTTGAATCATTGGGTCCTTGTACATAACCTTCACTAATTCTACAAATGCTGTTGGGTCTTAGAACCATCACAGTACTGCCATATGCTTTCTCCAAATTTAGGAATGCCCAGTTGCACTCTTTCCTCATCTCTATCTTCTTCTCAACTATGTGTCTCACTGTAAAATTTGGGTCAGTTCTGATGCATCCTGATCTGAATCCAAACTGCTCATCTCTCATCTTGCATTCTACTATTCTGCATGTCTGTTTATCAGTCACTCTCTCACAGAACTTTCATGCAGTGTGACAGGGGTCTGATAGCTCTTTACTGCCCACAGAAGTGGATGTCCCCTTTGTTCTTGCACACTGGCACACGTATGCTTATTCTCCAGTCATCCGGGATACGTCTTTTTCTCCACACTGCTATGAGTACCCTCAGGAGCCATTTCTGTCCTATCTCACCCAACATCTTAATCATATTTTGCTGTGACCTCATCTGAGCCTGCTGCTTTTCCTGACTTCACTTTCCTTAGTGGTCCTATTCTTACTTCTTCTAGGGTGGGCTCCTCTTGTTCTCTCATCATAGTCTGCATTTAGGGCAGTACAGCTTTTGTGTTTTTTTTTTCATTCAGAAGCTGCTGGAAGTACTCTTTCCATCTGCATTTGGTTTCCTGTGGACTGCTGTGTAAGTTGCAGCTGGCATCCCTTATGAATCTTTCCATCTGCGTTTGGTATCCTGTGGACTGCTGTGTAAGTTGCAGCTGGCGTCCCTTATGAATCTTTCCATCTGCGTTTGGTTTCCTGTGGACTGCTGTGTAAGTTGCAGCTGGCATCCCTTATGAATCTTTCCATCTGCGTTTGGTGTCCTGTGGACTGCTGTGCAAGTTGCAGCTGGCGTCCCTTATGAATCTTTCCATCTGCGTTTGGTGTCCTGTGGACTGCTGTGTAAGTTGCAGCTGGCATCCCTTATGAATCTTTCCATCTGCGTTTGGTGTCCTGTGGACTGCTGTGTAAGTTGCAGCTGGCGTCCCTTATGAATCTTTTCATCTGCGTTTGGTGTCCTGTGGACTGCTGTGTAAGTTGCAGCTGGCGTCCCTTATGAATCTTTCCGTCTGCGTTTGGTGTTCTGCGGACTGCTGTGTAAGTTCCAGCTGGCGTCCCTTATGAATCTTTCCATCTGCGTTTGGTGTCCTGTGGACTGCTGTGTAAGTTGCAGCTGGCGTCCCTTATGAATCTTTCCATCTGCGTTTGGTGTCCTGCGGACTGCTGTGTAAGTTACAGCTGGCGTCCCTTATGAATCTTTCCATCTGCATTTGGTGTCCTGCGGACTGCTGTGTAAGTTGCAGCTGGCGTCCCTTATGAAGGGTGTTTGCTCTTTCCGTCTGCGTTTGGTGTCCTTCGGACTGCTGTGTAAGTTGCAGCTGGCGTCCCTTATGAAGGGGGTTTGCTCTTTCCATCTGTGTTTGGTGTCCTGCGGACTGCTGTGTAAGTTGCAGCTGGCGTCCCTTATGAATCTTTCCATCTGCGTTTGGTGTCCTGCGGACTGCTGTGTAAGTTGCAGCTGGCATCCCTTATGAAGGGTGTTTGCTCTTTCCGTCTGCGTTTGGTGTCCTGTGGACTGCTGTGTAAGTTGCAGCTGGCATCCCTTATGAAGGGTGTTTGCTCTTTCCATCTGCATTTGGTGTCCTGTGGACTGCTGTGTAAGTTGCAGCTGGCGTCCCTTATGAATCTTTCCGTCTGCGTTTGGTGTCCTGCAGACTGCTGTGTAAGTTGCAGCTGGCGTCCCTTATGAAGGGTGTTTGCTCTTTTCATCTGCGTTTGGTTTCCTGCGGACTGCTGTGTAAGTTGCAGATGGCGTCCCTTATGAATCTTTCCATCTGCGTTTGGTGTCCTGCGGACTGCTGTGTAAGTTGCAGCTGGCTTCCCTTATGAAGGGTGCTTGCTCTTTCCATCTGCGTTTGGTTTCCTGCAGACTGCTGTGTAAGTTGCAGCTGGCGTCCCTTATGAATCTTTCCATCTGCGTTTGGTGTCCTGTGGACTGCTGTGTAAGTTGCAGCTGGCGTCCCTTATGAATCTTTCTGTCTGCGTTTGGTGTCCTGCGGACTGCTGTGTAAGTTGCAGCTGGCGTCCCTTATGAATCTTTCCATCTGCGTTTGGTGTCCTGTGGACTGCTGTGTAAGTTGCAGCTGGCATCCCTTATGAATCTTTCTGTCTGCGTTTGGTGTCCTGCGGACTGCTGTGTAAGTTGCAGCTGGCGTCCCTTATGAATCTTTCCATCTGCGTTTGGTGTCCTGTGGACTGCTGTGTAAGTTGCAGCTGGCGTCCCTTATGAATCTTTCTGTCTGCGTGTGGTGTCCTGCGGACTGCTGTGTAAGTTGCAGCTGGCGTCCCTTATGAATCTTTCCATCTGCTTTGGTGTCCTGTGGACTGCTGTGTAAGTTGCAGCTGGTCCCTTATGAATCTTTCTGTCATGTGGTGTCCTGCGGACTGCTGTGTAAGTTGCAGCTGGCATCCCTTATGAAGGGTGTTTGCTCTTTCCGTCTGCGTGTGGTGCCCTGCGGACTGCTGTGTAAGCTGCAGCTGGCGTCCCTTATGAATCTTTCCGTCTGCGTTTGGTGTCCTGCAGACTGCTGTGTAAGTTGCAGCTGGCGTCCCTTATGAAAGGGGTTTGATTATCTTCTTTATTTTTCTGTCATTGACTTGCAACCTGATATATTTTCTTTGTGCCTCCTATTTGGTCATTTTCCAGAAGTTGGTAGAGTGCCTCCAATGCCCTATTCTTTGCTACTGCAACTTCTTTTTTAGCCAACCAGTAGTCCTTCCTAGCCTGGTCGGTCCTTTCTATCTCCCACTCTTTCCTGCTTACCTTCTTTCTTTTAATGACTTCCTGGACTTCTGCATTCCACCACCAGCTTTCCTTGTGTACTTTTTTTCATAGCTGGCTCAAACACGTATCAGTTCTGTAGTCCTCATACATGCTGTTTAGAGGTGCTGCCATTCTTTAACTCCAACTATTTCCTCCTCTCTTTGATGTGCTAGACCCCTGAGTAATTCCTTGAACTGTTACACTTTTGTCTTCAGTCAACTTCCAGGTCTTTAGCCTTGTCTCTGTTGACCTTAGAGCCTTCTCTCCCTGATTGTGGCAGCCAGAGGTTTATGCTGTGGGCCGGCTGTTTACTGGGGATGACTTTGCAATTATTGATTCTACCCCAGTGCCCTTTCCTTACTAGAAGGAAGTCTACATAGTTGTATCTTGGCCAATCTTGTATGTGATCTTGTGACAGCCTCTCTTTCTGAGCCATGTATTTGGCTACTATCAAACTATTTGCCAGACAGAAGTTTAGAGTGGCTTTTCCTTCTTTATTCCTGTTGCCCCCCATGTGGACACAGGCAGTCCTCATATCCTGTTCTGTCTGTCCCAATATGTGCATTCAAGTCACCCATTATCAGGACCAATTCATATTGTTCTGCTTTATCTACTAGATCCTGCAACTGCTGTCTGAATGCAATCTTTTCCTCAGTATCACAGCCCTGCTGTGGGGCATAGGCTAAGATTACGAATACTGCCCTATCATTAGTCTGTCACTAATTCTGATGATATCCCTCACTGCCTTCTGAAGCCCCTCTGCCACCACAATTCCCACACCATTTCAAGCTCATCATCCTCCTTCATAGTAGATTATAGTTCTCAAGCCAAGTGACTTTGCTGCACTGCCCTTCCATCTTGTCTATTGGAAAGATAGGATGTCCAGCATCCTCTGTATCATCATGTCATCCACTTCCAAGCAGCATCCTGTCAGTGAACCTACATTAAGTGTAACAATTCTCAGTTCATATTTGGCAGGCTTTTGCTCAACAGAGCTATCCCAGGTAACCCAGGCTGGACAACTAGACACAGGCTGGCCAGTAACTTAATGACCTACAGCTGCCTGGGCTTTATGGTGGGCACACATTGGCCAATAGATGCACATACACCCTTCCACCATTAGCATGGGTTCCTCAACCCATTATTTACTGGTAATTATTCATGTCCATTTTGGTGACATTAGTCAGTATCGCCGAATTACCTACAGTCATATTTTACACCATTGAATGGCTAGCCTTGCCATGGCGGATAGTCTTTGATCTTTGTTCTGCTATCTTGAGGATACTGTACACCACTGTAGATGCCCAAAGTGGTTGGTCTGTACAACTCTTCCCCTTATACATGTAGAGTCTGTGCTGCTGCCCACAGCTCCATTCATTGGTGGGTCTGAGATGGAAGCACTCAGCATGTTTTTCAGCGGTGAGAGGAACCCCACATGGACACAGAGAAAACATGCAAACTCCTAACAGGCATTGGCTGGAGGTTAGGATCGAACTTTGTACCCTCTACATGGGAGGTGAAGACCTTAACCATTATGCCAACTGGGATACCTTTCAACCATTTTGGATTCAGTGATTTGTCTTTCAACAAAATAGGAAAATAGGCATTCAGCCATATGTCAGATGTGTGTGTGTGTGTGTGTGTGTGTGTGTGTGTGTGTATATATATATATATATATATATATATATATATATATATATATATATATATACACACACATATATATATACATATATATATATATATATATATATATATACACACACACACACACACACACACAGATACTAATTTTTAGACTGTGATATCTCAAAGCATTCCCCCTACTCTAAATAAAGCAGTCTCATGGTGTGTGTTTGTGTGTATATCTATATATATATATATATATATATATATATATATATTTAGAGAGAGAGAGAGAGAGATGGATTCACTTTAGAAGATCGAAAGCCCATAAAAGTGAAATTGAAAACATTGAGACAAAAATCTTGAAAATTCAAAACACTGAAAACTCAAAACATTGAATCCCATAACATTGAAAAAACATAGGAAAGTAAGATGTGCTATATTCTAGCACAACTACACACTGAAACAAATATCAAACCATATTACGCTTCTTCAAATATAAGCAGGGGGAGAAGCCCCCCTGCAACCCCCACGCCCACTGCTGCTTAAATATATCAACTCCGAGATCGCACTACACTACACTAAGATGTGTTCTGTTGTAGTATAGCAAGTAAGATGAGAACATGACTGGGGTTACATAGGAAACTCTGGTGAGAATCGGAGAGATACAGTAATGTGTAATGTTTTAACAGTGAAGTAGCATTTCTAAAAAAAGGTTGAGAATAGATTTTTACAATTTAAACAGGCAGTCATGAACTGTGTAGTGTGATCTTGGAGTTAATATATTTAAGTAACCAGGGAGGGGGGCTTGCCCACTTGCTTATAGTTGGAAAAGTGTAATATTTTTTATTTGTTACTGTATATAGTTGTGCTGGCATATATTAAATGTTGGTTTCTTATGTATTTTCAGTGTTATGGGATTCAATGTTTTGAGTTTTCAGTGTTTTGAATTTTCAAAATTTTGGTCTCAGTGTTTTGAATTTCAGTGTTATGGGCTTTCGATCTTCTAAAGTGAATCTATATATATATATATATATATATATATATATATATATATATATATATATATATTTATATATATATATATAGAGAGAGAGAGATTAGATATAAATATAAGTAGACGTATAAATAGATATAAATATATATAGAGATTTTATATATATATATATATATATATATATATATATATATATAGAGAGAGAGAGAGAGAGAGAGAGGGCGAGAGAGAGTATTTTGCAAAATACCTTAAAAGTGTAACACTAATTGGAATTCTATACATTTTGTCAGAATTGCTATTTAATTTTAGAAGTATCAGGACTTGCAGCATTTCTAGTCACACTTCTAGGTTCATAGGTTGGTACTAGGCTATCAGCCCTAGGGCCTATACAAGCCTAGCCATAACAATTCCCTGTCTATTTCTACCCACACTATTTACTTCCCTGGGCCCCTGTCTAGCAGTGTGACTGACATGATCCCTGGGGTGAATTTCCTTTCTCCCATCCAATCGTCAAGGTTCCTTTTGAAGAGGGCCAAAGAGGCACTCTGCTTGACATGTATGGGCAATCTATTCCAGAGTTTGGGGAGTCTCTGGGTCAGGAACCTATCCCTCCAGCATGTTTTGTTTATTGTGATGACAAGGTTTAGATCCCTGGAGCGTGTGGCTCTGAGGGACTGGGATTTCTTTAAGTGTAGCATGTCCAACAGCTTTGGGTTTGACATGGCCTTGTATGTTAAGCAGATATCGCCTCTGAGTAGACAATATGCGACAGAGTATAGCTGAAGTTTTTTAAGGTGGTCAGCATAGGGCATCTGCTTTAGGCCTGTGATTCTTTTAGTGAGGTATTTCTGTGGTCTTTCCAGTTGTTGCAGATGTCTTGAGAGGTACATACCAAACGGGGCGTTGTATTCTATAATGGGTCTAATGAGGGATGAGTACAGTGGGACAATGACCTCCTTTTTTCTGGATGAAAGGCCCTTAGTGATGAGGTGTGCCACATAGAAGGATTTCCTGACTGTTGTGTTGATGTGGTTATCGAAGGTGAGACCACTGTCCACCTGTGTCCCTAAGTCTTTTATCACACTTTCGGTGTTTAGTGTACTGCCACGTATATGGTAATTCACGGATACATATTTTTTCCCAAAGGGGATTATTATACATTTCTTGGCATTGAGCTTGAGCCCATGGCTCTGGCACCAAGCATCTGTTTCTGTAAGGCCCTTTTGTAGAGTATCCACATAATTTGGGGATTCAAGAATGGCTCCCAGTTTGCAGTCATCTGCGAACTTTGTTAGCCAGAGTCCCTTAGTGTTGGTCTGTACTTCAGAGAAGAAGATGCCAAACATGAGCGGTCCCAGGACTGAACCCTGAGGTACTCCACTTGTCACTTGTCTGGAGCTGGATTTGGAGTTGGCTACTTTTACAGTGTGGGTTCTATCAGTAAGCCAGTTAACGATCCATTGGGTGACGTAGTGATTAATGTCCAGCTTAGTAAGTTTATCTATGATTCCAGAGTGGGGGATGGTGTCAAAGGCCTTGGCAAGGTCTAGATAGGCTGTGTGGACAACCTTACCCTTGTCCATGGCTCTGGAGACTGATTCGAAGAAGTCAGTCAGGTTCAGGAGACAAGATCGGCCCTCCACGAACCCAAACTGGGTGGGGTCCAGTGTTTGAAGGTTTCCAATGTCTTTGTTTATAAGTTCCATGATAATACACTCTATGGCCTTGTAGATAAGGCTTGTCAGACTGATGGGACTGTAGTTTCCGGGATCCAAAGTGGGTCCCCCTTTTTGGAGTGGGATAACTGTAGCTCTACGCCACTCAGTGGGCACGAAATCTGAGGTGAGGCTATGATTAAACATGACACGTAGGTGAGGTGCCAGTTCATATTGTAGTTCATGCAGTACACAGCCTGGGATGTTATCTGGTCCCATGGATGCTGTATTCTTATCTTTGGAGAGTGCGTTCTTTTACCTGTGTGGCCGTTATTACCGGAATTTGGCAATTTTCCGGTATTGAGATGGGCCATTTAGGGGGTGAGAGGGAGGTGAAGTTGGCACTGAATCAATCTGCCAGGATATTGGAAATATCCTTGGGATCAGTATATTTAATGCCATTCTGTTTTAGCTCAGAGCAGATCTGATCATTGCCATTTAGATTCTTGACATAGTTATAGAATGCCTTGTGGTTGTCTTTGGAATCTTTGGCAATTTTATTTTCGTAACTAGCTTTAGAGGATTTTGTGAGGGATCTCAGTTTCTTACTGAGGCTGGTAAGGGAGTTTTTTGCATCCTGGGATTTTCCTCTTTTCTGCGACAGTTTCTTCCTTTTGTTGTAAAGTTTGTTTATGACAGGGGACCACCAGATTTGCTTCCTTTTTTTGGATGAGAGCATCTTGGTTCTATTTGGGATGGCACGATTCATGCATGAGTGGATGTGCTCATATAGTGCCTTAGTGTAGGATTCAGCAGTTGAACTTTCAGTTCCCGTCTGCATGGGTGTCATGAAGTTTGTCACTTATGACTTGAGTAGCATGAAGTTGGCTTTGGAGAAGTTTTTTATGGAGTTTTACTTATTGGGTTGGGATGTGGATGTTAAGGGTGATTAGCTTATGGTCAGACCTGACTAACGAGGGGGTGACCATAAGTGTGGAGCATCGATTTCCCATGTTGGTAATGACCATGTCAAGGATATTGGAGCCCCTGGTGGGACTATGGATTAGTTGATCAAGGGTGTTGGAATTTATGATTTCCAAGAACCGTTGGGCAAAGGTGTTGGTACATGAGTAGTTTTCGCAGTTAATGGCAGGATAGTTAAAATCACCCAGTATTAGGGTGGTTGGTTCTATCTTAATATTTTCCAGTATGTTTAGAAAGGTGTAGTGAGAATCTTGGGGTATGGGGGGGGGATCTGTAGCAAGCTACAATTTGGATTGCAGTCTTACCTAGTGTTAGTTGCACTTGGAGAATTTCAGATGCATTGTGTTGGGCAACTAGCCTGGTGGTGTGAATATCCTTGGTGAATATTGGCACTCCTCCACCTTTAGTGTTTCGGTCGTGGTTTGGTGGCCGAAATGTGTGGCAAGAGTTGAAGCCTGGTATTGCAGGGTTGCTCCCTGGAGCCTTGAACCAGGTCTGAGTTACTGCACAGATATTGATGTTCTCCATTTTTAGGAGTGCCTCGAGAGAGTGCATTTTGAGGTTTAGACATCTAGCACTGAGTAGCATTTCCTTCAGATTTTGCATGCTTGTACCTGTTACGGTGGTGGTTTTGTCCTTTGAACTTTGCCTAAAAAAGGCACTATAGGGTTGGCAAGAGCCTTAGCCAGTAACCTGAATCCCAGGGGTAACAGGTGCAGACCATCTCTGGCAAAGCATCATGGTCTGTCAGTCATGTCGTCCCAGGCAGACAGATACTGGATCCCCTTTGAATGACACCAGAAGCTTAGCCAATTGTTAAAGTCAGTCATTTTGTCCTTATATTGTGGTATCATTCTGTGCGAAGGCAGGATGCTACTTAGGGCTAGGGTTATACCTGCCTGGGCCACGTGATCCAAGAGCTCTTCCATGTTTCTTTTCATGTAGTCCAGGGAGGTACGTCTCAAGTCATTCACTCCAACATGGACAATGACAGAGTCATATTTGTACTTGTTGTGGAGTGACTTGAGTGCATGCGTTATGTGGTGGATCCTGGCACCTGACAGGCAGCTGACTGTAATTTTCTCCTTGTTCAACCTGGTATGTTATGTTAGTCACAAAAAAGTAAGGAATATTCTTTGGTTAGGATGAAACATCTTACTTATTCTAGGCAAGATAGAACATTACATGTTTTGAGAGACTTAAATCATTTTGTATTAAGTAGGGATCAAGTCCTCAAGAGAAGCTTTCACAAATCTTGATGGACAGGATTCAAGTTCACTAGAAGCCTTTTGCATGTCCAAGTTGATTTCCACGATGTACTTGAAGCCCCTGTCACAACTATTTTCCCACCAAAAATGTAATTAACCCCAAACAGCCTTGATAATTCTGTGTGTGTAATGCATTAAAACAGAGTGCCTGCACAGAGTCCATGCTATTGTGCCTGACTGGGGCACCTAATGCATTAAAACAGAGTGCTTGCACAGAGTCCATGCTATTGTGCCTGATGGGGGCACCTTGGCCCTCCTTTTCCCTTTATTATCCCTTCCACCGCTTCTTTTTTTGTTATTTTTTTAATCTAATTAAAAGTTTTTAAGATAAAAATCGAGTGCTTGAAGGAATATTGTAGGAGAACACATTATGAAAAGCCACCTTATTTCAGAGCAGACCTGGATTATAATGACGGCCTTACAGAAGGTCAATCAGGCCTTGGTGCAGAAACACTGAGCAGAGCTAAATTGTGCTAGATTACAGTAATCAAAAAAACTGTCTTTTTATTAAAGATCTCTCACATGTAGCTTTGCTATTAATCCACTAGTGTAAGCCAGTATTCTGCTCAACACACTGTCTTCATCCATAATTTATTTTATAACATCATAATTTGTGAACAGATTATCACAGGATTATTTTCAGATAGTGGGTTTAAACACTTACGGGCAGTGTAAGACTAGATAACTAATTGATATTTGTGAGTCACAGGCACAGAATTAAAAAAACAACAGTGTTATACTGATATCTGAAGCTGGAACAGCTGAAAACCCAGGATAATATTCATGGAGAGACACAGAATGAATGAGGCCAACTGTAGTCTTTTCATGGAACTGATTCAACCATCATTTCCAGCGTCTCCACATAAATCTCAACCACAAAATCCAAGTCTCAACTTTTTGCATGGGTTGTCAACAACCAACATGTGTGTGAGCCAAAATGGGTACATTAGAAAGTGAAATTATATATGAAACTTATCTGTTTAACCCCAACATCTAGGATTAAAACTAGTTCAGTGAGAATTGGTGAATTCCTACAAAAGTAGTTTCTTGTCACCTAATGGATGGTAAGTGAGTTGGGTAAACACATTTAACTTTCAACTTCCTTTCTCTGGAAATCTCATATCCATACCTGTTATATAGCCAAGTTCCAGTCAGGATCTGAAATAGATGTCTACTCCCTTCTCTGTACCATAATGCAGTATTCCTAATGTAATCTATTCACAAGTTGTTGCAGCAAATCTGAAGTAACTCTTGAGTTACCACTAATAACTCTTCCATTGCATAATTTCATAGTGAGTAGGGTTTTATTCTTGAGATATCCATTTGCCTAGTAAATTTATGGGATATCTTTAACGATTAATTAACAACTTCGTTTTTTGGTACCCTGACCCCTGGGTTAATGGGGTCAACTATTTTTATAAACTAAGTTTTACAGACCACAGCTTTATTGCACTTCTGTATTCTGACTGAATGAGCTGTAACTTCTGCTAGGGAAATACATTTCAGAGATAAACTTCCTTCCATTGCATTTGTTAAGATCCATGGAATTATTAGAGGGTTCTTACTTATTTAATATGGTCCATTCTGGAAACATACATCCACCCTGAACTTATGTTTCATCAGACATACAGAAGATTACACAAATAAGACTTCATTTCCCATTCTCACTCAGCAATCAGGATGCTTCCATTTTGTTTTTCTGGTCTTCTCTTCGGGGATTAATGTTCTTTTATTTATGTTTTTTCTTGCTAACCTAATTCTTGAAGCAACAGGATCATCTATTTTATTAATTTTAGACATTATAGCTTATCTCACTTAATATATTCTGTTGAGCTATTGCATCAGCAAAACAGATGTCTTTATCTCATGAAGCAAGGCTGTTTGATTTGATTGCATAATGAAAGAGTTTCTGTAATTGTGCACTGCTCAGCCATTGTACTGAAGCATTATTTTTTCTAGGGTTATTTGCACATGTCCCCTGATACTTTAGTAGCAGATGTTTGTGTATGTACATTTATTACTGTGTTCTAGCATGATCTTTCTGGATGGCTGTTTATGTATCTGCACTGGGATTTTTGCTTTCTTTTTCCAAATTTACTTGATACATCTCCCTGGAGTGATGACATTTCTTTCCTTTTATAATTGTTCAGAACATTGTTATTTCTCCCTAAAGTTATGCAGGCTGTAATAACAGCAAAATGATCTATGTCCTTGCTTAGGTTTAATTCTATAAGAAATAGCATGTTTCTTTATCCAGTGCTGAGGTACTGTGCTTGAATATTTTTTTTTTCTTTTTAATGGTTATTTATGTACTTGTGTGACATCTTATAGATTCATAGGTAGGTACTAGACTGTCTGCCTGAAGGCATTTATAAACTTAGCCAGAATGTGTTGGCTTTCACCTCCCCCTTAGATTAGTTCCCTGTGCCTCTGTCCAGCAGAGCCACTGAAGTGATCCCCGGGGTAAACTTTCTGTTTCTCATCCACTCGTCAAGGCTTCTCTTGAAGAGTGTTAGCAAGGAGCTCTGCCTAATGTAGATTGGAATCTTGTTCCAAAGCATGGGAAATGTCTGGGACAGGAATCTATCCCTCCAGCATGTCCTATTTATTGTTGTGGTGAAGTTTAGATCCCTAGAGCGTGTGGCTCGAGGGGATATGGTTTTCTTTAGGTGGAGCATGTCCATCAATTCTGGGTTGGACATGGCTTTGTATGTCAGGCAGAGATCACCTCTGAGTAGGAGGTATGCAACCGAGTACAGCTGGAGTTTCTTCAGTCGAGCTGCATAGGGCATCTGTTTGAGGCCAGTGATCCTCTTGGTGAGGTACTTCTGTGGTTTCTCCAGCTGTTGCAAGTGTCTTGTAAGGTACATCCCAAATGGGGCATTGTACTCTATGATGGGTCTGATGAGTAATGAGTAGAGGGGCACAATGACATCTTTTGATCTGGATGCGAACCCTTTTGTGATTATGTGGGCCACATAGAAGGATTTTATAACCACTTTGGCAACGTGATTATCAAAGGAGAGATTATTATCTATTTGGGTCCCCAAATCCCTTATTATGTCTTCCGTATTTAGGGGACTACCACCTATGTGGTAGTTTGTGGGTACTTTGTTTTTTTCCAAAGGGGATGACTATGCACTTTTTGGCATTTAGCTTGAGGCCATGATTTGGACACCAGGTATCCGTCTGAGTGAGACCCTTTTAGAGGATGTCTGTGTCAGCTGGAGAGTCAATTATAGGCCCTAGTTTGCAGTCGTCTGCGAACCCGGTAAGCCATAGTCCTCCTGTGCTTGCCTGTACCTCTGAGGAGTATATGCCAAACAGGAGGGGTCCTAGGACTGAGCCCTGGGGAATGCCACTTGTATCTACTTTAGAGTCGGACCTAGCTCCCGCAACTCTCACCATGTGGGTTCTGTCCGTGAGCCAGTTGGCAACCCATCTTGTGACATAGGGGTATATGTTCAGGCTGGAGAGCTTGTCTATAATACCATCCCTCGTCTATAGCCTTGATAACTGTCTCAAAGAGGTCCACCAGGTTTAGGAGGCTTGATCTGCCCTTATGAAAGCCGAACTGGGTAGGGTCCAGTGTTTGGAGGTTCCCAATGTCTCTGTTAATGAGTTCCATGAAGATGTGCTCCATAGCTTTGCAGATCAAGCTAGTCAGGCTTATAGGGTGATAGTTCCCAGAGTCTGTTGTGGCTCCACCTTTGTGTTGTGGAATAACCATTGCTGTGTGCCACTCTATGGGTACGTAGCCTGTGGAGAGGCTGAGTTTGAACAGTGTGTTTAGGTGAGGGGTTAGTTCACCTTTGAGCTCATGTAGGATGCAGCCTGAGACACCATCCAGTCCCATTGATGCTGTGTTTTTGGCTTTGGAGAGGGCTGTTTTAACCTGAGTGTCTGTGATTACAGGGGCTCTACATTCTTCTGGTATGGTTATGGGCCCTTTTGGGGCTGAGAGGGGGGTGAAGTTTGCACTGAACCTGTCTGCCAGGATGTTGGTGATATAGGTCGGTTCAGTGTATTTTGTGCCATTCTGCACTAACTCTGGGCAGATCTGAGGATTGCCACTTAGATTCTTGACATAGCTAAAGAATGCCTTGTGGTTATCTTTGGAGTCCTTGGCAATTTTTCTTTCGAAGCTAGCCTTGGATTATTTTATGAGGGATCATAGTTACTTGCTGATACTAATCAGGGATGTCTTCCCTTCTTGGGATTTTACTCTTTTCTGTACTAGTTTCCTCCTTCTATTGTATAGCTTGTTTATAGCAGGGGTACACCAGACTGGATTCCTTTTCTTGGAGGAGTGATTCTTGGTTTTGCTTGGGATAGCATGAGCCATGCATTCTTGTAGGTGCCCGGAGAATGCATTAGTAAAGGATTTTGCAGCTTGGACAGCGTTATCCTTTAGAATGGGGGCGTTGAAACTTTCCACCTCGGTCTTAAGTAACGTGAAGTTTGCTTTTGAAAAGTTTTTCACGGTGGTTTCCTTGACCAGGGGTGGGGGCGGAATGTGGATATCCAGACTGATTTTTTTATGGTCAGATCTAACCAGCGAGGGGTTGACCTCCAGTGTGGAACACCAGTCGCCCATGTTGTTGATGACCAGGTCCAATATGTTGTCACCTCTGGTGGGAGTGTTGACCAGTTGATCCAGGGCATTTGAGTTTATAAATTCTAGGAAATGTTGGGCAAGGGAGTTAGTACTGGAGGAGTTCTCCCAGTTAATGTTTGGGTAATTGAAATCACCCAATATCAGGGTGTTTGGTAGGACCTTTATGTTTCCCAGTGTTTTCAGAAATGTGGAATGGGGGTCCTGGGATATGGTGGGTGATCTGTAGCAAGATACAATATGAATTGCAGTTTTGCCCATTGTTAGTTGCACGTGGATGGTCTCTGAAGCATCTTGAAAAAGATTGCCTATAAATAGCATTATGCACAAAGTTCCAAAGGCCAAAAAAAGTAATTAAAAGCAAATAGTCCTGAAATATGATGAAACAAAACACAAAATAAAAGAATCACAGTAGACATAAAACAATAAACATAAACAGTCCATATAAAATTAATGTTGAAATGTGTATTAATAAAGCATTTGTCAGTAAGCAAAGCCCAGAGTGCATTCAGAGCAATCCTGTTTCATAGACAGCTCAAAACACTTTGCTACAGAAGAAATTGTCAAAAAGAAAAGGAAAACAATAGCAGGGTTGGCTTGTTTATGTGAATTGTATCATTTAAGTTAGAATCTTTTTGAGTAATAGAATTGCAACATAGTTAAACATTCAATAGTGCTCGATTCATTGCATCCTTATCTGCAATGAGAAGTATAAAGATGCAGTTTTTCACATCTTTCATTATAGCTCAAGTGTTTCTGTATGAGAATACATGTGAAGAACTTCCTTTAAACTACTTTTCATTTACCTATTGAGTCTTTTTATATTAAAAAATAAGTTAATGTATTCAAGCAGTGGTCCAATACATGTTTTAAATAATGTGGTTCTTTCCTTGGGGTCATATAATCAAATATTTTTCAGTAAGCATCCCAACTGCCTCATAGCTGTATTCCTAATGACAGCTAAGTGTTTATCTCACCACAGCTTATTTTAAGCCATAATATCTAAATTGAGTATTTAGTTAACTACTGACAAGGCTACATCATCAATAACTAATAGTTAGCTTGGTATTGTTTTGCCAAAGTATATAAAATGGCAGCTGCTTCTTCTTCTTTTGGCTTTTTCCCCAGTTAGGGGTCGCCACAGCTGATCACCTGTCGGCTCATGATTGGCAGTAGAGTTTTACGGTGTCGAGTTGCCAGCC
The DNA here is from genome assembly GCF_019279795.1 of Protopterus annectens. Taxonomy (NCBI): domain Eukaryota; kingdom Metazoa; phylum Chordata; order Ceratodontiformes; family Protopteridae; genus Protopterus; species Protopterus annectens. The sequence goes on along the minus strand of NC_056745.1, from coordinate 1,456,162,733 downwards.
TGGCATCCAACCTTCTATGGAAGGCACACACACGCACCCACACACTCATGCCTAGGGCCAATTTAGAGTGTCCAGTCCACCTACAACATGTCTTTGGGATGTGGGAGGAAACTGGAGCACCCAAAGGAAAACCACGCGACCACAGGGACGACATGGAGACTCCGCACAGAAGGCACCTCAGCTGAGGATCAAACAGGAGAACCTCTTGATGTGAGATGACAATGCTAACCGCTGCACCACCATGGCCATAAAATGGAAGCTGCTACTATAAAAATTTAGGTCAATATTTTTGGCCCATTTATAGTAGCTATTTGCATGTAAGTAATCCTTACCTGTTGTTGTTATAAATCCACCTAACATGCTAATGTCTTCATCCAGCACTTAGTATCTATTGGTAAAGTAACTATCACCAAGTAAAATAAAAAACGCCCCAGTACTGACTCCTGTAGTGCTCCTGAATTAGACAATATGCTATCAGGAAAGGTACACTTTACCACAGCCTTTTGAGTTCTACCATCAAACCAAATATTATTCCACTTTATTATTTATTCAGAGTGCTTATTATGGCATAATGCCAGAGGGTATCAAATGTTCTACTTAAGTCCAAGCACACTTTGCTTCTACTGCTGAGCCCAAGGTACACACTACTCCTGCTAGTAAGCCACCAGGTACACACTGTTCCTGCTAGTAAGCCCCCAGGTACACACTGTTCCTACTTGTAAGCCCCAGGTACACTACTCCTACTAGTAAGTCCACAGATACACTCCTCCTTCTAGTAAGCCCCCACATACAAACTGCTCCTAGTAGTAAGCCCCCAGGTACATTACTCCCAGTAGAAAGAACCCATGTACACTGCTCCTACAAATAAGCCCCAATACAAACTGTTCCTACTAGTAAGCCCCCAGTTACACACTCCTCCTACTAGTAAGACCCAGTTACACACTCCTCCTACTAGTAAGCCCCCAGGTACACACTCCTCCTACTAGTAAGCCCCCAGGTACACTCCTCCTACTAGTAAGCCCCCAGGTACACACTGTTCCTACTAGTAAGCCCCCAGGTACACTCCCTCTACTCATAAGCCCCCAGGTACACACTGCTCCTACTAGTAATCCCCCAGGTACACTGCTCCTAATAGAAAGCCCCCAGATACACAGTGTGCCTACTAGTAAACCTCCAGGTACACACACCTCCTACTAGTAAGCCCTTGGTACACTCCTCCTACTAGTAAGCCCCCAGGTACACACTGCTCCTACTAGTAAGCCCCCATGTGCATGCCTCCTATTAGTAATCCCCCAATACACTGCTCCAAGTAGTAAGCTGTCAGGTACACACTGCTCCTCCTAGTAAGCCCCCAGGTACATTCCTCCTATTGGTAAGACCCCAGGTACACACACTGTTCCTACTAGTAAGCCCCCAGGTACACACTGCTCCTACCATTAAACCCCCAGGTGCACACTGCTCCTACTAGTAAGCCCCCAAGTACACTCCTCATACTACTAAGCCCCAATATGCATTGCTGTTACTAGTAAGCCCCCAGGTACACTTCTCCTACTAGTAAGCCTCCAGGTACACACTGATCCTACTAGTAAGCCCCCAGGTACACTCCTCCTACTAGTAAGCCTCCAAATACACTCCTCCTACCAGTAAGCCCCTGTGTGGACTGCTCCTACTAATAAGCCCTCAAGTACACACTCCTGCTACTAGTAAGCCAGCAGGCACACACTGCTCCTACTAGTAAGCCCCCAGGTACACTTCTCCTACTAGTATGCCCTCATATGCACTGCTCCTACTAGAAAGCCCACAGGTACACTGCTCCAAGTAGTAAGCCCCCAGGTACACTCCTCCAGGTAGTAATCCCCCAGGTACACACTGCTCCTACTAGTAAGCCCCCAGGTACACACTGTTTCTACTAGCAAGCCCCCATGTACACTCCTCCTACTAGTATATGATATCCTAGTTGATATCCACTCATTTGACATTCTATGTCTTACAGAAACCTGGCTAAAACCATCTACTCTAGACCAGGAAATTAGCCCTCCTGGCTATAACATCCTCAGAAATGACCGTAAAATAAAAAAAGGTGGGGGGTTAGCCATTCTCTATAAATCTAATCTCCAAATTTCCCCCATTAATGTGCTTCCATCATTAGACTCTAAATCTGAAACCCTATCTATTAAACTCCAAATCAATAACTCCAAATCCATCTATATAATCTGCATGTATCTACCTCCAGGTAATAACACTCATTCTCTAGAGAACCTGCTGAGTCACCTCTCTACCCAACTACCCCAGGAGACCATTGTACTTGGTGACGTTAACATAGACTGGTCCACTTGTAGTTCTCTAAACCCTACCAACCACATAAACCTCTTTGGATTCTCCCAATTAATAACAACTCCTACAAGAATCCATAAACCTAGTAACAAGGAAAGTACTCTGGACTGGATTCTTATAAATAGATACCCTGAATCTTATACTCCAGGAACCCTTCCAGACGATATCAGTGACCACATACTTACCTACATTATTAGACAAAAAGTCCATATTGCAACTACTCATAATCTCAAAACCTACCGCTTAAAAAGATTCTTTAATCCAGACAGCTTCTTAACCGAATTGCAAGCATGTGACTGGTCACCACTAACCTATCTAAAACTAGACGAAGCTGTCACCTATTTTAATACAAACTTTCTTCAAATCCTAGACTCCCATGCACCTTACCGCTCCACTAGAATAAAAACCAAAACTGCCCCTTGGCTCACAAAACAAACTAGGCAAAAGATACTCCTTAGAAATAAAATCTGGGCCAAATGGAGATCTACCAAATGCACAACAACCCACCTCCAATTTAAACAACTAAGAAATACCACCAAAAAGGATATTCTTAGAGACAAAAAAGATTTCTTTCTACACCTTCAACAAACCAATCAACAAACTCCACAAAAATTCTGGTCTGGGATAAACAAACTTCTTCATCCAGGTCACACTACTACTCCTGTCCCAACCGGTTTCAACAATAGCAACTCCAACCTAATCCCCGATGCCTTTAATAACTATTTCACAGATGCCATTCAAACCCTAGCCAATTCTTTACCACCTCCCACTGCTACCCAACCTAATAACTGCAATACTTTACCCACCTTTCAAATACAACCTGTATCTACTTCTCTCATCTGTAAGCTTCTTCAAAAATTGAAACCTTGTACCCCTTCTGCTGACCATCTCCAATCTGAATACCTAAAAATTGCCGCAAAAGCCATAGACTATCCCATCTCAATCCTTATTAACAGAACTATCTCTGAGGGCAAAATCCCTGCTTTATGGAAAATATCCCATATCATCCCTCTACATAAAGGAGGACCATCTACTGAGCTCTCTAACTTTCGCCCTATTGCTCTACTCTCCCCATTAGCTAAGATAATGGAAAAATGTATTCACAAACAACTGCTTAACCACTTACTACAAAATAACCTACTGGCAAACTGCCAACATGGCTTCAGGCCATTCCATAGCACATCTACTGCCCTTTTATCCTTTACCGACACTATATATAAAAATCGTAACAATAACTCTTTCTCCTCTGCTCTATTCATTGACCTGTCAAAAGCCTTTGACATGGTTAACCATAACCTACTATTAAACAAACTAAAGGCTCACTCTCTCTCGATCCTCAAGCCATACAATGGTTTAGGTCTTATCTGGAAAATAGACAGCAAGCAGTACTTTGGCATAACAATCTGTCTTCACTACTTCCAGTAAATATTGGAGTACCCAGGGCTCTATCCTAGGTCCCCTACTCTTCTCCTTATTTATTAATAACTTACACATGAACTTACCTCAAGCCACCTGCATTCAATATGCTGATGACTCCACTTTAATCTGCACAGCCAAGAATATATCCTCTCTCCACTCCCTTACCCAAACTGTTTTTCAGAATGTTGAAAACTGGTTTATGCAACACTGCCTCCTCCTTAATCCCAAAAAAACAAAACTACTGCTTTTTACTCCTACTCATAAATCACCAATTCCTTTCTTCTCTTTAACCTCTAACAATGGTACCAACATCAACCCAGAGACTACAACCCGCCTACTAGGTGTAACTATTGATAATCATCTCAACTACGATGAACACATAAACTCTACTATTAAGTCTGTTAACAGAAAACTTGGCATCTTCTATAGAATAAAACCCTTCCTTACCCCTCCTGCAAGGAAAGCAATTGCCCAAACCCACCTTATCTCTACCCTCTTCTATGCCTCTGTTATATATACCAACCTATCCAATAATAACCTTTCCAAACTCTCCACCTGTTATAACAGTATAGCTAGATTCATCACATGTTCCCCCTTTAAAACTCACCACTGCCTTAACCTCAAACAACTTGGATGGCTAGAACTGAAAAACCAGATACTCTTTCAACAATTACTTATTATACACAAGACCCTGTACCACCCTAACAACACCCCTATCCTCACTCATCTAATTACACCTTACACTAATCTAGCTACACTACGCTCTGCTAACAAGCTTCTAGTTTCCTCAAATAAAGCTAACAACAAAGCCGGGGATTCACTTTTCTCAAACACTGCAGGAAAATTCTGGAATCGGCTTCCTGCTGAATTATCTACCCTTGCTTCTACTTCTCTTTTTAAAAAACATCTTAAAGAACATCTGAAAGCTCATTGGCTTTGTCCATGTACTAACCCAGACTGACATCTTTTCCCCCTCTATTCTTAACCCTATCCCTTCTCCTTTAACCTGTACTTCCAAATCGTAGTACTACTCTTCCTCTTGAATAACACAATGACATATATATTCTCTTTCCTATAACTATGACTTGCTCATACCATTTAGTGTGATTTGTAGAATTGTTTTTAGTTTAGTTTTTTGTAGAATTGTTTATTTAATTTCCACTAATACTGTTTAGTACACAAATGTATTATTATAACTGTTCACTAGACCATTGCTACCTCTGTATTTATTCTTAATAGTTCTATGTATTGTTAACTGTCTCAATATTCATGTTTGGAGCTTTTCTCCCCGGGCCTCTACTGAAAATGGACATATATCCAGCTAGACTAGCCCGGTCAACAAATGTAAAATAAAATAAATAAATAAATAGTAAGCCCCGGGCACATTCCTGCTATGAGTAAGCCCCCAGGTACACTCCTCCTACTAGTAAGCCCCTATATGGACTGCTCCTACTAGTAAGCCCTCAGGTACGCACTCCTGCTACTAGTAAGCCCCCATGTGCACACTCCTTCTACTAGTAAGACCCTATGTACACTCCTCTTACTAGTGAACCCCCAGGTAAACTCCTACTAATAAGCCCCCAAATGCACTCCTCCTACTAATAAGCCCCTATGTGGACTGCTCCTCCTTGTAAGCCCCCAGGTACACACTTCTGCTACTAGTAAGCCCTCCAGGTATACACTTCTGCTACTAGTAAGCTCCCAGGTACACACCTGCTACTAGTAAGCCCCCATGTACACACCCTAGGTACACTCCTCTTACCAGTAAACCTCCAGGTGCACTCCTCCTACTAGTAAGCCCCCAAATACACTCCTACTAGTAAGCCCCTATGGACTGCTCCTACTAGTAAGCCCCCAGGTACACACTGCTCCTACTAGTAAGCCCCCAGGTACACACTGCTCCTACTAGTAAGCCCCCAGGTACACACTGCTCCTACTAGTAAGCCCCCAGGTACACACTTCTGCTACTAGTAAGCCCAAAAAACAATCCTCCGACTAGTAAGCCCCCAGATACACACTCCTTCTACTAGCAAGCCCCCCAGGTACACACTGGTCCTACTAGTAAGCCCCCAGGTACACTCCTCTTACTAATAAGCCCCCAGGCACACTCCTACTAGTAACCCCCCCACCAAATACACTCCTTCTACTAGTAAGCCCCTATGGGGACTGCTCCTACTAGCAAGCCCCCAGGTACACACTGCTCCTAGTAGAAAGCCCCCCAAGTATACTGCTCCTACAAATAAGTCCCCAGGTACATACTGTTCCTACTAATAATTCCCAAGTACAAACTCCTCCTACTAGTAACCCCCCTCAGGTACACACTGCTCCTACTAGTAAGACCCCCCAGGTACCCACTGCTCATACTAGTTAAGCCTCCAGGTACAGTCCTCCTACAAGTAAGCCCCCAGGTTCACACTCCTTCTACTAGTAAGCCCCCAGGTACACACAGCTCCTACTAATAAGCCCCCAGTTGCACTCCTCTTACTAGTAAGCCCCCAGGTGCACTCCTCCTACTAGTAACCCCCCCCCCCAAATACACTCCTCCTACTAGTAAGCCCCTATGGGGACTGCTACTACTATTAAGCCACCAGGTATACACTTCTTCTGCTAGTAAGCCCCCAGATACACTCCTCCTACTAGCAAGCCCACAGGTACACACTGCTCCTACTACTAAGCTCCCGGTACACTCCTCCTACTAGTAAGCCCCCAATACACTCCTCCTACTTGTAAGCCCCTATGGACTCCTCCTACTAGTAAGCCCCAATGGACTCCTCCTACTACTAAGCCCCCAGCTACACACTTCTGCTACTAGTAAGCCCCTGGGTACACAGTGATCCTACTTGTAAGCCCTCAGCTCCACTGCTCCTACTAGTAAGCCCTTAGTACATTTCTTGTACCAGTAAGCCCCCAGATACACACCGCTCCTACTAGTAAGCCTCCATGTGCACTGCTCCTACTAGTAAGCCCCCAGTACACACTGCTCCCATTAGTAAGCCCCCAGGTACACTCCTTCTACTAGTAAGCCCCCATATGGACTGCTCCTACTAGTAAGCCCCCAGGTACACTGCTCACATAACATGTCACCCGTAATGCAACCTGAAAGAAATCAACCCTGGGATTCCTAAAGAATCCCATCACTGGCTACTGATATCTGTAGTAAAAATAGTGATGATCACAGAAAATGTCAGCTGCTACGAAGAATGACTGCATTATTGGCCAATTAGCATGTGTGTTATTTGTATGGCATTACTGCTAATCCAGATCAACACTTAATGATATCTAGTAACCCATGCATGGCATCGGCACAGACAATCCCTTCATCTATTCTCTTTCACAAACACATACACACACACACACACACACACACACACACACACACACACACACACACACACACACACACACACACTAACATAACTCTTACCTGAATCTGAAGTTACAGAAGAACCTCCCTGATGTTTTCTTTTATTTTTCCCTTCCCTTCACAACTCATGGATGATTGCAGTCGGTCAGTAATGCAATACTAGTTTCATTCTACTTATTATTTGAAAAATGCATCGTGATGTGAGACCTGGTGCCCTATTAACCTTTGAAGTGACTTAAAATAATACTTAAAAATGCTTCATGGTGTCATGTAGTGTTTCTCATGGGTCTGTCCCAAACACACACACACACACACACACACACACACACACACACACACACACACACACACACACACACACACACTTCCCTCTCATCTGTCTGATTTTTTGAGAAGGCTTCTGACATACCTCTTAACAGTGCATATTTTTATAGAATAGCCAGAATTTTGGTCAAGTCCTCCTAAAATTTATATTTTTTCTAACACATTATTGAAGATTAAAGTTAGAAAATAATTATAAGCAACTGAGTTTCAGATTTCATGTCCTTCATAAAATGTTTGCTAATGCAAAATCTAACAGCATTCTCAGTTTATAACAGCAGTATATAAAACCTATTCCCAATTTTGTGCCTTTTCCCCCCATTACTTTTGGCTTTGTCCAGAATTCTTGTTGTAAGTGGCTGAGTGTGTATCTTATAACTACCCTATCCCTCGTAAATCACAGTTTATACAGTCAATCAGAGTAAAGGCCTCAATCCCCCCCCCCCTGTTATTTTTTGAATAACTTAGGGTAATTGAAAAAATATCCATAGTATTTAGTGTATGTACAGAGGACTGGGGTACTGCTTTCTGTGCCAAGCCTTTTTCATGCTTCTTTATTTAACTTATGGTAATATTTAAAGAGCACCCCTGGTGCCTTGTGTTCCTGTCAGCTGTGTGTCTTTCATGCTACAAAATTGTTGTTGTATTGACTCAAGTGATTGAAGGATAATATGTCAAAAGTATCTGTGGTGTCTAATTTCCCCCTACCTAAACATATTTTCTGCTGCAAAACTGTTGTGCTGTTAACTTTGTAACTGGGTTTAGTGTAGAGTTTATTTTTCTCTGGTGTCCCTCCCCCCAGTACTGTAGAATTTGATCCGTTATTTGGGGGAGTTTAGATGTGTGATAGCACCCTCCAGCACAAACGTACACATGCACACCTTATCACATACAAAGATACACACACACCTTATCACATTCAAAGATACACACACACACCTTATCACATTCAAAGATACACACACACACACACACACACACACACACACACACACACACACACAGACACACACACTCACACACACACACACACACACACACACACACACACACACACACACACACACACACACACACACACACACCTGAGACTAGTCATCCCTCTCATGCACTCACATTTGCAGCCACACTCATACACACATGCAGACACCTCCCAGGTACTTACCTCGAATGGGATGCCACCCATTGACATTATTAGATGATTAGAAACTTTGTCGAAGTTAACTCAACAAAATTGTTCAGCTGCATAAATGTCTCACCATAGGCATTTCTCAGAGACAGCCATAGATAATTATCACAACTGCTTCTCTGGAATGCCTCATTAGGATATATCTTGCCTGTGGAAATGACACTGGATCACTGCAGTGGGGCTGTCTCTGAATCAGAAAGGGCTACATGTTGCAGTAGAAGCCCATGTTAATATGGTCCTTTGTGAATCCAGGTCCATTTCACATATTGTAAAGAATTGATGGTCTTAAATAATAAAGCACCTCAGAATACAAAAACTAAATAAGTAAAAAACTGTAAATAAATTTTAAACGTGATAGAAAAGAAACCAACAAGTAAATCCAAAAATGGAATGGAGTTCACTGGCAGGTATATACCAATGCAGAATGGTAAAAACAGTCCTTTATTAGAATAAAAATGATTATCAGTATTCACCAACGTAAAATGATTTATTATATATATTTAATATATATATATTTATGTATATATTACTTTTATATTTATATTATTTATTATTATCATTATTTTACGTTGGTGAATACTGATAATCGTTTTTATTCTAATAAAGGACTGTTTTTACCATTCTGCGTTGGTATATACCTGTCAGTGAACTCCAATCAATTTTGGATTTAAATAAATTTTAAACCCAGAAGTAATTAAAAAAACAATTACCCACCCAAATTTCAATCTGGAACCAGAAACCTATAAGTAAACCACATAGAAAACAGAACACATATCTAATCAGTTAAGAAATGTGCATTTTAATTAAATATTGTTATCCATCCCTTCTCCAAACAATACACCCAGAACTAGAACCGAACCGAACATAATATGCTTTAAATAAAACAAAAAAAAAATCCACATTTTCAGTGTACTTACATCCTATATCCAACATATTTCTTGTGACAGCAATCCAGAATCTGTGCTGGTCGTTGAAAGGTTCTGTAGAGCCAAAAAAATCCTCTTTGAATACTTACCTTGTACCCAAGTACATGGCCAAAGCCATAATCTCTAATGGATCAGACCACATCTTGCACATGTATCCCCTCCTTAAACATCTCGTTACACTGTGTTTTCCATTAAGCCACCAGTTTCCTATGCGATTAGTATATTAAAAAATAAAAATAATAATAATAAAAAAGTGCTAAACCAGTGGTGTAGAATGATAAAGCCCTAATTGCAGCTCGTGCATCCTGGCTTCAATTAATGACTCAGCTGCTTGACAGCACAGCTGAGATGATAGGTGTACCAATCTTAGAGGGGAAAAGGTGGTTATCAGCAGGTTCTGACTGCTACTCCTGACCTAACCACTGATGGAGGACAGGAACAGTGTCAACATTTGGAGGTCTGGTGCTCAGAACAGCTTTGGTGTGGCCACCTAAGATGATCATGGCAGCCTTTCTGGCTATAAGAAGGAGCACCTGGGTATTGATACCATGGGTGGTCAGTACACTGCCATAGATGCCAAATTCACCACCTACAATGAAGAGCCTAAGGTCGTACTTATAACACATGGATGCAGGTGAAAGCACCAAACTTCCTAATTTGAATGATAGCCCCTTCTTGGTTAACACTCACTCCAATGGTGGGGAATGAATGCACCAATTGCCTGGGAAGCAGCTGATACTTGGCCAAAAGAGGTAACAAAGAATGCAAAAAAAAATAGTTGTTTACATCTTCGCTTTCGGCCATGTACACCTACCTGCCATGCTTTGGCATTTGTACATGTAGTAACATCAAACCATTAAACCTGCAAATGTGTGCATCATATGAGAATATATGAATTATGTTTAAGTTCATTTCATTTTTAAGCATAATATTACCTACATGGACAAAACATGTGGAACTCTTTTGTCATTGCGAGGGCCAACTATAGAAGAGCTATCCCAGGAGTCTCCATTTAATATTCAAAACAAATTTTCCCCTAAATTGACTGGAACTTGAAATTTCATCATGCTATAAGAAAGTAACACACAATACTGTCTTATTCACCTTCTTCCTGTTTGACTGATTGCATTGTAACAGACTGTCAAGTCACTTCATGCTTTACTGTTTCCTTCAGCTTTCTCATTATAACTCAGGTTTCAATTCCTTCCCTGTCATAATAATATAGATATGTGTTTCCATTGTTAAATTCTGAAGAAGCAGTCTATGATTGTTTGTCGTACCATGCTTTTTTTTCCTGATGGACTTAAGGAAGACATTTTTGTCTTGCTTAGTTATGCAAAACTTCTGTGGATAAAGGCACAACCTACCATTTTAATAAGTTTACTTCAGAAGGTGGTCGTTCCTCTTCCTCTTAAGAAATATATTCTAGCCACATGTTCACAATGTTTAACTTTCTTATATCTAACTGCAGCAGTGCATATATTTAGTCAGTCTTAGCAATGCCAAATTTCAGATTTTTCGAAACCAATTCATTTTTGTATTAAAATCTATTTTTTATGTCACATTAAAAACAGTATGCAATACCTATTTAGCAATTAATATAACATGCTTTTGATGAAAATTTCTAGTGTCAGGATTTACAGATATGCAGCATAAATTAGGAGGATAGTAGCAATGCACATGGTATGGCTGATTGTAAGACACAGTCATGCTAGGGCAAACAAGTGTAATAAAAGCACATGTAAATAAGTGCATAATGACATGGAAATGAGAAACTATTTGCATATGAGCCACTTGATGTATGGGAATGGTGACTATCCGCAGGTCTTTTCAGAACTGTATAAAATGGGCATGCCTTGCCACGGTGTAGACACATATTTTTTACTCCAGGAGTCACTGTGCACGAGAAGAGCACTGTTATCACTAGTAAGGGCAGGAAGTTATCAGCGAGTGTTAACACCCTCTATCGGACCCAGTGTCCACAGTGTTGGACGTTGCCTCTATCCTCTTCAGTAGATAGATGGCGTCTCAAATACAGCCAACAGGGCAACAGATTGTGGACCCTTTCCACATAAGCAGAGAGACTTTTTAACAGTAACATAGCTATGGTGTGTTGAGAGGGAAGCTGCATCAGTTACCCAATCCCAGTCTCTACCTACTGCATACCAGCATTTCTAAATTAATGCATTTATTGCATTTTCTTTGGTAGAAACTGTAAAAGTGTGGCACCTGCTTCAGCTACAGTTGAAAGAAGCCTTTTTTTCTTTTGCTCTTCAACTCCAAAGAAGGGGATAGCACCAGATCTACTCCTCTGCTGTTTGGGACTGTTAGGGACCTAGCTGAACTGTGTTACCGACTAGCTTGACCCATATTAACTGCAGGGAGGGACCTTTCAGCAATCTGCAGAGGACACATTAGGTCTACAATCATGAATCCTAAACCAGGTCCTCAGTGTTATGCTACAGCACTGTATCCACATATCTGATTCTGCAAGAATGTAGAGGAGAGAACCAACACTATGCAACTATTTTGCAAAATATCCCTTTTCCATGATGAATAAGAGATATAGGTTGTGCATACATATCTATATCTATATCTATATATATATATATATATATATATATATATATATATATGTGTGTATATATATATATATATATATATATATATATATATATATATATATGTATATACACACACCAGGTGGTCAGTAAGGTTCCCATGCATCACTCTGGCAGTCATACCTCTCAACTGTCCTAATTTTTGCAGAATGTCCAGAGTTTTGCCTCGTATTTTTGCTCTATTCCTCATACAATTTATGTTTTTCTAGCAAAGCATTGATGACTGAAAACACTCAGTAATGCCATACATTTGAGGTCCAGACTTCATTATTATCAGAAAATGCATACTAACACAAATCCTTTCTATATTTATAGGAGTAATATTTAAAATCTGTCCCTATTTTTGAGCCTTTGTCCCCCTATTGTTTTAGATTTTGTCCAGGTTTCTTGAGCTAAGAGGATGAGAGGTATGCTGGCAGTCCACACATTTCACATATTTGCCACATATTTGAGGTTCTTTTGATGGGATTTCCCCTCATCTATTTGGTAGGTGCACACACATGCTCAGTGTACAGGTCTGTGCACACAGGTGCCATGCAAACAATGAGCAGGCCATATATAATATTTTGTTTGTTGTGTGTCACAGGCAGTGCTAGATATGCCTAGATCACTGGTCAGTGACCCACATCTGCACTCTCTCCTTGTCATGCAAGAAATGATCTACAGTATAATGAAAATATTAAATATAGTGATGCATGTGGGCAGTTCTATTGCCTAGATGTCAAGAGAGACACTACAATATATTCCAGACATCTGAAGACCTTGGCTGTGTGTGCCATGATGCACAATATGGCACTGTGCAAACAGATGGAGAAGTAAGGGGACATCTTCTCAGGCCTTCTGTATCAGTTGTAGCAGCAGCTAAACACCAAGGTGGACAGTCAGGGGAGGAACATACAACAGTAGTAGCACATCTAAGGCAGAGCCAAGGCGCAATATATTGCTCCACTGGTAGAAAAGTGGCTTCTGGTCTACAGCTGTTGACCTTGATACAATCAGCACAGAATAAAATGCTACATGTGTTGCCCAACCCAGGCTATGCAGGACCGTGCATGAACTGTCCAAGCTATGCATCAGACATCAACATAGCCGCACAACTTAGTGTATGGGATGGGTGAAATTATTACACAGTGGCATACAACTGTAACACAGTGAGATTGGGTAAAATCATGGAAGATGAACATCTGTGTGGTTGTGGTGGGTCAGAAGTTACATCCTTCAGTGGTGAGGTAAATCCACCATAACATGACAATTGTCTCTGGCTAGTGGCGGCTTGATTAATCTGTGCAGTAGAGTGTAGAAATATGGGATGTAGGTCTCCACAATGACAAGTGTATTATGTATTGATCCTGCTGGGTGTCATTGCTTACAAACTGGTAATTTCTCATGATGGGGTGGCAGGCTGTTTGTACACAGATGACAGTGATGTGGGTGTCATTGCTTACAAACTGGTAATTTCTCATAATGGGGTGGCAGGCTGTTTGTACACAGATGACAGTGATGTGGGTGTCATTGCTTACAAACTGGTAATTTCTCATGATGGGGTGGCAGGCTGTTTGTACACAGATGACAGTAATGCTGTCTCTCTCCAAAAATAAGAGTATTCTGACTTGAGATGGTCTGTAGCAACCTTCCAGTGACCTTGGAAGTCATGGCATTTGGAGGCTGATCACGATGGTTATAGTAAACCTCTACTGAGGCAACATTTGCTACCAGTGACCTCAGCAGCAGTGTGTGGTCCCTGTCCTTACCTTAGTAAGTGCACATCATTTGTTACTCTCACTGTCCTTGCAGTGCCTGGATCACTGACCTGCACATCCACTCGTTAATATCAAGTGTTGTGGCTACATCAAGGATAGTCCTGAACTCATGTCAACACCTAAATCTCTTCCCTCCACATCTGTCTTCTGCAGCGTTTAAGTGAACTTCAGTGCTGGTGCACAGTTTGGATGCTCTGAGAGATGGGAACACACCTGGTTCATTTAATAGCCTTTCAAGTAGGATATTTCTGTCATGCCCGGGTGAAGCTGTTTGCTAAACCTGAATCTCTGCATGAACCTTTGTAATGGTGGATGTGGGTGATCCTTCCACCTGTACTGTTGTAGACAGTGCCATTGTGTCATTGGGCTATGACCCTTGCATGTTGCCATCATCAGCAGCAGCAGCAGCCAGAGGTGACCTTCTAACATTGTCCATATATTTACCTACTGGGCTCGACACTTCAGTAGTGCAAACTGTGAAGTAGGAACACCCATGACATCACTGTTACCCCAGGTATGAGGGAGCTGCTTCTGTCTAGCAAATGATATATAAAAAACTACTTAGCTTAAGTAACCTCGTGAATGTTGGTCCAACCTCTGTGGCGAATTTCTTTATCACAATGACTTGTGTCTGTTCTTTTGCATAGAGTATCATAGGCCATGGTGGTGCAGCGGTTAGTGTTGTCGTTTCACAGCAAGAGGTTCTCCCGCTCGATTCTCGGCTGGAGCACCTTCTGTGTGGAGTCTACATGTCCTCCCCGCAGTGGAGTGTCGCTAAAGACATGCAGGTAGGTGCGAGCATGAATGGGTGTCCCTTCTTTGAAGGTTGGGCGTTGGGCTGGCAACTCGGCACTGTAAAAATCCATTGCCAATCATGAGCGGACCGGAGTTCACTGTGGCAACCAATAACTGGGAAAAGCCGAAAGGCTTTTTATCATAATAGTGGCCTCTCATTTAGTCAGTTGTAGAGACCTTATTATGGCCAACCACAGAATTCACATCCTGCACCAACTCCTGCCAAGTCTGGTCCCAGAATTGCTTTTGTATGGCACCTTTGACCAAGATATGCAGTCCATGTACACAGATGGCCTGCAGTAGCCCTTCTTTCTCAGTGCTGCCACCACTGGGTTGCAGTATTAGTGTAGGTGCACCTTATGGCCAAACATATCAGTCAGTGGGTACATATGATATGTTCTGTGATTCCCTTATGTGTGACCACAGACCCCTCTCCATTACGCACCAAGTTATCAGCTGTAGTTAGTGATATGCACAGAATCTCTTCACCCATTTACCTAATGCAACCACACTTCAGAATAAGATTCTGGAACCGTTTATTCCAGCAGTTGGCATAAAGGATTAAGACAGTGAGCTGTGGTCACTGTGGTACAGGTTATGATTCCCTCAATCCTCTTTTGCATACTGTGTGACCTTGAGCAAGTCATTTATCTGGACAATGTTCCCAGGTGACCCCTGAAATGGGAGTGTGTCCAGTAGCACAACCTGGCTAAGAAATATGTATTATTATTACTCTTAGTGGTATGTTGTTTACAAGGTTTTCATTTTAAATGGCTCTGCCCTCCTTCTGCAATCGCAGACTGATGATGCTGCTAGTGTCATGGACTCCCAGATAAAATACAGCATGATGTCTGCCGGTACTTTTCAACCTGCAGACTCTGAAAACAGGTACAAAGGCCCTTGAAAAGAAGGTACATCCAGCCTAATATCTGGACATCTAATTATCACAGAATTTGAATACCAAATAGCACAAAACTGTTTCCCCTTCCAGTAGAAATATGGAATACTATTCAGAAACATGTTAAACAGAGCAACGCAAATAATGAAAAATATAAGGACATCATCAAAGCGACAGTGTAAAATCTGTAGATTTTAATGAACTGTATTGTAAAATTCTACCGAACAACATCATTTACTCTTGCTTTTTAGAAATGGAGATGTAAGATGTGTGTCCTCTTTCTTTTAATTATTGGTATCACTGGTATGTTAGTCATGTTGTTTGTTTTCTGTGTTCTAGACAACTTAAAAATTATGTGTGATTAGGGGGGAATTTAGAAAATTGTGTGAAGGTGTAAATCACGTCTGAAAATGAGAAGTTATGTATGTACCATAACGTTCCATGTTAGTTGTCTTCTTCTCGCCTTCTTTCTTTCTAGATGGGTTCGGAGCCACTCGGCTTATGCCAAAGCTCGAGAGCTATTTTTACCAGCTTGAGGTAACCCTGTATCCCACAATGCTAGGCGCTAACTACCCAGATCTCGTTTGATAGCTAACACTATAGCAGTTTTGCCCCCAGAACAAAGGAGAGAATGGCATACTCATGTAGATAGCCATCCCAAGAAAAGGATAACCACTGGAGACCATAGTGGGAGAAAGGCAAGGCTCCTTAGGATTCTAACGGTCTGTCCAGGCTAGGGGGTTGGAGGGTGGGACGCAAGAAAGAAGATGAGAAGAAGACAACTAACATGGAACGTTATGGTAGGTACATAACTTCTCAATGTTAAGTTGTCAATCTCGCCTTCATTCTTGCTGGATGGGACCATGTCCCTAGCACCTTAACCCTGGGTGGCTCTTTGGAACAGACTCTTGAGGACTGTGGAACCAAAGTTAGCTCGGCTTCTGGAGGCCATGTCCAATTTGTAATGAGAAATAAAGGTATGGGGAGAGGCCCATGTGGCTGCCGCACAAATTGAATCTAAGGGCAACCTGTCCTGAAAGGCTATAGACATAGCTAAGGCTCTAGTTGAATGGGCTCTAGGTCTTGAAGGAAGCTTTTGACGCCTCAGTTCATAGATGAAAGTGATGACAGAGGCCAACCATCTAGAAAGGGTTACTTTGAAAACTGGAAGGCCTTTCTTCCCTTCAGCATAAGATAGGAAGAGCTGGTCAGATTTCCTAATTTTCTTGGTTCTATCCAAGTAGTAACGGAGTTGGCGATGAACATCCAAGAAATGCAACTTTTGTTCCGCTCTGTCAGAGTAATTAGGGAAGAAAACTGGGAAATCGATAGTCTGGTTTAGATTTGCCTCAGAAGATATCTTGGGTAAAAAGGAGGGGTTTGTTCTGAGGGACACTCTATCTTTATGGAAAACAAGATAAGGAGGATGAACGCAAAGGGCGTGAAGGTCTGAGACTCTCCTCGCAGAGGTTATGGCTACTAGAAACAAAGTTTTCCATGAGAGTAACTTCAAGGAACAGGAAGCCGCAGGTTCAAAGGGAGGGAGAATCAAGGAGGTTAAAACTAGATTCAAATCCCATTGCGGTGGGGGATGTCTAACCGGGGGCTTGAGTAAAAACATATCCTTGAGGAATGCTTTACAAAGTTTATGAGACATAATGGAGGAGTCTGCCAAACCAACATGAAAATTTGAAATGGCCGCTAACTGGACTCTGATAGTGGAGGAAGAAGAACCCGAATGAAAGAGTTTGGCCAAAAAATCTAAGACCGATTGGATAGGAGCCTCAAATGGGTCTATGTTCCTAGAATTTGCCCAGAAGGAAAAACGTTTCCATTTGCTGGCATAAATCCTCCTGGTAGAAGATTTGTGAGAAGCTAAAATGATGTCACGTACTGAATAGGAGATAAAGGGAAGCTTGGCTAAGGTTGGAAGTGGAGCAACCAAGCTGTGAAGTTGAGAGAGGGGAGAGATTGGTGCAGCTTGCCTGACTGATGGGTCAATAGATCTGGAACTGGGTCCAGATGCCAGGGCTGCTCTAAGAGGTAATGGTGCAGGAATGGAAAACATATTTGTCGAGGCCAGTATGGAGCAATGAGGATCATCATGGATCTCAAGGTGGTAGCTTTCTGAATCAACTGAGTGATTAATGGAAAGGGGGGGAAAGGCGTACAGGAGACCCCCGGGGCCAATCGTGGACTAGAGCGTCTCTGGGAGGGTGGCTGGGAAGAGGGAAGAGAATGAAAAATTTGTGGCATTTGCTGTTCTGGGGTGTAGCGAAAAGATCGCAGCAAGGCTGACCCCATTTTTTGAAAATTTCTTCCACTACTGACTGTTTGAGAGACCACTCGTGCGGCATGAGAATGGCTCTGCTCAGCCTGTCTGCTATGACGTTGGACTTCCCGGGGATATGCGTTGCTATCAGAAACCATTGAGAGGAGATCGCCCACTGCCAAAGTCTGAGTGCTTCTCGACATAAGGGATAGGACTAGAAGGTCCGTCTGAACTGCAATCGTCCCGATGGGAAGAGAGTCCTGAGGGGCTTGCAACGCTAAAAGAACTGCTCTCATCTCTAGGACATTGACGTGCGGGTGGCACTCGAAAGGTTGCCAAGTGCCCTGGACCATCCTGCCCTGAAAATGCCCCCCCCACCCGATCAGGGAGGCATCCGTTGTCACTGTAGCAACCAGGGGGGGGGAGAACGAAGGGTCTGCCCTGAGACACTTGAAGGGAGACCATCCACTAAGACAGGTGTTTCTTGCATGATTGGGTTATCAAAATGCAGTGTGACATCGGGAGCTGCTGGAAGGACCACTGAGAGAAGAGCATCCATTGCAGGAGTCGCATGTGAAATCGAGCTAAGGGAAGTAACGTAATGGCAGCCGCCATGAGACCTAGAGTCTTCAGTACAAACTTAGCTTGAATTTTGTTGTTCTGAAGCAGGATATGAACATGTTCGCGAATATCTGTGATTCTTTGAGCCGTCAGTTTTGCAGAGAGTTCAACTGTGTCTAATATGGCACCTATGAAGGTAATAGACTGACAAGACAGACTTTTCTAAGTTTATGGAGATACCTAGCTCTTCACAAATCTGAAGGGTGTAATCCCTGGATTGAATAAGTCGACGCCTGGTGGTGGCGGTAAGGAGCCAGTTGTCTAGATATGGAAACACCTGGAATCCTTGATGCCTCAGATGAGTCGTAACCACTGCTATGCATTTGGTGAACACTCGGGGGGCTGTAGTGAGACCAAAGGGCAGGGCCCTGAACTGGTAGTGACTGGCTCCCAGCCGGAAGCGGAGAAACCTTCTGGAGCATCTGTGCATTTTGATGTGGTAGTACGCATCTTAAGGTCTATAGAGCACATCCAATGGTCCTGACCCAAAAAGGGTAGAATGGACTGTAGCATGACCATCCGGAACTTCGTTCTTTGAACAGACTTGTTCAGTCTGCTGAGATCCAAAATTGGTCTCCAGTCCCCTGTCTTTTTTGGTACTAAAAAGAACTTGGAGTAGATTCTGGATCCTTGCTGGTCTGCTGGGACTGGCTGGATGGCCCTTTTTCTTAGCAGTTTTGAGATTTCTAATACTGCTTGTTCCCTTAGACCGGGTGGAACATCTGGAAGGGCCCTGTTTGGCTGTTTTGGGGTGTGGACAAAGGGAATTTTGTAACCCTCAGATATGATCGACCATACCCATGTGTCTTTGGTAAGGGAAAGCCAGGCTTTGGGTACAGTGATAATCTTCCCCCGACTGGGATGCTGGAAGGGTTGGCCAGAGACAGCTTCTCTGCTACCCTGATTCTGTGGACCCCCTCTGCCCCTGTGGCGGCGTCTATTGTTGTTCCCCCCTGCCTCTAGGGGGGAACTCACCTCGTGCGTCCGGCGCGACTCCCTGTGGTTTGCGGAACCACATTTTTCCACCCTTCTGACCTTTGGGGTATGGTCTGGAGTGGAAAAACGGACTCCCATGGCAGAGAGAGTCTTGCCGTCTTGTTCGCATCTGGTCAAATTATCCTTCACCTGAGGTCCAAACAGCGCCGAGCCATCAAAGGGAGAGTTGGTGAAGGACGCCTTGAAGGGGTCAGCAAAGTTACAAAGCTGCATCCAGGCATGCCGTCTTAAGGCCACACCTGTGCCTGCAGCCCTACTTGCCCCATCGGCTGCATACAAAATAAGCCACATGGAGGAGTTAACAATCGAGTTTAGGGTTGCCAGCTGGGAGTTGATTTTGTCCTGAGACCCCGCAGCTGTTGGATCCATTTCTTTGAGCAAGTCTCGTTGAAGACGGGTGAAATGACATAAGTAATTCAGCGACCGCATGGTAAAGGTCGCTGAAGAAAACATCCACTTGCCGTACCTATCCATGGTCCTAGATTCCTTATTAGGAGGATGGATAGGTACCGAAGGATCAGCCAGTTCCTTCTTAGTGGCTGCCGCCACCACCATGGCATCAACAAGGACACCCTTGGTCAAAAACTGTTTATCAGCAGGGGCTGTGATAAATTTTGAAGGCCTTCACGGGGTTGGTTCCATAGAGTCAGGGGCCATCCAAGCCTTCCTGGCCAACACTTCCATAAGGGGGTCAAAGGGCGGGGACACCCAGGAGGTGGAAGGGTGAGAACCAAATGCCTCTAGGTAGACCAACTCATCCTCGGTAGGGTTGAGGTTAGACCAGTTCCCCCTCTGCTTGAGGATCTCAAGGATGTCAGAGAAGGAGACATCCTCAGAGGGTGATCGTGGGGACCCCTCCGACTCATCCAAGTCGGTATCAGACGTGACGGACTCAGGGGAGTCCAGATGCTTCCTCTTACATTTCCTCTTCTGAGGGGGCTCCCCTGATGGATCAGGGGAGGCCTCAGAAGAGGTGGATGCTCCCATCGGGGGCCCCTGAGGCGTAGGATCTCTGTGGTCAGGGTTGAGAGAATGAGTAGAGACCGTAGCAGACACTACAGTGGGAGGAGCTGTGAGAGCTGACCAAGGAACAGGCACAGGGGCCAGCACACTCCTCATGACCTCAAAAGCACCCCTATCAGGCAGAGAAAGAAGATCCCCGCTCCGAGGAGATAAGGACCCGTCCCAGCACCGAGAGGGATGGCTCTGAGGCTGATGTCAGAGCCAAACTCACCTGCGCCGAGGCTCTGAGAGGGAGAACGGGGTCGGACAAGGGTCCGATGCCACTCGCCCCCTCAGAGCCGATGAGGGAGTGACGGCATCCGGATCCCTCCAAGGATGGCACCATAGAAGAAATCGGAGCCGACGACGGAGCCAAAATGGGTGGTATCGGCTCCGACGTGTCGATGGTCCCGGCTCCGAACTCAAGGGAAGAGTCGGAGGAGGAATCGATGATGGAATGGGAATAGCCACTGTCTGTTGAGAAGGGCTATGAAGCATCTGGGCCAGTGCCTGCGACTTAAGGAGTCTACTAACCACCCTCTCGAGGTCATGGTCCGAAAGCCTGGAAGACCGGGAGGAATGGGACCGGTGACTGTGCTCCGAAAGCAAAGGAGATCTCGGAACCGAGTGGACCGACTCCAAAGAGGGGGACCTGGAGCGCTTACGGGTCAAAGTCGGCTCCAACAAAACTATCCGAGCCGACTGAGATTTTGAAGCGTCGGCTCCGGTCGGAGCCGATGACATAGCAGAAGTAGCACCACTGGTTGGAGGCTCTAAACTCGACTATTTAGTGGGCTTAGAAGGCTTGCCTGATGAAGACTTGGCCGGGGAGCCTTCAAGCTTCAATAAGCCTCTCAAAATCAATTTGTTCCTGCGTTCCTGCAGGACTCTTGGACTGAATGCATGGCAGATGGAACAAGAGTCCTGCAGGTGCAGAGGGCCTAGGCAATACACGCAAGAAGTGTGACCATCTGTCAGAGACATTTTCTGACAGCACGAGTCACACTTCTTGAAGCCTGAGACCTTGGATTCCGTAGACATAACGGGACACACCCAAACACCACACACACACACACACACACACTACAGTAAATAAAAACCTAGTTCAGTCACAACACCTCACCAAAGACTGAAACTACAAGTAACAGAGACTTTAACTAATTTACCCAAAAAACTAACTTGACCCTAAGGCCTAGATGTATAAGGGAAAGGAAGGGCCGGGGGGGTAGAGAATAGACCCAGAAGGGGACTATACAAGTCGGGTTACTCTAAGTAGGGGACAAGGGTATAAAGAACACTAACCTGAAATAAAAAGGGAAAAAATCTTACCCAGAAAGCTGTTCTTTTTGAAAAAATTACCAGAGCCGGCAAAAACGCAACCTCGCAGCTAAGCGGCAAACGAGATCTGGGTAGTTAGCGCCTAGCATTGTGGGATACAGGGTTGCCTTGAGACAGTAAAAATAGCTCTCGAGCTTTGGCATAAGCAGAGTCAGAGCCGAGGATCGGCTCCGAACCCATCCAGCAAGAATGAAGGCGAGATTGACAACTTAACATTAATTTTTTTCTGCCAAAATAAGGACAGTTGAGAGTTCTGTTGTATAATGATTGTAGTGCATGGTTGAATTTGCTAAAAGAAAATCAGTATAGTAAATGTGTAATTGCCATAAGAAGAACATTTATGATTGAAATTGCTGCTAAATCATAATTGCATTATTCAAAAATGTAAGGGCTAATGAGGTTGAAAATGATCTGTTTTGGCTGTCCATGTGATACTCCTATATTTCTTCAAATAAGTATCGATGCAGGTATTGTTTAAAAGACATCAACGATTTCACTACATCTAGTGACTTCCATCATTATTAGAGTGAACATTAGCTTTTGTACTTTTTATGCACCTTGTCTGAAAAACAAAATAATAACAATGACATTGCCTTTTGGTTTTCTTCATAGAAACCTGGAATGGATCTTGCAGACACATACATCATGTTTGTTCGACAGAACCAGGATATCTTGCGAGAAAAGATCAACGAGGAACTGTATGTAGAAAAACTGTTTGACGTAAGTAATTATCCATGCTAAATATGCTCCAGTTTCAGTAATGGTGACAGAAACAAAACTCAAAATACTCTAAAACAGCATACAGTACAAATTAGATGTAACATTGTAACATTGTTGTTAGTGCATATGAGCTACACATTGCTAAATGACAGATACAGAATGTTTATCTTTTCAAGTGTATACTTCATTTCAAAGACGATATTCCCAAAGTTATTTTTTCAGGTATCCAACTTAATATAACTTAATATACTTGCTTTAAAATGTCATTCTTTTTTTTTTTTTTACATTTTACTTCTGGAATTGGCAAAGTACAGTTTTATTTCTGCACTCTGGAAGTTTATATAGTATTACTGTTAGGCACAGATTTTCTTGCAGTAACTTTCTGTATAAAGAAGACCAATTCAGATTTTAGTTGTATATCTCTACTTATCAGAAGTTTGCGGTGGGGGAGATCACACTGTAACCATGGTAACAGTCCAGTCAGTACAATACTCTTTGAGACTGTGGCAGAGAATGCAGACATAATACTGTGTGACATATTTTACATAGTAAGAAGCTGTTGCCACTAAGAGAAAGCAATAACATAATAACAAACATGATTGCAATGTGATCATAGTGCCACTGTCTTGGAACAAAGGGGACACCTACAACTATGGGTTTTATAGTGGTATCATACTCATGATACACTGTGTGAAAGACCTGGAAGTAGAAAGTAAGATAGGACATGAGCAGCTAAGATTCAGATCAGTATGCAGCACAACTGACCTGATGTTTGCAGTGAGACAGATTGTGGAGAAAAATGTAGAGATGAGGAAAGAGTCCATCTGGACATTCCACGACTTGGTAAAGCATATGACAGGGTCCTAAGGAAGCTGATTTGGTCATTCCTGCTAGGGTTTAAAGTCATAGAAACATTGGTAGAATTAGTACAGATTATGTACAAGGACCCAATGTCTTGTGCACTAAATGTTCAGACTCAGAGATGGGTTCCCATTGGGAGTGGGTGTGCATTACAGTTCATCTGTGAGCCCACTGCTGTTCATACTGGTGATGGACTACATTAGCAAACAGCGTACAGGAGCAGATCAACAAAGCAGATGCATGCAGACGATGGGGCATTACAGGCAGACTCCTAAGAAGAACGTCAGCAAATGATGGGATGAAATTGAGTACAGCTCAGACAATAGGTATGGTAGCAAATGGGGGAAATCAGAAGAAGATAAGAAGTGAGATAAAAGGGAAAATAATGGAACACATTAACAGCTTCTGGAGTCGGTGGTTGAGGAGAAGGGAAGTCTGAATAAGAAAGCTGAAACTAGACTCATAGGGGCTGCAGAAAATTGGCACAAAGTGTCAGGGCTTTACTGGAAAAGCTTACTCAGACTCTGCCACAGCTTGTTGTGAGGGAAAGCCATTTCCAGCTGAGAAGTCTTCAAAAAATAAGCTCTGTCAATCAGAAGAACATTACACAGCCCTCACAAGATGAATTGTCAAATCAGAATGACATAACCTAACCATTGATGGGTTATCCTATCCAGTCAGAAGAACATAGCCAGGCCATAAGAAGCATTGCAGGTGCTGAGCATGTTGCTGCAAACGAGACAAATGTGGCCTGGACTGCATTGCTCGATCAGAAGCCGCAGAGAAGAGTGAGGAAAGATCAAAACTATTGGGCAAAAATGTGGACATTCTGCAAGGATCTAGACAGTTGAGAGATACGACAGTCTGCCAATGTTTTAGGTGGGATAGCCAGAAATAAAAAGAATATCAACTCACTTGAACCAAGTTGCAAGCTTCCATCATCCAGGAACAACATCCTTAACCAGCCCCTTCCACCCAGGACCCAAGAAGTTACTGAATACCTAACTTGCTGCTCTGTAACTAGATCACCAAAAACACATGTAAGCTAATGTTCCATGATCTATGTCTTACCTGTACAAATATTTTATTTGCCATCTGTTAAAGCATTCCCGATAGCGTGCACACTTGCAGGGACTCTATCCCCCTCTGCTCCCTACCTCTACCACCAGTATCTTAACACTACCTAAGCGGCAGCAGACATCCACTCCTCCCCTGATCTCCACTCACCCTCCCAACTGGCATGTACCCCTATAGAAACCCTGTACCCATTTGATCCAACGGAACCAGATAGCACCTCTCCCTAATAAAACTGCTGTAAGCCAGTAACCCATACACAGCTGCTTACAGGCTGTTAAGGACCGCATAGTCAATTTAATTTAATCTTTTTAGATTCTACTTTATCACCTGAACTAGTCGACCGCAAGGTCTATTTAATTTAACTAAAAGCAACAATTCTTACTGAAACTGTTCCCTCATACCATTGACTAGCCACTGCCTCCAGTCTGTATCAGCATTCACTGATAGAGTTTCGCTCACCTCTGCTGGGCAATCTCTTCAATTTTAGCCAGCTTATAAACTCCCCTACCAGGTCAAACAAAGATGGGTCATCTGGCACATGCATTGGCTGGATCCTTACATCTCATCCTAACCTTATCTCAAACTCAGGAATCCTTCCAGACCCTCTCAGCGACAACCTTCAAGCCTTCGCTGACAGTCACCCATGCCCTTTTCAGCAGCAACACCATTACATACACACTCACAATCTCTCCCATTTCAACCCTCAAACTTTCTCTGAATGTCTAAAACTTATGAACATGCCCCTCAATAGCGCCACTACCTGCTTCAATGATACATTCATTAACACACTCAACAACCATGCCCCTATAAGAACCAAATGAATCAAAGCCAGTGCCTCCCTCAGCTGTCCAAAGAAACCAAACTTACCATGCTACAAAGAGATAAAACCTGGAAACTATATAAAAAAAAACAAACAACCCAACTACCTACTAGAATTCAAACAACTTCGTAACTCCATAAAAAACTTAGAACCAGAGACTGTAAATTATACTACTCCAAACTTCAAACCAAACACTCAACCAACCCTAGAAAATTTTGGGACACAATCTCCTCCACACAGGTAACAATGAGAAACACTACCCCAAACCAAACCTTACTGCCACTCAATTCAACTCCTTTTTCATAGATTGCATAGCCAAATTGTCCTCGTCTAAACCCCACCAACCACTTACACCCTCCCCTTCAGCCTTGAACCCATCCCTACTAGTACTATAAAAAAACTACTGCTCCAACTAAAATCTAGCCAGAACACACCTGACAGTCTCCCAACAACCTTCCTAAAATTATCTGCTGACAGTATAGCCCTTCCCATTTCTATCTTAATCAACAGATCCATCCAAGAAGCATATGTCCCATCCATCTGGCACCATGCATACATCATCCCACTTCACAAAAGAGGCAAAAACACAGACACCTCCAGTTTCAGACCTATAGCTATAATTTCCCCTCTTTCAAAAATCCTGGAGAAATGTATCTACACTCAACCCATATCATATCTGACTCATAACAACCTTCTTACCCTTAGTCAACATGGCTTCCACCCTGGCCACAGTGCTATGACTGCCCTCTTATCCTTTCTTGAAACCATAAACCAAGCTTGTGACTCTGGTAAACTTATATCTTCCCTGTTCCTTGACCTATCCAAAGCTTTCAACACCGTCTCCCACCTTCTACTCTTAACTCAACTCTCAACCTCTCCAACTGCACCTTAGCATGGTTGTTAAACTACCTCTTTGAGCGTCAACAAGCCGTTCAATGGAAATCCTCAACCTCCCCATTTCTGCATACCCCCACCAGGGTCCTGCAAGGTTCACTTCTAGGACGACTACTCTTCAATATATTTATTAACAACTTTCACCATGCCATCCCTGACTCATCAATAATCCAATATGCAGATGATTCAACAATCATCTGCTCAACTTACTCCCCCTCTGATCTACTTCTAAAAACTCAGTCAGCCTTCTCTAAAACTGAATCCTGGATGAAAAACAACCACCTTGCCCTAAACAAATAAAACTAATGAACAAAAAATGGCACACATGGAGCTGGAGAGCAGCTGATGCAGTAAAAACAAGGATGATATCACCAGTAGATTCAAAGTACAAACAATTTATTCCACACAAAGTATATGCACAAGCTTTCATCCCTGCTCAGTCAGGAACTTCTTCAAAGTAATTCAGTTAGTAAAACACACTTAAATACTAAATAGGCAGTCAGTAAAACACACCATTTAAATACTAAATAGGCATACAATCAATCCTAAAAACCATGCCCCCCCTTTTTTTACTACACTGCTAGTAAAATATATCTTAAACAATAAATAAACTTTATCTCATCTCTAAAATACAATACAATAGAGGGAAGCATTTCTATAGAAGAACTGAATTACATGCTTGTTTCCCACCCAAAAGTTTCTTGTATGTTTGGTTTACCTAAACTGCATAAAGATCTACATGAACCCCAATGAGACCCATTGTAGACGCCCGTGGTTCTGCCATACAACCCATAGCAAAGAACATAGACACCAGATTAACGAAGTTTGTATCTGAAGAGAAAAGTATCTGTAGAGACTCATGAGATTTTCTACAAAGAATAAATCAATTAGATTATAGCGAAAGTTGCTATTTTATTACTATAGATGTGAAAGACCTCTATACTGTTATACCCCATGAAATAGGAGTAGAATGGTTTTGTGAGTATCTTTTGGAAAAGAATGTACCACAGGTAAAAATTAATAATTTTGAACATCTGTTAAGTATTGTTTTGCATAACAACTTTATTCTATTTGATGGAGTCTGCTATTTGCAAATGGAAGGCGTTTCAATGGGTTCAGCTTGTGGTGGGACATATGTTAACATCATAATGTTACAGTGGGAGAAAAAATATTTATTTAATTCAAATTATTTCTCCCACTCTATATGTTATACGAGATTTTTGGATGATATTTTTATGTACTGGGAGGGGCCAGGTAAGACTATTCCTGAGTTTTTAGAATATTTGAATGGGTGTACCCCTTTTCTTAGATTCACACATACGGTTGGAGTTGATGAAATACCATACCTAGATGTGAGACTAATAAAAGATAGAGTATCTAAGGTGTTTAAAGCTGAAATTTATCGAAAACCAACATATTCAAACAGCTTTTTACATTTTAGTAGCTCTCATCCATTTAAGCAAAAGAAAGCTGTATTAAATGGTCAATATGTAAGGGCTGCATGAATGGTATCTGAATTTAAGTTTCCTAGATGAATGTGATCATCTGAAAGACATGTTTCAGAAGAGGGGATACCCCAATTCACTAATAAATGGCGAGATGTTAGAAGTGGTAAATAAAAGAGAGGGGACATTTTAAGCCATTACTAGATCAAAAACAACACGAAGAAATAGAAAGGAATGACAGGGAGGTCATAACTAGCATAAGTATACAATCACAGACTCAAAAAATAGGTCAAAATACTGAGACATCTGAGGAGAAGAAATTCAATAGTGCATTCATCACAATTTTTAATAAAAGTAGTAAGAATGTAGCTGACATCCTATTTAAAAATTGGGTGGTATTAACTAATAATAGGGACACCAGAAATATAGTAGGTGAACTACCTTATATTGTATATAAAAAAGGCAGAACTATAAAAAATGTTTTAGAAAATACAAATGTGAACCAACAAAATGGCTACATGAAAAAATGTGGGACCTGCAATTATTGTTGTTACATCTATGAGGGTAGTTCATTTGACATCAACAATACCATAGTGAAGATTACCAGTAAAGGCACATGCACAACAGAGAAAGTAGTATATTGCGCAGTTTGCACAAAATGCCCATGTTTTTATATAGGCAAAACAGAGCGGAAATTAAAAAGTAGAATTTACGAACATGTAAGAGATATAAGGAACAAGAAAGAAACAAATGCCTTAGCCAGACATAACATTGAATATCCTGACCATACTTTTAAATTTGGTATTTTGGAGACAATAAAACCAGATATAAGGGGTGGGCCATGGGCATTAATATTAGAAAAACAAAAAGCCCTATGGCAATTAAGGATGAATTCCCTGCAATGGCCAGGATTAAATGACAGTTTCTCACTTGCATGTTTTTTAAAACTAAATGCTCTGGAAAGATGAAAATTACTGAGAAATGTTTTAAGTGTATTATACTTTAAAAATAAAATTTAAATAGTTTTTAGTGAATGTTTTAGGGAATGATACCCGCGGTGGTGGTGCTACGGTAGCGTTGTCACCTCACAGTAAGACGCTGTCTGGTTCGATTCTCAGCTAGAGCATCTTCTGCGTGGAGACATGCGTGAATAGGTGTAGCTTCGTTGAAGGTTGTGCGTCAGGGCTGGTAACTCGGCACATAAAAATTAACTACCAATCATTAGCGGACCGGAGTTCCACTGTGGCGACCCCTAACCGGGAAAAGCCGAAAGACACAACAACAACAACAACAACAACATTGTATTTTAGAGATGAGATAAAGTTTATTTATTGTTTAAGGTATATTTTACTAGCAGTGTGGTAAAAAAAAGGGGGCATGGTTTTTAGGATTGATTGTATGCCTATTTAGTATTTAAATGAAGTGTGTTTTACTGACTGCCTATTTAGTATTTAAATGAAGTGTGTTTTACTAACTGAATTACTTTGAAGAAGTTCCTGACTGAGCAGGGACGAAAGCTTGTGCATGTACTTTGTGTGGAATAAATTGTTTGTACTTTGAATCTACTGGTGATATCATCATTGTTTTACTGCATCAGCTGCTCTCCAGCTCCTTGTGTGCCATTTTTTGTTCATTAGTGGTTACTAATAAAACTAAACTGATGATCTTTTCTCCCCTCTAGAAACTCCCCAATCG
>NC_056745.1:1456108365-1456128365 GCF_019279795.1 Protopterus annectens | reverse complement strand
AGCCTGGGCAGTTTGGAGAGGTTTAAAAAGGCTTTTGGACTATTGGTTTGGTGACTGAGCCTTTGAACCTGGTTTATATTATGGCAAAACACAGAAATGTTTGCAGGTGTGGGTGTGTGTTTGTGATTTGTTTTGTTTTGTCCTGAGATTGATGAGCTCACATCCTACCTTACCTCTCAACCTACAGACATTGAAATGGGAGCAAAGGCCCTTGGAAAGTAGATACATCCAACCAAATATCTGGTTATCTAATTTGCATAAAATATGAATATCAAATAACATACAACATTTCCCACTTTCTTCAGAAATGTGTGATACTACTCTGAACCATGTTTAAAAAACAGAAAGTGACAAAAATGATGGAATGCTATCAGCACATTATGAAAGAGACCTTGTAAAATCTTTAGACTTTTACTTTTTTAAAATGGGTTTATTTAAATGGTTGATGCCAATAGTATATTAGTCATGCAGTATGGTTTTCTGTGTACTAGTCAGCTTCAAAAGGCACACGCGATCAGAAGGATTTAGACAGTGGTCTGAATGGGTAAATGAAGCCTGAAAATAGAAACTTAACCTCCAAAAACAGGTACATCATGAGTAGGAGTAAATCAGGCCAGAAAACAGGAGCATTCCACCAAAATAGGGAGAAATGAGATGTGTACATCCTAGCTATCATTTTTCCAAATCTTATGCCTGTTACAATCCAGGTGCAGTTCTAGCACTCAGTTACCTGAGCTGGATAAAATAGGTATTGAAAATGGATGGATTAATAGGTTCATAGGTTGGTACTGGGCTATCTGCCCGAAGGCATATATTAGCCGAGCCACGTTGTGCGGTATTCACCGCCCCTTTAGTAGTTCCCTAGACCCTTGTACTAGCAGCTAGTACCCTTGGCCCCTATCTAGTAGTGCTGTTGGTGTGATACCCGGTGTGAACTTTCTGTTACCCATCCACTCATCAAGGTTCCTCTTGAAGAGTGATAGTGAGGGGCTCTGTCTTATGTAGATCGGGACCCTATTCCATAGTAAGGGAAGTCTCTGCGAAGGGAATCTATCCCTCCAGCATGTTCTATTCATTGCTGTGTTGAGGTTTATATCCCTAGAGCGTGTAGCTTGAGTAGATTTGGTTTTGCTAAGATGGAGCATGTTCAACAATTCTGGGTTGGACATGGCTCTGTACGTTAGACAGAGATTGCCTCTGAGAAACCGGTATGCAACAGAGAACAGTCTTAGCTTTTTCAATCATGCTGCATAGGGCAACTGTTTGAGGCCAGTAATCCTCTTGGTTAGGTACCTTTGTGGTCTCTCCAGCTGCTGGAGATGTCTAGCCAGGTACATTCCAATTGGTGCATTGTACTCAATAATGGGTCTGATGAGGGAAGAGTAGAGGGGCACCACTACATCCTTAGATCTTGATGCGAACCCTTTCATGATCAGATGGGTCACATAGAAGGATTTTCTAACCACTTTGGCAACATGGTTATCAAAGGAAAGCTGACTATCTACTTGGGTCCCTAGATCCCTTATTTCTTCTTCAGATTTCAGGGGATTACCTCCTATGTTGTAGTTTGCGGGTATTCTGTTTTTTCCAAAGGGGATTACTACGCATTTTTTTGCATTTAGCTGGAGACCATGGCTTTGACACCATGCATCAATCTCATTTAGGCCCTTCTGGAGGATCTCCATGTCGGTTGGAGACTCTATTATAGCACCCAGTTTGCAGTCATCTGCAAACTTAGTCAGCCACAGCCCTTCCGTGCTTGCCTGTACTTCTAAGAAGTATATGCCAAACAGGAGGAGCCCCAGGACAGAGCCCTGAGGTACACCACTCGTTACTGGTCTGGATTCGGACATATATCACACTACTCTTACTTTATGGGATCTGTCTGAGAGCCAGTTTGCGATCCATCTTGTGACGTAAGGGTTTATGCCCAGGCTGGTGAGCTTATCAATAATACCTGAATGGGAAATGGTGTCAAATGCTTTAGCAAGGTCAAGGTAAGCCGTGTGTATCTCCTTTCCCTTATCTATAGCCTGAGTAACTGTCTCAAAGAAATCCACCAGGTTCAGGAGGCATGATCTGCCCTTGACGAAGCCGAACTGTGTGGGGTATAGCGACTGGAGGTTCCCAATCTCTCCATTTATGAGTTCCATAATGATTTGCTCCATAGCCTTACAGATCAGACTGGTCAGGCTTATTGGTCGGTAGTTCCCAGGGTCAGTTGTGGCCTCACCCTTGTGTAGCGGGACAACCATTGCTGTGTGCCATTCTATGGGCACATATCCTGTGGAGAGGCTGAGACTGAACAGGGTATTAAGATGCGGGGTTAATTCCTTTTGGAGCTCGCATATGACACAACCTGGGACACCATCTGGTCCCATGGAGGCAGTGTTTTTAGCTTTAGATAGAGCCTTGTTAACCAACGTATCAGTAATAATTGGACTTACACAATCCCCTAGAATGGTAATAGGCCCTGTAGGTGGTGAGGGGGGGGAGCGAAATTTGCACTGAACCTGTCAGCCAAGATGTTGGCAGTGTCAGAAGGGTCAGTGTATTTTGTTCCATTTTGTACTAGCTCAGAACAGACCTGAGCATTGCCATTTAGGTTTTTGACGTAGCTATAGAAGGCCCTATGGTTATCCTTGGCAACTTTCTTTTCAAAATTAGCTTTAGTTGACTTGATGAGGGCCCTCAATTTCTTACTAATGCTGATCAGGGATGATTTTTCTACTTGAGATTTGGCCTATTTTTGTATAAGTCTCCTCCTTTTATTGTAAAGTTTGCTTATGGCCGGGGTCCACCAGACTGGTTTCTTCTTGCTTGAGGAAGGAGTCTTGGTTTTATTTGGGATAGCACGGTCCGTGCAATCCTGAAGATACATATAGAGTGCCTTGGTGTAGGATTCCACATCCTGGATATCATTATCCTTCAGCAAGGGAATACTGAAGCTTTCCACTTCGGATGCAAGTAGTTTGAAGTTTGCTTGGAAAGGTTTTTGACTATGGTTTCTTTGATTGGGGGAGGTGGAGGAGTGAAGATGTCCAGGGTTATCAGTTTGTGGTCAGATCTGACAAAGGAGGGGGTGATAACGGGTGTGGTACAATGGGCGCCCATATTTGTGATGATTAAATCCAATATGTTGTCCCCTCTAAATTAAAAAATCTAAATTAAATCCTTCAATCATATGGTATGGATGATGAAATTAAGGAATCATCCTTAACTACCCCATCTTACATATATGAAATTTTAACAAACCAGGTCTTTGTAAATTAATAAGAATGTAGTACATGAAGAACAATGATTACACTTAGAAATCTGTTAAATAACACCCTGGTTAAGCCCTAATACCTGACCTTAACAATGGGTTGTTAAGCACCCCCATACATGGTATGTAATGTGCAAAAGACCAAAGCAGAAACACAGCCAGGAAGTAACAGAGTGTATAACAAGTCTCTTAAAACATAAAAATAAATGCAATAAGATAAGCCCCTCCACAATAAAATTACTTCATCAGATCACATTCAGCAAACTAAAACACAGGCAATGTATATAATCCTAAAACACTCTAGCAGCCAGTAAATGCAAATGCATGTCCTATCTCTAGGCAAGAAATTAAATGATAATTAACTAACACTCCACCTTTCTTAAGAGTGCTGCATTTTCACGTCACATAAGTACATTGCAAAAAACAAATCAATACACATTACAAAAATAAAACAAACAGAAAAACATATGTAAAAAACAGTTATTTCTTTAACCTATGTGCTTTAAGGACTGGTTTAATGGAAATGTAGTCATTGAGACCTAAGCCCTGATGAGCTCTTCATCTCAAAATCCATCTCATTTCTACTTCTTCACTTCTATTAACTATATTCCCCTTCCTATCACTCTCATATATAACCTCAAGAACCAAGAACCTAAAAATCATTGCCATCACCTTTACTATTCATGTGTTTAGCAATGGCACTATAAGTTAAACCTTTACATGCACAATATAAGGGGTCTCTTATCCTCTCCCTCAAATGTCTGTTTGTCTTGCCTACATAAAAAGAATTGCAAGACAAGCAGCATGCCAGATAAACTAAGTTCTTGGTATTACAATCAGCAGAGGCTGTAAACTGATACATCTGACCAGTTGACGGATGTATAAAAACATTAGTTTCCTCAACATAGGCACAATGTGCACATCCTTTACATCTACTTGTACCCTTACCATTCCCAGATGCCTCCAAACTACCCAAGCTCCTAGGATAGCATAATCTATATTTCAGGTACTTCTTATTCCTATACCCATATCTAGGTCTACACTCCACTAGTGCTGCTATCTTTGGGTCAGCCTGTAATACATGCCAATATTTACCAAATATATTCTTAAGTTGAGAATCATACATAGAGTATGTTAGAGTAAAAATCATATCTTGGAATTTCTTCTTGTCAACCTCCTGCACTAGGGGTGCAGAAGAGAAATAACGTTTCCCATGGGTGTCTCTGCTCTGCCTTACTGTATCCTGCATCATCTGTATATCACTAGCTTTATATCCTCTCAAAAGGAACTCATTTTTAACTTGCTCTAACCCTCGATCAAAATCATCATTCCTTGCAGTTAACCTGCCTGCAATTTGTTACCTAGAGATAGGAAATGCGTTTGCATTTATTGGCTGCACGAGTGTTTATATATTACCTGTGTTTTAGTTTGCTGAATGTGATCTGATGAAGCAATTTTATTGTAAAAGCGCTAGCTTATCTTATTAAATTTATTTTTATGTTTTAAGAAAGTTGCTATATGTGCTGTTACTTCTTGGCTGTGTTTCTGCTTTGGTTATTTTGCACATTACATAGTATTGATTTTTGGTATATTACCAAGCAGTTAATTGCCAAGGGTTCTCATGTTCTTTGAGGTTACCCCCTACATGCTGTTAAGGTGCCTAAAAGCAGGCAGTGCTGACCAGTAAACAGCAGCAGGTAGAAAAGGCTTTGTTTCAACTCCCATCTCTACCCTGTTTTTGCTAGACTACACTGGGCATTTTGAATTTGTGAAGAAATTAGACACTATAACTGTGGTGGTGGTGCTGCAGTAGCATCGTCGCCTCATAGCAAGACGTCCCATTCTATTCTCAGCTAGAGCATCTTCTGTGTGGAGGCATATGTGAATGGAGCTTGCCTTCGTTGAAGGTTGTGCATCAGGGCTGGTAACCCGGTATGTAAAAATCCACTACCAATCACTAGCGGACCGGAGTTCTGCTGTGGCGACCCCTAACCGGGAAAAGCCGAAAGACACAAACAAATTTAACCCAACATGTCTGGCTGAAGTTTTGTACATAATTTCAGATTAACCTGTGTATTATATGCCAGCGTGACTAGCTATAAATAAATTCTTACATGCTGATTTATAATCTGTTGTAAAGAATGTTTTAAAGACTTGAACAGTGTTCCTTTACATTTCGAACTGCACATATTTGTGAAGAAGAGTCTAAATGCAGACTTCTCAGAATCATCTGATCTGCAGATGATGTCATTGGAATGTTGACAGTTGCTGTGAGTTTCTGTCAAAGGATGAAATACAGGAAAGAACTTTAGTAAACAGCTGCTGGTTGATTTTCAAAATATGAAATGAAAATTAGAACTTGAACAGTTTTGTCAGTTAAGCTAGTCTATAAAAGAGCCTGCTGAAGACAGTTGTCAGTTAATAGCCAGTTATAGTTGCCAGTTGTTCACAGTTGTACTGTGCAGTGGATACTCAAAAGGACTTGCCAAGAACTGTAACCCTGCCTTTGGTCTGTTGTAATAATAATTTAGTTTAGATCAGGGACAGTGTTCTTTAGTCAGCTAGGAAAATTATAACTAATCAGTTTTTCTAAATGTTGAATTTCTATCCTACATTACTGATTTCATTTTCCCAGTGATTGAGTTCTGTTTGTTTGTTGGAAATTACTGTTTTATATTTTTAATTATTTTTCTCATTATTAAATATTTTTATTAATTTACATTGTGGCTGGTTCGTCAGTGTTTTCTTTAGTGATTTGCGAGTGCTTATACCTGGTTTGCTAACTTACCAGGCCACTCCAAAAGCTTGGATGCTTTAGGTCTTTTGCTTTAATATCTAGTTTTCATAACTGGACACCCCTTTAAAAGGGCATGTAGGCTCTCTGATTGGTGGCATCAGGTTACTGTATTATTTTGAGGAAGCGGCACAGCTGGAAATCTGTGTCAGGCTTTCCCAGAAGTGTTTGGATGTGTGAGATTTAATTTATTTAAGTGTGAGTGTATCACAGGTCTTAAATTGGGACACATTGCTCTGAAGCATATAATAAAGAGTTACATTAGGGGTGGACAGAAGTACAGTCCAGTCCCAGATTATAGAGCATGTTCCTGTTGTGCTTTTAGGAAAATTGTAAAATTTTACTCCTGTTTAAGTGACAGTCTCACACTGGAGTCAGAAGTGAGGATTGAAGTTCCTTAGTTACTGATCCAGGATTATAGGGGACATCACCTTATTGCTGGCAGTCCAGTGGGGCATTGCCCAGAAGATGGATTAGTTTAAACTGTATCCTTCAAACCATATGGCATGGATGATGAAATGAAAGAATCATGCTTAACTGCCCCATCTTACACATGTGAAATATTAGCAAACCAATTATTTGTGGAATAATAAGAATACAGTACCTGAAGCACAGCAATTACACTAACAAACATGTAATAACATCTTGGTTAAGCACTAATACCTGACCTTAACAATGCTTATAGGATTCTTAACCACCCCCTACCTGCTGTTAAGGTCTCTAAAAGTAGACAGCACTGATCAGTATATCACAGCAGGTAGAAAAGGCTTTGTTTCAACTCCCATTTCTACCCATTGTTTGCTTCCCTTACACAAGGACTATGTAAGGGACATTAACCATTCCCCCATTTCTTTGACTTTCAAAGCAAACGCAACATATCTCATTTTTTTATCTTATTTTTAAGTAGTTTGTAGTACAATGAGAAGACAAATCTCCATGTACTGCAAATAATTATGGTCAGGTCTCTGATTGTAATGATATATTATGTGTTCTCAACATGAATGCTAAGACTTACCTGTTAAGGTGAAATTTTTGGTATCCGTGTCTCCAACACACAATAGATGGGTTACAATTGGTCACCGAATCATAATCTGATGTGTTAGTAATCTCAGTGTAACCATATCAAATGTATTGTTTTAGTCTGGTGGGAAAAAATAACAGCAATATAGAACAGTGCATTAATTATAAAATGCACTGTTTTTTGTTGCTGTTATACTTTTTTTCTCATTTGTTACTGTGGCATTTAACATCGTTATTATAAGTTCTGTGTTCGTGTTTTATTCTCTGCATTTTTATCTCATGCAGCCTGAATCCTAGGCCATGGCTGAAAAGGATTTTGAGGCTAGTCCATCTAGCCATTTAACAAGTACTTACATAACAAAATAAATAAACCTTGAAAATGATGTTACGATAACATGCACTTTCTGTATAAAATGTTCCTATTCCAGTTTAGGCATTTTGTTTTCTGTTTTGAGTATTGTATTTAGGCTGGGGATTTTGCTCTGTGCGAGAGACAGGTAAGTAGCTGGTCTTTACTTTTTTCCCACTGGTTACTTTGTTCCTTGAGTGATGTTTAACTGGTTAGAGTATAGCTTTGGCCTTGTCTTCTGATAAGACTTAAGGCCTGTAACAATTTTAAGTAGTTTTGTTTCAGACAAGAAAAGAAGCAAGGATAGTCATTGAAATATATATGTATATGTATGTTTTTGTCTTCCTTGCTCTGCTTTTTCAACTTGGTGGGTTCTGACCTGCCCAGCCCTACTGTAACTAGAGCTCTGAGAGGTTTTCTCATTCTCATATCATGTATTAATTTGGCTGTGCACTGAAAGGTCAACATTAGGAATGCTCTCCCTTGAACTCTTAAAGCTTGAGTTTAGGATTGAGATTAAGCTATATTTCTTATTCAACTAACATCTGAACGAAATCAGCTGTAATGTCCTTTAGTTCTCTCTCGTACAGTGTTACACAGAAGACTAGCACAGAACCAAGTACTTTTGGCACTGTTAAAAGCCCTAAATACCCCCTTGGTAGCACTCAGAAACAACCCTAAATACCCCTTGGTTCCATTCCCTCTGAAGCCTATTACATAGATTCCTGAAACCATGAATATGCATTTTCTTCCTGTTGCTGTAGACAACTTAGTAGATTTAGGCATCCTGAAACAATGTAGAAAATGTTTCATATTTACTGACAACCATTTAACTCTCAGACAGTCTGATACAGCACGTGACAGATTTGCTTATACACTGTCTTTGGAGGCAATGGTCTGACATAAAACTACTACATTTAACAAACAGATTGTCAGAAACATACAACACCACAAAATACCTACTGCACACACTACAGGGCAAATACAAATACCCACGTATGCTGAGGCCCTTAAAAGTAATCTGCCCAAACCAAAACCTCAAAGGTCTCCCACATGCAGAAATAACCATAAGTATCCTCAGCGACCTCAAAACCACATAATTACCACAGTACCCACATAACACAATCATAACACAGTCAGCAACATCAGCATCTATGCCTCTAAGGCAGACAATTTCACAGTCCGATATCCTGATCATAGGAGACTCGATTATGAGGCATACTAATGTCCCCCTCACCAGGCTGTGGAAGGTGACGGTTACAGCAGTTGCCTATTAGGGACCAGGACCACTAGCTCACAGAAGCACTCAAGTCATTCAGCTACAAATACCAGTAAAACTTGGTCATAGTTCTTGTGTGTATGTAAATGACTTGAGATGTACCTCCCTAGACTATATGAACAGACATGAAAGGTCTCTCAGAATAAACATCCCAGGCTGGTAAAACCTGGTGTTGAACATCATCCTACCTTCTCCACCGATGATGCCACAGTGCAAACCCAAGATAACTGGCTTTAATGATTGGCTTAGTTTTTAGTGTCATTCAAAGAGGGGACAATGTTAGTGTGCTTGGGAAGATGCATTTGACAAACCATGCTGCTTCACCAGGGGAGGTCTCCATCTGTCCCCTCTAGGTTTTAGAATATTGGCTAAAAGATTGTTCACTTCCATAGTGCCTTTTTTAGGCATTGACAACCTGATAAATCAGCTGACACAGCTATACCAACTCAGGATAATCTAAAGGTGACACTGCTCAATGTCAGGAGTCTAAAGAAGAAAAAAGCTCTATTCCTTGCAATGTCTCCTCACCTTGGAGAACATAGGTACCTGTGTATTTACTGAGATGTGGTTTAAATCTGCACTGAGCACCCTGGCAGTGCAGGGCTGTAATGCCTTCCACATGTTTTAAATCAGCGACTGTATAGAAAGGGGCAAAAGGTGACAGTGTCTCAATTTACATCAAAAACAATCACTCCCCATGGGTGGTCAAGCAGTATGACACACTTGAGGTTCTTCATGTAAAACTCGCAGTAAGCAAAGTCTGTAATCCCATCCTTGCATGTTACAGAAACCATCTGTGATACAGGAGGCCCACACCACTTATTCAAATGAAATAGGATCACTTTCCTTTCAAACCAACACAATTCTCATGAGTGGCTTCAACTACCACACTGTATAAACTGGGAATCATATATGACCCCAAACATGCAGGCTCGGAGATTCCTGGATTTAATCAACATGAATGCCCTAGGCCAGCTAGTCCAAGTGCCCCCTGTGAGGAATATTGTACCTCCCCTCAGGTCTAACATCCTTACTGGTCAGGTTGGACCATAAAGCTCTCTTCTTCAAAATAAAAATAAAGTCTTGGAGACTTACTAACCCTAGATTTTTTTTAGAAATTATTCCATGGTAAACTTTGTACTTTTAAGTGGCACCCTGGCAAAATTTAGAGCCCCACTCCCTGAACCCAATGAACACCACTGCCTATGTAGCGCTATTCACAAAAGCCTTTACAATCATTATACACAGCTGCATAGAGGCATCGGTAACTACCCAATAAAAGTAGGACAAATTAAAAAAAAACAAACCTCCATTGTGGAATCCCAGCATTAATAGGTTGTACAACAGAAAGAAGAAAGTCACGCCCAAAATAAGAGGTACAATGCCCAGCATAGTGAGAGCTTTCTCATCAAACCAAATAAGCAACTCATGAGGCTAATTAAGTCTACCAAAGCTAAGTTTGAAGTAGAAGTATCCTCCCAGGATAAGGACAATCATAAGGTGTTCCTTGGCTGTGTCTACTTCCTGAAATGCAGTATATAACAGTGTACCAAACTAATTATAAATGATGTCACTTATACTGAGGCAGAAGATATAACAAATGTACTGGCCAGCAAATTCAGTTTCCCATTCTCATCCCCAGACACCACTCTACCCACAACCATTACCCCCTCCCAACTATCACTGGAGAATAGGACCTTAATGTGCTCTCCAAGGTGAAAACACTGCATCAAAGGAATCTTATAACCTCTCAGAATACTTCTTATATCATGTAGCATTACTTATCAGGCCCAAAAGAATCACTATTTAACTGTACCCTCCATGCAGGCTTCATGATAAAGAAATGGAGGATTATTACTTGTATCCCCCTTGCACAAGGGCAGGCCATCCAAGGAACTGAGAAACTGCTGACCCATAATACTGGCTAGTCTCATGTATAGCCATAGAAAGAATAATCATGGAGTTGATAAATTCTGACATAGGAAGCCTCCATACACTGGATCTAACTTAGTTTGGTTTTGTCACAGGTTGGTTATGTCTATTCAACCAGATGGACCTCTTCAAGAAGGTCAACAAAGCAATAGTCAAGATTAAAATGGTACTTACTATCTACCTTCACCTGGTCAAGGCATTCAACACAATATGCCACTTCAGCTTTATAGACAAGCTCTCTAAATTAGGTATAAACCAATATGTCACCCACTGGATAGCCAACTGGCTCAGAGATAGGCACCACTAAGTCAGGATAAGGGTAACTACCTCCTCATAACATCAGTCTCTAGTGGAGTCTATCATTGCTCAGTCCTAGGCCTGACTCCTTTTTGGAATCTACATCTTTTAAGTTAAGGCTAGTGTCAAAAGCCTCTGGATGTCTAAGTCTGCAGATGATTGCAAACTAGGGGCTGTCATTCAATCCCCCAAGACACAAATACTGTCCAAGAAGGTTTACACTGACTATTAATTAGTGCCTGAGTCTCTGTCTAAAACTCAATGCCAAGAAGTGTTTAATAGTTTTTGTCTGAAAAGATGGCCACCCCTGCAAATTACCACATTTATAATATATCACTGAAAGTAGACCCAGCGGCCAGGGCTGTGGACATGCATGTAGACAGTACCTTTGCTTTTGACCAACATGTATGTACTGTAGTAAGGAAGTATTTTTATACTGTACACCTTATATGCAAAGGTAGATAAAATTGTTCCATAGCACTCGGCCCTTATTAGGCCATTCATAGAAAACACTGCCTATAAGTACCTGTTCAGGCATATGCAAAAACTAGTGTGTCCACAGAGGTTCCTCTCAAAAAAGAATACATCATGTAGGCAACATGCCCTACATAAATGGCCTCAAAGCCTTATCGTTATACTTGGAGTCCTACAGGTTGCTGAGAGGTCATCTGTGTTTGACCTACAAAGCATTCTGTCATCCAGCCTTAATGGACATGTTGCACATCCACAAAATAAGAATCAGAAACATTTGATCTAGGGTCCTGAACCTCATCTGCAACATTAATAAGGCATACCGGATGGACAAGTATGCATCTCAGAGACCTCCCCTTCTGTAGAACAGGCTTCCCATCCATGTGAAGCAGAGTTCTTCCATGCACTTATTCAAGCGCAACACAGATCAGCAGATAGGAAATTGTAACTACATCCCTAGTCTGGCAAGTATGTCTCTGTTAGAGAGAGAGGTACCCTGTAAATGCTCAGCCATTCATGCCTGAGTTATATTATACCTCCCCAAAACCCTATGGGACCAAAACCTGTCTAACATTTTGGGATGCATGGCTAGGCTTAAAATGGCCCACTAGGATCAATAACCTAGTTGTCCTTTATGATCCTGTGATCTTATTAATGAAGATCCATAACTGTCATTTTATTGTTTGAATCTGTTTCTAATTTTATCCACATTTTTATACTGTTTAATATTGTTCATTTATACATGTCTTTATAGAACAGACTTTAGAGACACTGCGAATTAATTAATGTTGAAACATAACTTTGAAAAGCACAGTGGTGCAGTGGTTTACATTGTCGCCTCACAGCATGAGGTTCTCCGGTTCGATTCTCAGCTGGGATGCCTTCTGTTTGGAGTCTGCATGTCCTCCCTGCATTCATGTGGGTTTCCTCCAGAAGCAATGGTTTACTTCCAGGTTACAAAGACATGCATCTGGAGCATTTCTTCCTGGGCCTCCTCTGAAAATTGGCTCATTCCAAGTCGGACTTTCCTGATAAACAAATGTTAAATAAATAAAATAAAATAAATAAAATCTTAATTTATCATTAGCAAGAAAGGTAGCACAGGAAAAGTACAATAGTGCAGTGTGCAAAAATGATCGGTAAATTATACCCATCGGTACAGGTATCACACGAACATATATGCATTGTTCTCCTTTAGACAGACGAGTACACGAAGAGATAGGAGTTCTTATTGGAAACGTAACTCTTTGTATAAGCGAGAGTGTTTCAGCTTGTGGCTCAGATGCTGTCCTGTTCAGAAGGCCATTCATTTACAGAAGAGGCACTCTGATTCACTTTACATTGCTGACACTGCATTTCATGGGGTGATATGTTATGGTAGAGGGAGGCTGTACACCTGAGGTACAATCGTTTGAATGGTATCTTAATCCAAGTTACCTTATCCCTGAGGTAATAGTTATTGGTTTGTCTCTAAAGTATCCATGGCATTCTTTGATGAAGAGTAGGTTGTACACTTAATGAAACTTTTTTCATACGTAAACATGTATTCTTCAATTCACTGCTTCAACCTTCTGTCCCAATAATAATATATAAAAAAATCTACTTACCTTCTTTTTTATTAATTTATATCAGACAAAAAAATGAACAATAAAAAATAGAGAAAATGAAAATACAGTAGCAATCTTTATGTCTAATAAATCCCTCTAAGTAATCTACAAATTCCTTATATGTTTCCATACCTGACTTAATTTCATTTTTATTACCCTAACCTTATCCAAGATATGTGTAAGTGTGTTGTTCCTGCCATTCTACACATCTCTCCACATTTAATGTATAGGCCACATGACCTGACCAAGCCAAAGTTACATTTGTTCTGTTACGGATTCCATTTTTTCCAGAACATGTTTCTGTTTTTAGAACCACATGATTGTACATATTATTTCTTGTAGTAGATTATTTTGCCTGTAAAACCCTGGGGTTGAACATGTTGTTGTCTATGATGCCTATATCTACCTATAAAACGCTGGATTGTACATACTGTTCTTATAGTTTAACTGGTAATATCCTGTTCATCGACAGATGATATCCTACAAAATGCTCCTTGTATCAAAGCCTTCAAACCATCTGTTTACTGGTGACTTTCCATCAGGGTCCAAGTGTCAGAGTTAAAAGTGCCTGTCTACTTGTAAATGATTTTATTTGTATACTGCAAAATCCATGCCACATCTTAAATGAACACATTTCTAAATGTTAGCTGATCTCTCAGAACCCTCTGAGCTAATCTTCCTTTCATTTTTGCATTTAAGAGGACACTCATATTTCTTTTAATATCATGTGAAATGTATTTAATACTAAATGAAAGGTCTTTAAAAAGGGGTGTGATAAAATGCCTAAAAATGCAATGTATGTAATATGCACAACTTCTGGGTCTTTGATAAATAAAGAATATTTTTACCTTATGGTTTTTAATGAATGTAACCAGCAAAATTTAAACTAAACTGATAAGATAGTAAGTTCCAAATATGCATGGAGAAGGAATATTTTAAATATCCTATCCAAGCGTAACAGTTTAAGATCAGTGATATGCATATAAGTAATTATGTAAACCTATTATTCAGTCATTAAGTAGCTCATTCACATCTGTACGATTAGATTCTCATTTAAAATGCCCTTCAGTTCATAGTAAACATCAAGTATCTCTTTCTAAAGCCAATAATCTTTGCATAACAAAATGACAATTTAATTCATTAAAATGTCACTACTGTCATAATTGCCTCACGAAGTAACACTTTTGCAGGTAAGAATATGATCTGCAAAGGCAAAGTCCACTATTTTACAGAATCAAAGTAAAATGCATGTTTAGATCCAAGATATTACAGACTTCAGAAAGCATCCTTACATCACCTTCTGGCCATCCTTTTATTCTCAATTACATATTAGTAACCATACTAAAATATACCTTCTCACTGCATCTCCAAATACCACACCATGTTTTATTGATAATTCTCCAGCAGTATAACTTTCCTCAAGTTTTTAAGCTGATTAAATCAATGAAATATTTTTAATCATTTGAAATCCCTATCCAGTGTCCAAATGTATCTTTTAATATGTGGTAGTAATGTCTAAAATAAGATGATCCTGAAGAATTTTTTGTAGTCACTTTTGACTTGGATTTTGCAGAACTGTGCAGTCAGTTTTTATCTTATCAAACATACCTGTTAAATGTTTTATTGCAGGACAGAACTTCATTAACATGCATTTTTCTCTCTCCCAAGGCTGTTCTACTAGATCTGTCTATCACACTGAGTAGTACTTCTTCCCTGCATATATTAACATTTTCTTATTATTGCGGATCAGCGTCCTTCAGGTATGTAGTCTGACCATCTGCAAAGGAAGCCAATTATCACACAGTAACCTGGTTATGTAACAAAAACACTGTTACATTAAAGAAACAGTGTTTGTGGCTGATCTGTTTATCAAAGGCAGTCAGTGGTCTATCTTCATAAACCCTGCAGCTCACACACACACACACACACACACACACACACACACACACACACTAAAACACAGAGATATGAACAGAAACACATGCACACAGCAGTAAAGGGGCTGCAGATGAAGTCATTGCAGGAAGGCTGGTGAACATCAGACCCTCTATACTGGCAATGTAGTGACTTCATCGTTGGTCCATATTTAAAGCCAGCAATGATTCACAGATATTCAGGCTCATTGGCTATGACTGCACAGTATATGAAGATTATGTACTTGGCATTATGTACTTAACATGAATTATAATGAAGAGATCTAATACACAAGAAACTCACATTAGTAACCGATATGTGTTGTTAATATGTTGTCAGAAAACAAAATGTG
Source organism: Protopterus annectens (assembly GCF_019279795.1). Lineage (NCBI taxonomy): Eukaryota > Metazoa > Chordata > Ceratodontiformes > Protopteridae > Protopterus > Protopterus annectens. Next base: position 1,456,113,085 of record NC_056745.1, on the reverse strand, counting down.
GTTGTTCTGTTATGACTATATACAAGCTACATGGTTATAGTATATTATACCATGATCCCCCCAAAACGTGCACGCTGATTGGCCAGCGTGCCCGTTGTAAATCGAGTTATACTAATGGAAAAAGGTCCGGTCGCCCGGACTTTTTTCCATTAGTATAACTTCGATTTAAACACTGTCTCGCTATGTTAAATGGGTTTTACATAGCGAGACAGCTAAAATAAGCAACGGAGATCTCCGTTTATTTAAAGCTGTCTCGCTATGTTAAACCCATTTAACATAGCGAGAAAGCAGCAACGGAGAAAGCAAGATCTCCGTTTTTATGTCTCGCTATGTTAAATGAGTTTAACATGGCGAGACAGTAAAATAAGCAACGGAGATGTCCGTTGCTTATTTTAAAACTGTCTCGCTATGTTAAACTCATTTAACATAGCGACTAAAAAGCAACGGAGATCTTGCTTTCTCCAACTCTGATGTACTGCGCAGGCGCAGTACATCAGAACTGCCGCGGATGCCAAACATCTGCGGAAGGGCAGTAAACAGGCATTATACTATGCTATTATTTAAGAAAACTAATAGTTTCTTTTCTTAAATAATGTCATGATAATAGCCCACGCCTGGGTGGGTAATGCTAAATTTACCCACGGTTGGCTTTGTTTGGTCCCTCGGGCTTCACCCTCGGGACCAAACCACGCCAACTGTGGGTAAATTTAGCATTACCCACACCCAGGCGTGGGTTATTGCTATAAACCTTACTGAGTAATGTAGTATTTCACCATTATCAGACACTTTGTCAACAAATGTGCTGTTATATATGACTCAGGCTTGATATGCTGAGTGATGCATTATTGCTGACAATCTTTTAGTGACATTGCATTGTCAAGAACTGCAAGTAGATATTTTCTAGTAACTGCAAAAGCTGAAATTGCAAAACGTTGCTCTTTATGAATTGCAGCCTTGAAACAAAGACTTAAGCTGCACAGTTGGCCCATACCGAGACTACTCCTGGTATGCCATGGTTTAATGACACACACTTTGCAGTTGCAGGTATATTGTGACTTGTTTGGAAGCCTACTGTATGTTTCTAGACATGTGCCATCCTTATATATTCTGGACACATTATTTATAAATACTACCCCAAATTCATATTCTGTCTTGATATGGTCATCTGTGAGAAAATATATCACAGAGAAACTGAGCAGCTCACAGAATGTGCTAGTTATATAGCTAATGAGGAGATATTTGCTTAGCATAAGTGTATGATGACTTGCCTGTACTTAGGCATCCCCAGCAATAGCACCCACCTAGCAAATGGGCAATATGTGAACAAGAGTCTGTGAACATGCCAGTCTGGCAGTGCCCTGTCTCCACCCCTACTCATCTTGTTCTGTCTGTATTGGCTCCTTTACTGATTCTTGAGGTCCGTTAACATGGCTACTAGTAGACGCAACAGCACCTCTATGCAAAATCTTTTGGATGTACACCAGAATTCTGGCAAAAGACAAGTTTCAGCCTTGTGTATCCTGCAGAGTATTCACTGAGAATATAGTTCCATACCACCTTCACTGAGGAGTTCCAAACATGATGCAGCTGCAGAAAGTTTAGTTGCAATATGCAATCTATATGGCATTTGGATTGCAGGTAGCCACAAATTCTTTATGGAACATTCAGACCACTACACAATAATAAAATATTTAAATTCTATAGGGACAGCTGTTCAACTATAGCTTAAAGTCGCAGGTGGACTACTCTTGCCATAGATGAAATCTTTGAACACTGGACCCTATTATGATAGTCTATAACATGAATTGTTGTAACCAATAAAGTAGCTTACCTTTAATTTACATAAATGTATGCTTTAAGAGGGATAGGCTACCTGTGATTTATAATTCCTTGTATAATAAGATGCATCTAAGCCTGAAGGCTGTGGGTGGCCTTTCCATTTAATAAAATTAACTTAAAATACTGAGGTTTACAGAGCATATTGTACTGTGTTAATGGGTTGCATTTCATTCCATTAAACTATGTCTAATGATACTTTGCAGTCCAGAACTGTTTTCATTTATATGCGTCTTCTTGCCATGTTAGGCTAAGCAACCCTGGCAGTTTAATTTAATTATACAAGTTACTGTAAATGTTGTCACAACAGCAATTCACAGCCCTCGTTATAACACTTGTACTGTTACTTGTCCAAGGTTTTGTAACAGAGTTGCTATGACTGAAAATGTCATGTCGTCGATATCTGTCAGAGTGGGTGGTCAGAGTGAAACTTCTCTCTGTTGTATTCTGCATTTTTGGAACACTTTCAGTTCAAAAAAAAAAGTATCATCTGTTTCTAATAATGTTACAGTTAATATGTGTGAAAGGAATGATTTTGTGAAAATGTTGATGCCCTGCAGGGGAAGAAAAATTATCATTTAACCAGCTGTCACTTTCACAAAATACTGAAGCTGTATTAGCAACTTCTTCCATTTGGTATTACACCGAATTTATCTCCATATGTTTAATCATATCGGCTCTTCTGTTTATAAAAATTAACTTGAAACTTGTGCTATTATAACCATGTGGAAAATATCTGAAAACAAATGCACAGTATTTGTTAAAGTCCTGAAGCTTTGTTTTATAATGATGATTTTATTGTTATTTATGAACAAACACTTACTTTTGCTGTGTGGAAAATTTTACAATTTACAGTTATTCCTACACAATGCGTGAAATAATCATGCTGTGGAAAGGAAATTTGCCACTGATCTACAGTATAAGACCATCTTCCTAATGAATGTTTACCTCTTTTCTTTTTAGAAATCCATGTTTCTGTTTTCTTTGGTAAAAATGGCTGCAACTTACTTGTTAAGGGAATCAGAAAGTACCTTGTGACTTGATGAATGCTTGCATTGAGCTGACCAGTTGTAAGCAGAATTACAACCCATAACTCAAAAAAAATTGCTTTCCTTGATAATTAATTATGTAGTCTGATGCCCTGTGTTAAAACACTGTGGTGATCCCTGGCATCTTCCTATCATGCTGACATCAGTTAAGGGGTATGCCTAGCATTTCTGCTTGGTACTTGACTTAGAAATATATATTTTATCGGAAAAAACACCATGCACACACACACATGCATACAGACACACAGACACACACACACACACACACACACACACACACACACACACACACACACACCATTTTGATCTTTCTTTTATAACTTGATGTCACTGCACAGAGCACCTTCATTCAGGGAATGCACGTCCATCAGGTCTACTTTGTCAAAGAAACTGAAGTGGCATATGCCCAGCTTACCAATGTTTTGGGCCAAATCACACTTCAGGGTCAGTTACATATATCTTTTCCACTGATCTGATTTTTTCACCACCCATTTCTCTAATTACAGATATTTTGCATTGAGCCACAAGCTGGGTACATTTAGCACCTTTTTATTTATTTTTTTTAAATTGTTATTGTCCATGTTTGCTTGGACTCAACTAAAAACTATTCATAGGATCATAACAATTACTAGACAAGTATGCCACACCAATACTGACCTTGATGATGTACCTTTCCTTCTTGGTGGACAAAGCAAGTCAAGCTTGGAATGAATTTGTAGATGTCCATTTAATTATCAAGTGCAGAAGGATGGGGGTGTCACTCCTTTTAACATACAAGGGCAATTTATTCCACAAATTGAATAATTATTGGTTAATAAATCTGTCCTTCCAGCATGTTTTATTAAGACATTAAGGAGGGTTTGGTCCTCGATGGAGCAGAATACAACTCATAAATCTCTATGTAAGAGTCTAGAAGAGACCAACGGTAATGATAGAGTTTTGAGATTGTGTTGGCAGCTCAATGTTTTTAAACCAACAACCTTCATTATTTGAAAATGCTGGAGCTCTTCTAGGTGTGAGATGTTTCTGGATAGATTTATACCAGTGGTGGTATTGCACTCTTAATTGGTCTAATTCCAGCAGACTGCAGTAGGACAATAACTTTTTTTTTTTTTTTACCAAAAAACACAAAAGCATACCCAAAACTGAGAAAATTAAAACTCACTAAAAGAAATTGACTACGGAACCCTTTCTTTTGGTGAACTTTTTTTTTTCAGTTGCAGTGAGAAGCCTTTTAATATCAATTGTGCTGCATAGAAGGATTTTCTGACTATAAACACAGAGAGATGATTGCAGATGTAGGTACCAAGGTGACTGATTACTGTGTCAGTTTGGAGTTGGATGTAAGCAATGGTCTAAGTCGGAAATGAGAGTTCTTGCCATATGCAACAATGGTACACTTTTGGGCATTATTTTAGCCCTTTTTCAGTACACCATTAGTTAATGAGAATTAGTTACTGCTGTGCTGCATCACTGTGTAACAGGATAATCGGGCTAAAAAAATGGAACTTACAGTCGTCAGCAAACTTTGTTAGTCATAGATTTGTATTTACTGTTTGAAGGTCAGAAAAATATGCCAAATGTGAGGAGTTCCAGCACTGAACTCTGGATCACACTGTTAGTTACTTTCTTGCTTTCTGACAGGTGCACCTGCTACTTTATCTTTGTAGCTTTTATGTTTTTTCAGCCAGTTTGCAATTTACCTTACCTAGCACAGGTCTACGTTTCCATTTCTTGATTCAATATCAGAAAGGAGAGTGTTGTCAAAAGCTTTCCTAAATCCAGATATGCTGTGTGTACTGAATGACCTCTACAACCCTCTTGAAGAAGTTTAC
>NC_056745.1:1456063365-1456103365 GCF_019279795.1 Protopterus annectens | reverse complement strand
AAATAGCTTCCAAAGCCATAGCATATCCCATATCCATCCTTATAATCAGAACAATCACAGAAGGTACCATCCCTTCCATATGGAAAGTTTCACACATAATCCCCTTACATAAAGGAGGCAAATCCACTGATATCTCCAACCTCAGACCAATTGCATTACTCTCTCCACTAGCCAAAATAATGGAAAAATGTATTCACCATCAACTACTTCAACACCTGCTCCACAATAATTTACTTGCCAACTGCCACCACGGCTTTAGGCCCTTTCATAGCACAACTACGGCCCTGCTAACGTTTACTGACTGTATAAACAGGAATCAAAACAATAACTCTCTCTCTTCTGCACTATTCATTGATCTATCAAAAGCCTTTGATATGATCAACCATAACTTACTTATCAGTGTGCTAAAATCCCAATCACTTGCCCCACAAGCAGTTCTTTGGTTTAAATCCTATCTAGAAAATAGACAACAAGCAGTGCTCTGGGACAATAATCTCTTCACACCCCTCCCTATGAACATTGCAGTCCCTCAAGGCTCTATGCTAGGCCCTCTTCTTTTTTCCATTTTTATTAATGATCTCTATACTGTTTTTCCTCAAGCCACCTGTATACAATACGCTGATGACTCTATTTTAATCTGTACTGCTAAGTCATCAACCTGTCTCCAGACCCTTACTCAAACTGTATTCAACTCTGTTGAAAATTGGTTGTCTCTTCTTAACCCCAAAAAAACAAAATTATTACTTTTTGCTCCCACCCAAAAGTCACCACAGATCCACTTTACAATTACCTCTAATAATGGAACTAGTGTTTCCCCTGATACTACTGCACATCTCCTCGGCATAACCATTGATCATAACCTCAGCTATGATGATCATATCAACAATACTATAAAAAATGTCAATAAAAAACTAGGCTCCCTGTATAGAATCAAACCCTTCCTCACACCGCTAGCTAGAACCACCATTGCCCAGACTCATTTCACTTCTACCCTATTCTATGCTTCTGCCATATATACCAATCTATCAAAACACAATCTTAGCAAGCTTGAAACTAGCTATAATAATATAGTCAGATTTACCACTGGCTCCCCTTTTAGAACCCACCACTGTCTCAACCTTAAACAACTCGGATGGTCAGAACTACAAAACCAACTATTATATAGTCAACTTGTGATCACACAAAAAATTGTTTATCACCCAAATAATACCCCCTCTCCTCTCTAACCTGATCTCCCCATATAAAAATCTTACAACACTACGCTCAGCTAATAAGCTACTAATTTCCAATATTAAATCTAATAATAAAGCTGGGGACTCACTTTTTACCAGTGTTGTGGACAGAATCTGGAACAAGCTTCCTAGAACACTCACATCTCTCTCATCTACACCACTCTTCAAGAAACATCTCAAAGAACATCTAAAATACATTGGCTTTGTCCTTGCTCTAAGCCTGACTGAATCACACTTTTCCTCATATTTCTCTTCTTGCTATACCCCTTCCTCCTGGGCTACGGCCCCTCTGCAGCATTAATCAATAGAGGCTAACTTTATACTAGCCCTTGGGTTTTCCTGCCTTTTCTCTTTCTCCTTCTTTGACTTAATGAATGATAATTTTAAAATATTGTGTAAACTTGTACTTGACTGTATCGTAAACCTACAGAAAGTCTCTGTACTTGATTGTATCTTAAACCTACGCAAAGACTCTGTACTATTGTTCATAGAAACAATTTTTATTTTTTCTTCCAAGAATTTTTGCTCTCTAACGTATTTGAATCTAGTAATTTTTTAATTATTGTATTTTGTAATTTACTTATGCTTGGAGATTTTCTCCCCGGGCCTCTACTGAAAAAGACATGTATCCAGCTAGACTAGCCCGGTCAACAAATATAAATAAATAAATAAATAAATTTTTCAAAACATAGGGCAGGAGTGTATGTTCCCATTAGACAGGGTCCGTCCCTCAACCTTCATTCAAAAGTCTACATCAGGATGCTGGAAAACATAATTTGTCTGATAGCTGAACCTCAAATACAGGAAGCACAATGCAGATTTCTTATCTTTGAGTCTGTGTGCCATCTGTTTCCCCTATCACAGGTACTGAATGGTTCATGGAAGTCTGCCAGCACAGATCACATGTGCTTTCTGGACATCGATAAGGAATATGACATCATGTCCTTCAGCAGTTTCAAGAGACGTAACAGCAGCCATTTTTGAGACCTGCAGATATATAACTAAAAACAGTTTCTCACAATTATGTATCCTTCAGGAATACCCATGCCATACAATACAAAGCAGAGATCTGAAGAAGCGTACCTTGGGAGTACGCGAAAGCGCTCATCTGTTACAATAAATTTGGTTTGTATTTTACTTCATCGTGGTGGTCTGTCTCCGGTTTATATACCACAAAGCTAAAATTCTTAGGAATCCCACTTGATCAAACACTGTCATTCCAAACCTACACCAGACTAATTGCTTTTTAATGTCCTAAGCCAACTGAAATCAGCCACTGATGTTTCTCATCTTCTTATACTGAAACAAGGTCAGCTACAGGTATTACCAGTCTATTACGTAGGGTTGAGCTTGCATTTCTTAGAGTATAAAGCTTTTGCTACCACAAAACACTGCTCTATTGCAAATAGTTTAACATAAAACAATAAGGTTCATTCATATTTCCAATGAAGGTTATCAGTATATTAAGCAAAACAATGCAAAATGTTTGCCAGTTACAGGCCAAGCCACATCTCCCCAGAACATTACCTTCAAATTACTTAATGACAGCAATTGCCTTCTACTTGGTAACTCAGTGCACATGAAGCTTCATATTCCTTTAGAGAGAATGAAAGTCTAATGCATCACAGCCTCAGTACTCGCTAGCATGTACAAAAAGAGCATTCAGTAATTTAGCCCTTACTAGGTAGAATAAGCTGCCAAATGATATTGCTTCAACAGCTGAATTGTACCTGTTCAAGAAAAGCTAAAAGCATACTTGAAAAACAAACACAAGTGTATCTTTTTCAGAGACATATAACAGAAAAAGAAGTTATGTACCTACCATAATGTTCCATGTTAGTTGTCTTCATCTCGCCTTCCTTCTTGCTGTTTGGGTTCGGAGCCGATCCTCGGCTCTGACTTGGCAATCTGCTATAACTCGAGAGCTGTTTACTGGCTCGAGGCTACCCTTTATCCCAGAATGCCCAGCGTCAGCTACCCAGATCTCTTTTGTGATAGTGCACACTAGACATAAGTAGAGTAACCAGTTACCTAAAAACTGGTTGTCCAATACACCTAAACAAGGAAAGAGTTATAAATTACCTGGCATGTGAAGTAATAAGATACTCAGCCAGTGAAAACAAAAAAAGGAACTCCTCTCAATCCTCTAGGAAGGGGGAAGGAGGGAGGGGCGCAAGAAGGAAGGCGAGATGAAGACAACTAACATGGAACGTTATGGTAGGTACATAACTTCTTTATGTTAAGTTATCCATCTCGCTTTTGTTCTTGCTGTTTGGGACAGCATCCCTAGCATCTAAAATACCGGGTGGCTCATTGGAACAGACTGTTCAGAACAGTAGAACCAAAGGAAGCTCTGCTCCAGGAGACCATATCCACCTTTTAATGAGAGATAAAAGTGTGAGGGTTTGCCCAAGTCACAGCTGCACAGACTGAGTGTATGGGCAACCTAGACTGAAAGGCTACAGAGGTGGCTAATGCTCTAGTAGAATGACATTTTGGTTTAGCTGGTAGCTCTTTATCTTGTAACTGATAAATAAAGGCAATAGTATCAGATAACCATCTGGCTAAGGTCACCTTAGAAACTGCGAGGCCTTGTTTATTGAAAGCATAAGAAAGAAATAACTGGTCTGTCTTTCTTAGTTCCTTAGTTATATGGAGGTAAAAATGCAATTGTCTGTGCACATCCAATTGGTGGAGCTTGTATTCTGCCTTGTTGCTGTGATCGGGAAAGAAACTGGGAGATCTATGGATTGATTTAAATTGTTCTCTGAGCAGACTTTAGGAATAAAGGATGGATTGGTCCTTAGAGAAACTCTCTCCTTGTGAAACACCAGGTAAGGAGGAAGAACACATAGTGCTTGAAGTTCTGAGACATGCCTAGCTGAAGTGATAGCGACCAGAAAAAGTGTCTTCCAAGAAAGAAATTTTAAGGGACATGATGCTGCCGGTTCAAAGGGAGGCAAAATTAAGGAAGCTAAAACTAAATTGAGATCCCAAGGAGGAGGAGGAGGAGGAGGATCTCTAACTGGGGGTCTAAGAAGAGATGTTAACATTATGCTAGAATTAAACATACCGATATGAAAATTTGAAATGGCAGCTAGCTGTACTCTAATGGTAACGGAAGCCCCACCAGACTGAAAGAGTTGTGCTAGAAATTCAAGAATTTCATGGACTGGGGCTGAGAAAGGATCCAAATTTCTAGATTCTGCCCAGTAAGAAAGCTGTTTCCATTTACTAGCATACGTTTTCCTCGTAGTAGACTTATGTGAGGAAACAATAATATTGCGGTCTGCTGGGGAGATACTGGAAAGCCTGGTTAAGGTTGGAAGTGGAGTAACCAAGCTGTGAGCTGGAGAGTTTGAAGGGATTGGTGCAACCTGCCTGACTGATGAATCAGAAGATCTGGAACCGGGTCCAGAATCCACGGTTGATCCAGAAGGTGGAGGTGCAGGAACGGGAACCATATCTGTCGAGGCCAATATGGGGCAATGAGGATCATTTTGCAACCCAATGATTTTGCTTTCTGTATGAGTTTTGGTATTGGGGGAAAAGCGTAAAGGAGTCCCTGAAGCCAATCGTGGACTAGAGCATCTCTGGGTATATGACCTGGAAGAGGAAGTAGGGAGAAGTAGCTGCTGCATTTGTTGTTGAGAGGAGTGGCAAATAGGTTGCAGCAAGGCTGTCCCCATTTGTGGAAGATAAAATCCGCAATTTCCTAATTCAGAGACCACTCATGAGGCATGAGGATAGCTCTGCTGAGCCTGTCCGCTATGACGTTGGATTTCCCAGGGATGTGCATTGCTATCAGAAAATGTTGGGAGGAAATCGCCCATTGCCACAGTCTGAGTGCTTCTCGACACAAGGGGTAAGACCTGATCCCACCCTGTTTGTTGATGTACCACACCACTGACATGTTGTCCGTTTGGATTGCAGTGGTCCCGGAAGGAAAAGAGTCTTGAAGGGCTTTCAATGCTAGGAGCACCGCTCTCATTTCTAGGACATTGATATGCAGATGGTACTCATGAGGTTGCCAAGTGCCTTGGACCGTCCTGCCTAGATAATGCCCCCCCTCACCCTGTCAGGGAGGCGTCCGTGGTCCCTGTGGCTACTGGAGGGGGTTGTATGAAAGGTCTGCCCCGAATTACTAGTGGGGAGACCATCCACCAAGAAAGCTGCCTTTTGCGTGTTTCTGTGATCAGGATCATGTGAGACATGGGTAGTTCCTGGAAAGACCACTGCATGAAAAGAAGCCACTGAAGGATTCTCATGTGGAAATGCGCTAATAGGACAAGAAGAATGGCAGCTGCCATGGAGCCTAGAGCTTGGAGGACATATCTGACTTGAATCCTTTTGCTCTGCATTAGAATTAACACTTGTTGATGAATAGTGGAAACTTTTTCCTGTGGTAATCTTGCAAACATTTTTTTGTGTTTAATTCTGCTCCTATGTATGTGATAGACTGACAGGGCAACAAGGCAGATTTTTTGAAATTTACTGTAATGCCTAGTTGAGTGCATGATGTGATTGTATAATCCCGTGCCACTAAGAGTTGATGCCTGGTGGTAGCAGTCAGGAGCCAGTCATCTAGATAGGGAAACACCTGGAATCCTTGATGCCTCAGGTGAGCCGTGACTACTGCCATACACTTGGTGAACACCCTGGGGGCTGAGGTGAGACCAAAGGACAGAGCTCTGAACTGGTAATGTCTGGCCCCTACCCAGAAGCAAAGAAATCTCCTGGAGCATCTGTCCATCTTGATATGGTAGTACGCAACCTGAAGATCTATCGAGCACATCCAATTGTCCTGACCCTGAAAAGGGAAAATGGACTGCAGTGTCACCATCTGGAACTTTTCTTTTTGTACAGATTTGTTCAATCTGCTGAGATCCAGTATTGGTCTCGAGTCCCCTGTCTTTTTTGGTACTAAAAAGACTCTTGAGTAAGTTCCGGATCCTAGTTGGTCTGCGGGGACTTCTTGAATGGCTCTTTTTTTCTAGCAGTCTTGAAACTTCTGTGACTGCTTGATCCCTTAGATTGGGTGGGACATCTGGGACGGGCTTTTTGATTCTACAGGGGATTGATGGAAGGGAATTTTGTAACCTTCGGATATAATGGATAGTACCCATCTGTCTGTTGTTATATTTTGCCAGGCTTTTGGGTACAGCGAAAGTCTTCCCCCTACTGCCTCCAGAGGTGAGCAGTCAGGCAACCCTTCAGGGATGCTGAAAGGGCTTGGCAGGGAAGGTTTCTCTGTCACCCTGGTTTAGCGGTCCCCCTCTGCCATGAGGGCGGCATCTGTTATTGTTGTTTCCCCCTCTGCCCCTGGGGGAAAAATCACCATGTGTGTCAGGCAAGGGTCTCTGGGATTTTTGGAACCACATCTTTCTGCTCTTCTGACCCTTGGGATAAGGTCTGGAAGGGGTGGAAAAATGGACTTCCATGGCAGAGAGAGTCTTGCCTTCCTGCTCACACCTGGTCAACGTGTCTTTCACCTGAGGCCCAAAGAGAAAGGAGACATCAAAGGGAACATTGATGAAGGATGTTCGAAAGGGTTCCACAAAATGACACAGCTGCATCCAAGCATGTCTCCTGAGAGCCACACCTGTCCCTGCGGCTCTGCTCGCTCCATCGGCTGCATAGGAAATCAGCCTCATGGAGGAGTTGACTATGGAATTAAGAGTCGCAAGCTGAGAAGCTACTTTGGCTGGTACTCCCTCAGCTGTAGGATCTTGAAGGGTATCTCCAAGCTCTTTTAGGAGATCCCTTTAAAGATGTGTAAAATGGCATAGATAGTTCAGGGACCTCATTGAAAAGGTCGCTGAAGCAAACATTCACTTTCCATATCTGTCCATCATCCGAGACTCTTTGTTTGGAGGATAAACAGATGAAGAGGCTTCTGCTAACTCTTTCTTGGTGGCTGCTGCTACCACCATGGCATCAACGGGCACACCTTTGGAGAGGAATTGTTTGTCCAGGGGGGCTGTAATAAATTTGTTTGGTGGTCTCAGAGTTGGTTCCACAAAATCTGGAGCTGACCAAGCCTTTTGAGCCACTACAGACATGAGTGGATCGAAAGGAGGAGATACCCAGGATGTGGAAGGTCGGGAACCGAATGCGTCCAGGTATACAGACTCTTCCTCGGTACGGGCTAGTGAAGTCCAGTCCCTCCTCTGTCTAAGCATTTCAAGGATGTCTGAAAAGGAAACATCTTCAGAAGGGGACCTTGGGGACCCTTCCGATTCATCCATGTCTGTATCTGAGGTGACAGACTCAGGGGAGTCTATGTGCTTCCTCTTGCACTTCTTCTTCCAGGGAGGGTCTTTCTAGTGATCAGGGGAGGCTTCGGAAGAAGAGGTATCACCCAATGTGTTGCCCTGGGGCATAGGTTCCCTACACTTGGGATCTGGAGGAGGAGTAGAGGTTGGAACAGACACCACGGGGGGAGGAGCCGATGGAGCTGGCAGTAGAGCTGTTTCGGGGGACAGCACACTCCGCATGACCTTGAAGGTGTCCCGACCTCTAGGCAGAGAAAGCTCTGGCTCCGAAGAAATAGCAGTCCTTCTCCGCATTGAGGGTGATGGCTCTGAGACCGATGTTGGAGCCGAGCTCACCTGCGCTGAAGCTCCGAGGGGGAGAATGGGGTCGGACAAGGGTCTGATGCCACTCCCCCCCCTGGAGCCGATGAGAGAGCCCCAGTGCCCAGATCCCTCAATAGAAGGTACAATCGAGGTAATCAGAGCCAACGTCGGAACCGAAGGTGAGATGATGATCGACGTCGGCGGTTCTACTACCTGCGGATCCATGGTCTCCAGCTCCGAGCTAAATGTAGTCGGAGGAGGAACAGAAATAGAGGCTGTTGGAGCCGATACCTCTTGAGGTGGGCTGGACAGTAATTTTGCCAGTGCCTGTGACTTAAGCAACCTACTTACTACTCTCTCCACATCATGATCTGATAATCTAGAGGATCGAGAGGAGTGGGAAGAATGATGGCTATGTTCACTCTGTAACAAGGGTGACTGAGGTGCCGAGTGGATGGACTCCAAGGACAGAGATCTCAGTCTCTTATGGCTCCGAGACAGCTCCGAAATAGCAGATGGAGCCAACAGAGGAGTTACCTTGTCAGTGACAGCCAGCACCGACAGACTTGGTTGGTCAAGTAAAGGAGTCGGCTCCAAAGGTGGAGCCGATGGCTTGACAGACTTAGGGGATTTCACTGGCTGAGTACTTTTAGCTGGAGAATCCTGAGGCTTCAATAATCCCCGAAGGATTAATTTGTTTTTGTGCTCCTGCAGGACCCTTGGACTAAAAGCGTGACAAACAGAACAGGAGTTCTGCAGGTGAATAGCACCCAAACAATATACACAACTAGTGGGCCCATCTGTCAGAGACATTTTCTGACAGCATGAGTCACACTTTTTGAAGCCAGATACCTTGGTATCTTTAGACATTTTAGTAACAACCACTACAACAACAATAAGAAAATGCTATACTGCAAAACTAAGAAACAAACAGACTTTTTTTTTTTTACAGTTAAGGAACAGAAAGGAGAGCCTCTAATTTAAACGGCTATCCTGGGGGGGGGGGGGGTTAGGGGGACTCTCTAATTTAAATGAGTTCAGGGGAAACAGAAGGCCTGTGGGTTATGGAGCGACAGCCAACAAAGCTAGAACACACAAAAAAGCGATAAGGGATAAATTAATATATCTAGACAAAAACTTGACAAATTTTTAAGAATAAACAACAATTATAATAATAGAAAAAACTATACTAAGCCTGAGCCAGTAACGAAGCAACCTCACAACTGAAGCAGCAAATGAGATCTGGGTAGCTGACGCCAGGCATTCTGGGATAAGGGGTAGCCCCGAGCCAGTAAACAGCTCTCGAGCTATAGAAGATGGCCGAGTCGGAGCCGAGGATCGGGTCCGAACCCAAACAGCAAGAACGAAGGCGAGATGGACAACTTAACATCTACTGATATTTGACTAGAATGCATATTTCTTGCCTTGTAGCGATATTTTTTAGTTCATAACATATGATTTACAAGACTGCAGCTGTTTAAACAATCTTATTGTTAAGTGTATACATCTTACTATTTGTTCAAGCCATCATACATCATGCTATATATAATTGAGACAACTCTGACTCACGTAATATACTGTGTAATCATTGCTTTTGTCACCCTAGATTACTGTGTAATGTACCCACTATGCTGTGTTCTGTTTGTTCCTTGGTAATCATATATGCATTTTGGTATTTGTTTAACACTGCATGTTAATTGCCAAGCAGTATGTATATTTGTGCTGCCTTATAGTTCGAATTTTGATTAAAAAGGGTCTCTGACTAACCCAGCTTCCTAGTTAAGCAAAGTGCTTTCTACCTTCTGTACCTAAAATGTGGCACACTTCCTCTGATGATACAGAACACTTACTAACCACTTTAACTAGAAAACTCACAACATGCTGTTAATTCATGCTTACAAACCTTTCTGTTGCTCCACTAATATAATTCCACTATGATTTGTCATGGATATTGTTCGCAAAAATTATTTTAACAATGAATGTGTGACACACCCTTTCACTGTACAAGTGTAAAATGTGCAATTTTTAAGACTCTGACTCATAAATATTCCTCATAATGAGGTACAAGTCAGAGATGGAACTATCCACAACATCTGGTTGGCTGCCATAGTAAAACAAAACAAAACAAAAACGTAACTGCAGCAAACCAAACCATTTTGCATGGGTTGTACCTTCTCCAAAGTATTCTGCCTAGACTCTCATGGTACTCCCAGTGCAAAATTGTCATCATAGCTGTTAACCTTCCATTCTTCAAAGTTTACAGACTTTGCACGTCTCACCCACTGAGATGTAGACATCAAATTGTGGTCTTTCAGGCTCCTAAAATAGTTGTCTAGACTCTGGGTGGCAGGACTTGCTTCTGCAGGCCATGAAAGATTTGATGTCTCTTGCCTCTTATGCATTGTTATGATAATGGCAAATTTCAAGATGGATTGCCTAAAATGCAAAAATATTGCCTAGCTTTCTTAATTCTTTCATTACTGGTGACAGATACGAGTGACATAGACACAGATAAGGATGAAAATCAGGCCTACACAAATATATCCTTAAGATGTTTTGGTCATACAGGGAATTTGGAAACTTATTTCACATTTTTAAAGGGACGAGGCATACTTTTGTTATATAGTCACAATAAATAAACCATATGGCCTTGCCTGTATTGTCTTCCTCACATTTACTAGTTTTATATACATAATCCATAGCTATGATGCAGTGGATAACTAATATGACAGCCATGTGAATGTGGTGACACGCCATTGTTAGCACTTATAAAGATCACAGTTGCTAAGATAATTGCATGAGATATGTGTTTTCTCTCCAAGAGTTCAGAACCTGATTAAGAAATGTTCCGTCATGGTGACTTTCATGACACAACTGTATCATGCTAACAACAGGCATGTGCAAATTGTAGGTTGTGGTTACATATTGCTTTTCATAAGATAGGCCATGTGATGTATACTGAATGTGTCATGTTACTGTACAGGCCATGTGATATATACTGAACGTGTCATGTTACTGCACAGGCCATGTGATGTATACTGAATGTGTCATGTTACTACACATCCTGGCACCTTTAAGTGCTATTTGTCTCTGTGTTTATACAGTACTGTAATACACATGTGGGATTGACTAAGTATATGTATTTATATACATGTCAGTTTATATATACTACTGGTCATGGAATTTTAAGTCTTGGATGCACATGGTTATGCAGGTATATGTTCTCTGTGGAGAGGTGATATGCAGCTGGCATAGCCAACCTTTTATGCATCTGCATGTATACACTTGGCATTCTGATGCAACATTTTATGTAGATGCCAAGGCTGTAGCATGACACTGGCTGAGGCATAAGGGGATTCACAGATTACTATAACTGTCAGTAGTGATGCTTCATATGTAGAGATGTGATCATAATTTATACCCATGAGAATGCAGTGTTATAATGAGCGTAGATTAATCTACATATATGTGGGACATATAATGTTTTAAGTGTGTGTTTGTGTGTGTGTGTTTAGAAACATATAGTTTTTAATTTTTTGGCATTTTAAACAGGACACCTTGACAGAATTTTAATTCACATTTGCCATGAATGTGCATTTGGCTGTTTTATTAAGTACATACCATGATGCAAACTTTATTATGTTGTCTATTCTCTGCTATGCATATATCAGTTGGAGGTCTGTATGTTTTAAAGTCATTTATTTACATTAAATGCAATGCAAAGTTGATGATATTTTCTGGCTGTTCGGCACAATAAACAGTGCTTATTAAAAGTGTAACACCAGCAAAGATATCCCTCATGCTTTTGAGGCACTATGAATGTAGAATAGCGATATGATTAGGTAACATTTAGAATGTATCACTGGATACTTAGAGAATGGTCCTATGCAGAGGGTATAGAGTTGGGTAGTTAAGTGTATGACAATTTGTTGCATTTGCAGAATAGCATTCCGCTTCAAAAACAACTGCATTTTAGCAATCTGTTCAGAAAATGTATCTTATTTAGGGGGAAATTAATTTCTGCAGTCAATTATTTTCTATATTAATAAATGCTGTGTACATTACATATATGTGTCGTGCCCTCAGCCAGGAACCCTGGCATCTTTTTTTTATCTGGAGTCACATCATATGTAGTTGTGTTTGGCTGAACAGGCTGTTTCTTGATCCATCATATGCATGTGGTTCTGGTTGTGGCCTGGGTTATTGCTGAAGAGAGTCACTGGAGGAGTTAATTTAGTTGACAAGTAAATAAATAAATAAGGCAAAAATGCTGGTTTATTTATTGATAAGCATTAGGTAAATTATAAATAGGTAAATATGCAGTCTTTAGTTAACACATATTTATTAGAGGACAGAAGTGTGATGCTATAAGGATAACAGCTCCATCTGTGATCTACAGTTCAGAAAGGTAGTATGTAGCAAATGTGTTGTGTGTGTGTATGTGTGTGAGTGTAATAAGACACCATGTAATGAGGACTTATACCCATACCTCTCATCTTCTTAGCAAAGAAATCTGGTCAGAAGCAAAATAATGGGAACAAAGGCCTAAAAATAGGGACAAATTTTAAATATTGCTCTTATAAACTTAGACACTTGCTAGAATAATAGGCTTTGCATTGACATGCATTTTATGAAGGATATAAAGTCTGAAAAACGAATGTCTGTTATTCTATAACCTCAGTCCTGAATTTTTTTTATTAGAAACTACAACTTTTATTAGGGAACAGACCAAAAATAGCCAAAAAGTCTGTACATTCTTTGTAAATCTGGACAGTTAAGAGGTATGCCCATACCCACTGTATAGTTTCAGACTCTGCAGGTGTGTAACTTGAATTATTGAGTCAGGAGTCATGCTCTTAATCAATTATAAATCTATGATCTACATGCTAGGAATACGTAAAAAAAAATCCACATTCTTCTAATAATTAAATTGCTGAACTTGACATAAACATTTATTTCTCCGAAATAAATCTTAAAAGGAAATGCATGCTTGTTTTTGTCCTCGGAGAGATGTGTGTGTGTGTGTGTGTGTGTGTGTGTGTGTGTGTGTGTGTGTGTGTGTGTGTGTGTGTGTGTGTGTGTGTGTGTGTAGTTGTGTAGTGTGTGTAGCTTTTTTACACAGGTTACAGAAATGTGACCACATAGATCACTTGTCATTTAACATCAACTCAGAAACACTCGTCTCTGCAATATGATGCCGCTGGACATATGTGTCATAGCTGGTAGAAGCAGCTAATTAACAAAACAGGCTTAAACAGGCACCTCATCTGGCAGTGCATTTAGTCGCCTGTTGGCTGTCAGCAGGATTTGGTGGTGCTTCGTATTTTTCTGTTCTAATGGTCTGCTGCCCACCTAATTTCGCCTTATTGTCAGCCATTACTTACCACAGCTTGAGGCCCTCCCAGGAGACTAAATTATTATCAAAGGATTAGGGAGATGTACCCTTGTAGTTCTGACATTTCTGCTTTTCTTGTCTGTGCCAGAACACTAATTAGCTGTGACTAATTAAGATGAAAGCTCTAGCCATACAAAACAATTTGAACAAGGACTGAGCTAGAAAAAAAAACAGAAAAGCTGAGCAGTGAGCAATGTTCAGAGCTGGTGATGGTCTTCAAATTTCTATGAAACCCTGACTCATCTTTCACTGTTGCCAAATAAAAGGCTTCAAGTATTGACAGAGCTGAGTAGCAAGCCAGCCAGCTAGGAAAGTAAAAAGGTGAGATGGCTAGTAGCATACTATTGCGTGGTTATTTATTTATCATTCCTAGTTTTTTTGGGGGTTTTTTTTGTTAAGAGTATTCATATGAAGGCACTTTCATTTCTCATTTAGTTTCAGAGACTCTTATATTGTGTGTTGTGTTGGAATACCTAGACACGCAGACATACACAGACACATACCCACATAAGGAAATAAATATTCCACTTTTAGATTGTATTTTCCACTGTAAATGTAATCACATAGGTTTTATTCATATTCTGCCCTTGATGCATTGATCTTTTTAAAACATATGGCACTGTTACAGTGAAAGGGTTGTAAGTTCATAGAAGAAAAAAATAATTCTGCTTTTTTCACATTATTAGCTGTCCAGGGTTGATGAGAGCACATGCAAGTATGTTACTGAATATTGTTGGATTGTGCCTTTCTGTTATAGAAAAAGTAAAATAAACCAGCCTGTTTTATAAAAAAATATATGATTTCACCAACCTGTTCTCTTTACACATTAAAAAAGGACGAGAGTTCTAATGCTAAAAAATATTTTTTTTTGTTTACTGAAAAAAAAATATGAAGTTCTTTCTCTCTTACTTGTATATATGGGACAAACTCACTTTTTGTATGAAACTGTGACTTAACCAATATATATAGCAAGTTTATGTAAACTTTTGCATTCAACATACTATGTCAAGAGATGACAGAGCTGGGAAAAGCTCTGTTTGGAAACCAAAGTGACTGTTTTTTTTACCAAAAAAAAAGAAAATGCATTATGTAAAATTGTATATGATGTTTCCATTCATCTAACTCCATAGTTTTAAAAATGTGAGTGCATTATACATTTGTGTATGTGTGTGTGTATTTTTACAAATATCAGCCACAAAATGTTGACAAATGAATATGCATACATCGAATAATAACATTAGTCCATACAAAATTAAATAAAAAAAAATCTTAATTTTTTGCTGGAAGGGGCTAGCCTGGCTGTACCCACCATAACCCCTGTTAATTATATGTACTAACTCTGAGATCACACAATACTGGGGAAGGAGCATGCTCCCCAACCCTGAGAATTGTTCAATTTTCACATCAGTTGATCATCTGCTTAGTCACCTGAATTTTGTCAACTAAACTGATATCGAGCAAAAATAGTTTCAGCCTAATTCATGTCCCTGATACATATATATATATATATATATATATATATATATATATATATATATATATATATATATATGGGTCTATATTAGAAGAGCAATGAGATGAAAGAGTGAACACTCTTTCATTGACACGTAAAACCTGGAGTGAAAACAGTGAAATTACAGAACAGCAATTTGTTTCCCAGGGAAAGCCCCCCACTTTATTTTGTCTTTATAATTTTTTTGTTTTTTTGGAACAGCGATTTTTTACCCAGGGTAAAAATTCGCTTTTCCATAACTTTGCTGTTTTCAGACTTCGGGTTTTACATGCCAACGAAAGAGTGTTCATTTCATTCTTCTAATATAGACCCTTAAAGATATATATAGCTATATATAGATATTTGTATATCTCTCTCTCTCTCACTATACATATAAATATATATGTATATAAACTATCTACCTATATCAGTGTAAAATAAATATATATGTGTGTTTATGTATGTGTGTGTGTGTGTGTGTGTGTGTGTGTGTGTGTGTGTGTGTGTGTGTGTGTATACACACACACACACACACACATATATATATATATATTTATAGATATCTATATGTTTTTATAGATGTATACATACAAACACGCATGCATACACACACATGAATACAGACACAGACAGACAAAGAATGGAAGTGCAACTGTATATTTTGTCTTTTTTATTTTTTATCCAGGTAATTGGGTTGTTTCTCAGACCCTTTCTCACCCTCAGCGTAGGTTCACAAGTGCAATTGCACCTTTCACTATCTGTCTATCCTCTCACTTAGTGTTCTTTATGAACGTAGTAACATCTTTAGCACAGTACTGCTGAGAAAGTTACAATGTCATGTTCCTTGATGGAAGAGATGCATTCTCTAAATTTCTAAGACAGTTTTGTGACTTTCAAATTTTCCCTTGTAGGGCACTAACATAAGGATTACAGGATATTTGTCATTGTTTCTGAATGTGATTTTTTCCAGTAATGCATGATTAGCTCCATGACCTGGTTGAATACCCTACTGTTTATATAAGCTCACTGGGTACAATTACCCCTTTTAGGAGTGCTCTGAGAGCCTTGTTGCATTTAGTCACTTCTGTAGAGCCGTGTCATATGTAAACTGATGATGAGGGAGGCAGTCACTGGACTACATTAGCAGCTCATTTAGATTGTATCAGTCTCTTCTTTTTTCATTTTCTTTATACAGACCATAGGCGATATATTTGGACAGATTGAACTGTATTCATAGTTTTTTATGTACTGGTAAAGGATTATAGTTTTATCCTGGAGAAAACTATGTTGCAGGTTGTACACTGTCATTAAAACAAGTGTAATTAAATGTGCATCTTGTTTGTACCTCTGGTTTTGGTTCATTCCTTAAATCCTGTGGAAACTGTGCCAGTAATGATTCATGTCCCTCAAACGAAGCAACTTTAGAGATTCTGAGAATCACTGCAAAGGAAGCAGAGATGTACAGAATGGCTATGCTTCTAGAGGAGATGTTATTCAAAAGAATAACCAGGAATCTTGTGTTTCTTCCACCAAAAGGTAGCTTTTGAATCCCTCAAACCTTGTCCATCCGGAGGTAGTTTGGGTCATCTACCCTTCCAAAGTTTGGCATGGCATGCCATCACTCATGACAGTCTGACAAGGAATGTAGAATAAAGAAGTTAATTCATTACTTTCTTGGCCTCAAACCATAGTCTCTACCTTTCTCCCTGATGTCCCACCCCATTAAATAGCTGCAGCAAAAACTAAAGGCCCAAGAGCCTGCTACAAAAAGAGCCACCCTAGAGATCCTATCCAATAAGAGGCAACATGGATTTTACCCAGAGTTCTTTTTAGTACCAAAAAAGACAAAGGACCTCTGTCCCATACTTCACTTGAGCATCCTAAAGCAATGCATCACTTCATTTTCTACATATAGATTGCGTCTCATGAAATAATTAGTAAAGAATGCATACATTGAGAAATATCACTTATTTACCTTAAAATGTTTTTCTTTCAGAGCACCAAAAGCACTCAGATATGTGATAAATCATCACTTTAAAATTTTAAGACCAAGAAACAGACTCAGGTCCCGCCAGAATAATAAACACTTTAGGAATGCTGGATTTCATATTCTAACACCCTTTAAGTATTTCACTTTACCGTTTTAAATACTATGATCCTTCCCAGTCTGACAGAATTTACAACAAGCTCTACATTTATGCATCAGGTAGGCAGTCTGAATGTCCCAAATGGTTTATGTAGCTTTGAGTGCTATCTTCAAGTTTCCCTGCCTGCAATGTGTTGCTTTCAGAAATGTTTCAGTGCTATATGGTACTCTGCTACTACAAATCCATGCTCACTGCTATAGGTACACTGTATGTCTGATTAAAAAAGAAAACACTGAATTAAAAAATGCAAACAAAACCTTTAAAAAATCTCAAAAAATACTTTTAAAGTAGTGCAACGTGTTTTCTTTTTCATTTGTTTGTATTTCTTTGTAACTAAAGAAAAAGGCTAAAATGGGAGTTTGTTGTGTGGTCCCAGCACCTTTACTAATTGATATTACTATTTTTTTCCTATTTTATATACATTATCAGTGTGACAACATGCATGCAAATGGTTAAGAACATTATTAACAGAAACTATACCTTTCAAATGTCCAGAAAGTTTAAGAATTGTCAAGACATTTGCCTCATATTTTCTGTCTTTGTGGTTTTCCAGCACGTCATTGAGGATTACTCTCAGTAAAGAATGATGGGTGTTTGAGTTTTTAACTTCACAACCTTCAAAAAATATATACTATTAAAACCTGTTATTCTAGTAACTTTTAAAGTTTATAAGACCGATATTTAAAACCTGTCCCTGAGTCTGGCCCTGTATCCTCCCGTTGCTTTTCCCTCGGCCAAAATTCTGAAGGACTTGAGAGGCATTATAGGAAATTCAAGTGAAAACTATATGGGGCTCTTAAAAATTATGTAAGCTGTCTAAGCTATGCTTTTCTCAAACTGCACTGAGAAGAAGATACATGTAAGGCATGATTCTCTGCATTTGGGTTAGAAGGAGTGTCACATATGCTAGAATGATGCCTCAGTACAAACAGAAAATGATTGACTTTAACAATTGGCTTAGTTTCTGGTGTCATTCCAATGGGATCCAGTACCTGACAGCCTGAGAGGACATGATTAACAGACCACGATGCTTTCCAGAGATGGCCTTCATCTGTCTCCCGTGGTATTCAGACTTCTGGCAAACACTTTTGCCTCCCCCAGAGTGCCTTTTTTAGGCAAAGCCATGAGCATAAAATTACCAACATGAAAAATTCTTCTAAATGAAGTTTAAAGGTCATGCTGCTAAATGCTAGGAGTCTTAGCATGAAACTGTACTCATTGCAAGCATTCCTCACCCTGGAGGATGCTGACATTTGTGCAGTCATTGAAACCTGTTTCAAAGTTGTGGAGAGCACTCCAGTCTTACCAGGTTACTCATCCTGCCATACTTTCAGACCCCAAATGGAGGGCTACAAAGTCAAAGGAGGTGGAGTTTCAATATTTGTCAAAGACATACACACCTCCAGGCTGGTCAAATGGTATGACGTACAGGAGATGCTCCAAGTGCAGGTAACTGTTGAAAAAACACCTATTTAAATCATAGCTAGCTACAGACCTCCAGCCATGATTCAGGATGCCCATTCCACCTATCTGGACTTACTTGAATCCATTAAGATTAAACCTTCTGCCCTGATCTTGGATGACTTTAACTACCCAACCATAGAGTGGAAGACCTGTTCCAGCCCAAATATGAATGCCCAGAGATTCCTTCACTTTGTCAGTGCCAATGCATTGGATCAGCTGGTCGACATCCCCACGAGAGGTGAAAATATCCTAGACCTGATACTGTCCAACATGAGTAGACACTGTAGCATCCTACAGTGCCATCCTACTTGGTAAGATCCAAACATAAAGTGATCATTTTTGAAGTTACCATCTCACCTGACCTTTCCCCCCTTGTCAGGGTCAAACAAAAAAACTTTTCCAAATCTGACTACAATCTCATGAGACAGGTATAAGCAGCTTCACAGCCACCATCTCTTCAGCTGGAACTAGCACTAATGTATAAGCCTACACCAAAAAAACTGTATGAGCACCTACATAGCTTTATGGACTCTGCAGTACCTGACAGGACCAAATCATCTTACTCAGGGAAGAGTAAACCAGTCTGGTGGACAACAACAATAAACTAACTCTGTAAAAAAGGAAAAAAATTATTGTCCAGGAACAAAAAGGAGCAGGTGCCGAGTTGTAAGCAATGTCTCCTTTGTCTGAACAAACAAGTAAGGTAGTTCCCAAATACAAAGGGCACAGAAAATGACCAAGAATGCTCCAAAAGTAGAATCAATAGAATTTATTCCCAGAAACAAAGATTTAGCACTTTCATTTCTAAAACAGGAAACTTCATCAGAATCTAATTACATAGCATCATGTCACTCTTATAAAATCCAACCTACAACTCTTCATCGGTTAAAAGCTACATACATCACTTTAAATACACAACTATGCATATAAATTGTACATATAAAAATTGTACCTATAACAGGTAATACATATAAAAAGTATATCCAAATTGCTAAAAAATATATCTGAAACAGTTTTTATTATTTAAAGATTATTTGCCCTTAACTTTAGGGCCAGAATAAATTTAATATGGTCATTGATTCCTGGGCACACACATGCTTCCAGACGCAATTGCCATATTAATTCACGGAATTCTAATCTACATTCCCAATCCCCTCCCCTTTCTTTGGGTTTTACCATCTCTAATACCCAAAATTTTAAATCTGCGTTAACACATTTTGTTACATGTCTAAATAGGGCATTGGTTTCCTTTTTCCTGCTTATTTCATACATGTGTTCATAAATACTCTGTTTCAAGCTGCGCTCCATCTTACCCACATAGTTTCATAGTTTAGTAACATAAAATGCCCAACATGATGTGCAGTGCGCTATATACACTACTCCTTTACTCCTTTTGTTCTACAGTTAAAATGTCCTGATGCCTGACATCTAATATGGGGGACTGGTATCCAAAGTTTTCTTAAATAATATCTCTGAGGTACCCCTATCCAGAAAAAGACTACCAATATAGTCTAAGTCACTTTCCAAATCTTCCTTCACTGAAGTCATATGAGCAGCTCGTATCATCTGCCCCTTCAAAATATTTTTCTTCTGTACCATAGGGTGATCGCTCTCGTAATGTAAGTATGAATTTGAGAAACAAGTTTTCCAGTACACCTGTGAAATGCATCTTTTGTTTACAAAATCTTTCCTAATATTTACATCATGGTAGTTTACTCTTTTCTCCCCAATGTCATATGTAAACTCTAAAAAAAATCTGTAGAACCATTAAGATAGTTCATAAATTCCCTAATTAATTATTGGGGTTCCTGCCAAACAAAAATGTCATCCAGAAACCTATAGTACACTTTAATGTGTTCTATAAAACCACAGTTGAAAACAAAATGTTTTTCCCAATACACCATCACTATATTAGCGAATATCGGGACACATGGTGCACCCATTGCAACACCGTCTAACAGGTGGTAATATTCTCCTTGATAGTAAATAAAATTGCTCCTCAAAACCAATTCCATGTTTTCTAACACTACATGGAAATCGTTAGTACCTAACATTCTAAAGTCTGCTATCATTTCTTCAAACCATTCAAGTCCCACTTCCTGGGGGATAACAGAAAAAAAGAAGTTACGTCTTATCATAACGTTCCATCTGTGTTGTAGATCTTTATTCATTCATTACTGTTAGGACTTTGGTTCCATCCTCGGAACCAACATGGCCATTACCAAGCTCGTGCCAGCCAAAAACTCTCAGCTAAGACCTACCCATAATGCCCCTCTCATAGTCTCTTCAGATCGAGTTTGCCCGCCATTATTGTATAGAAGTAATAATAGTGATAGTAGGAGGCTCTGTCTGAGCAAATACCTTAACTAATAAGGAAATCCTAAAGTCCATCAGGAGTACAGGCAGGGGGAAGGAGGACGGGAAGTAATGAACGAATAAAGATCTACAACAAAGATGGAATGTTATGGTAAGACATAACGTCTTTATCTGATGATGTAAATCTTTATTCATTCCTTACTGTTAGGACCGAGTCCCCAGCTGCTTGAGTCCTGGGTGACCCTAAGGAAGGACATTCCTGAGCACCATAGAACCAAAAGATGCTCGTCCCCTGCAGGCCAAATCCAATTTGTAATGAGTGATAAAGGTATGAGGTCTTGCCCAAGTGGCTGCTGCGTAGATATCATTCATAGAGGCTCTGGAATGAAAGGCCACTGATGTAGCTATCGATCTAGTAGAGTGAGACTTTATTGTGGAAGACAAGGACACTTTGTTCTGATGGTAGATGAAAGTAATGGGAGATGAAAGTAATGGTAGGTGAAAGTAATGGTAGGTGAAAGTAATGGTAGGTGAAAGTAATGGTGTTTCTGAGCCAAGAAGATAAAGTCATTTTGGAAACAGGCCTACCCAATCTGGGTCCTGCAAAGGCTACAAACAACTGATCCGTTTTTCTGAAAGATTTAGTTCTGTCCAAGTAGAAACGAAGTTGCCTATGAACATCGAGGGTATGCAGAAGGTACTCCCCTCTATTTGGATGGTGGGAAAAGAAAACTGGTAGGTCAGTAGACTGATTAGTGGAAAACCCAGAAATAACCTTGGGCAAAAAGGAAGGGTCAGTACGTAGGGACACTCTTTCCCTATGAAAAACCAAGTATGGTATCTTGACACTCAAGGCCTGCAACTCAGGTACTCTTCTCGCTGAGGTAAGGGCTACTAGAAGTAGAGTTTTCCAAGACAAAATTTTATATCACAGGAATTAGAAGGCTCGGAGGGAGGACTTGTTAACGGCTGAAGCACCAAAGTCAAGTCCCATGGCTCTATAGGAAACTTGACTGGAGGTTTAGTATGTAATACTCCTTTCATGAAGGAGTTGCACAGTCAATGTGACATAACAGATGAATTGGCAATTCCATTGTGAAAGTTTGCAATAGCTGCTAAATGCACAGTAAATATTGATGCTGAACCTCCTGCGTGCAACAGGGTAGTCATGTATTGTAGGATCTTCTGAATAGACATGGAAAAGGGGTCTATGTTATATTCTTTGGCCCATCTAAAGAACCTAGTCCACTTACTGGAATAAATTTTTCTGGTGGAAGATTTGTGCGAAGCCAGAAGGATCTCGTGAACAGGGGATGAAATATCAGGTAGCCTGGCAGTTAGCGGAAGTGGAGAAACCAAGCTGTGAGCTTGAGGCTGTGGAGATTGGGGTGAATCAGTCCCTGAGGAGGAGACAGCAGACCTTAGGATTGAGTCAGAATCCACGGACTGTGAATCAGGTAGGGCCATAGGAAAAGGAACTAGACTTGATGGGGCCAGTAAGGGGCAATGAGGATCCCTCTGTGTCTCAAACTTTGAGCTTTCTGAAGAAATTTCAGGATGAGGGGAAATAGGGGAAAGGCATACAGTAGACCCAGGGGCCAATCGTGCATCAGAGTATCCTCCTGTGACTCCCCCTGAGGGGGGATCAGACCAAAATAGCTTCTGCATTAGTTGTTTAGGGAAGAAGCAAACAGGTCACAGCAAGGCCTGCCCCAACAGCGGAAGATCTGATCTGCTATTATAGGATTGAGGGACCACTCATGAGGCATCAAAATGTTCCTGCTCAGATTGTCTGCAATAAGACTGGAACTCCCAGGAATGTGCATTGCTGTGAGAAAGCAGTTGGAAGCCATCACCAATGCCAAATTCTCATGGCTTCCTGACACAGGGGGGTAAGGCCTGGTTCCGCCTTGTTTGTTGATGTACCAGATGTCTGACATGTTGTCTGATTGAATTGCAATGGTCCCAGAAGAAAGGGATGTGTGGAACATTTGCAACACTAAGAGAACTTCCCTCAATTCCAGGACATTTATGTGCAAATTGGCCTCCATGGGGGACCAGATGCCTTGGACTGTCTTTCCCTGTAAATGCCCCGCCCCCCAACAGTGAAGAATTCATGGTCACTGTGGCTCTGGCTTGGAGAAGACAGAACGGTCGACACTAAAGATTTGAATCTGGCTTCATCCACCAAACCATTTGTTTCTTGCAAAGATTTGTAAGGCGTATCATGTGGTCGAGTGGATGAGTTAAAATCGACCATTGTGATGAGAGGAGCCACTGCAGTAGTCTCATGTGCAACCTTGCCAGTGGTACCAAGGTAATGGTTGCTGCCATAGAGCCCAATAATTGTAGTACAAGGCATGCTGGTGCAAAAGTCTGTGGAGGAGGACTTGAATCTGGTTTCTTATTTTTGAAAGCCTGTGAGGAGGGAAGGAAGCTTGACAGGATGCTGTGTTGAAGATCGCTGTAATGAATTCCAGTGCTCTTGTTGGAGACATGTGTGATTTGTCCATGTTAATTGTGATACCTAGGCAAAGAGCAAAGCCTTGAGTGTAAGGGAGACTGAGAAGATTCCTGGTCATGGTGGTAAAAAGCCAATCGTCTAGGTATGGAAACACCTGGAATCCTTGTAGCCGGAGATGAGCTACTACTACTGCCATGCATTTGGTGAACACTCTGGTGGCTGTCGAGAGACCAAAGGGCAGTACCCTGAACTGATAATGACTGTCTCTCAACTGGAAGTGGAGAAAACTCTGGGAGTGTCTGCCCATCGTTATGTGGTAATACGCATCCTGGAGGTCTATAGAGCACATCCAGTTGTCCTTCCCCAGAAAGGAGAGAATGGACTGTACCGTGACCATCCGGAATTTTTGAGATTTGATGAATTTGTTTAGTAAACTGAGATCCAGGATTGGTCTCTAGTCCCCTGTCTTTTTTGGCACTAAAATGAACCTCAAGTAAAAGCAGGATCCTCTTTGGTCTGGTGGGACTGATTGGATGACTCTTTTTCTTAGCAGCTTTTCTATTTCTAAGGCTGCAACCTCCCTCTGTCCGGGTGGGACATTGAGAATTAATTTTACGGATCTGGGATTGAGGTCAAAAGAAATATGATAGCCTCTGGATATTATCCTCTGCACCCACGCATCATTGTTATGAGTTACCAGGCCTGTAGGTGAAGGGTAAATCTACCCCCGACTGCTTCCAGAGGAAATCAATCGGGCCACTGTTCAGGAGTGCTGGAAGGGTCTGCAAGAGAAGGAATCTCTAGCACCCAGGTTATGTGGACCCCCTCTACCCTGAAAGGGGTGTCTTCCAGATGAGTTGCCACTCTGCCCCATGGCGATTGCTCATCACGAGTGCCACAAAAAGATCCTTGGGACTTCTTGAAACACAGTTTTCCTCCCCTTCGATTCCTGGAATAGGACCTCTGGGGGGTGGAAAAATGCATGTCCACAGCAGACAAGGTCTTTCCATCCTTCTCAATACATGAAAGTTTGTCTCTTACTTTGGGACCAAAAAGGGAAGATTTGTCAACAGGCACATTGACAAAGGAAGATTTAAAGGGGTCCGTGAAGTCACACAAATGCATCCAAGCATGTCGTCTCATAACTATGTCTGATGCGGCTGCTCAGGCTGCCCCCTCGGTAGTGTAAGAAATCAAGCACATCGAGGAGTTCAAGATTGATTCCAAGGTAGCTAGCTGAGAGGCAACAGTATCACGCACCTCCTCAGGCAGTACCTCCGTCAAAGAGGCAGACATTTCTGAAATTAGGTGTCTTTAGAAGCGAGTAAAGTGTGCCAGGTAATTCAGCGACCAGATGGCAAAGGTTGCTGAAGTGTAGGTCCACTTCCCCAGTCTGTCCATAGCCAGAGACTCCCTGTTTGGGGGATGAACAGTGGAACTATCTTCCGCTAGTTCCTTCTTGGTGGCCAACACCACGACCATGGAATTAACTACCAGTTGTTTGGACCAATTGGGCTGGTCTTCAGGGGTGGACATAATTTTATCTGGCCTCTGGGGGATGGGTTTTTTCTTGTCCGGGGCCTTCTAGGCACATTGCACAATAAGTCGAATGAGCTCATCTGCAGGTGGGGTCACCCAGGAAGTAGATGGCCAAGCACGGAAAGCCTGCAAGAACACCGATTCCTCCAAAGAAGGGTTGGAGGGCTTCCAGTCTTCCCTCTGATTGAGCATCTTGAGAATGTCTCCAAATGAGATGTCTTCCAGGAAGACTGTGGGGACCCTTCTCCCTCATCGCAATCGCTGTCTTCAGTGATGGATTCCTCAGGGGAATCAAGATGGCTCCTCTTGCAAAGTTTTTTCCGGGGTGGCTCCCCAGTGGGATCTTCTGAGGGTTCCCTTGGAGGGCAAGTCTTGTGGCTCCCATGCTCGAGGTTCCAGAGTACGAGGGTGAGACAGCTGCAAGCTAAACGGGATTCTGGTTCCAGTGCCAACGGTGTCAACTGTGAGCCTGTTGAAGTAAGGACCCTCTCCATCACCTGGAAAGCAGGCCCACTTGAGGAGGGATGGGAGCCTGGAACTGAGAAGGATGACATGGGAACCGGGGTCACATCCCACCCCGAGGAGCTCGCCTCCAGGTGAGGAGCTCCGAGAGGACTGGCAGCTGCCGGGAGAGTCATGGTCATAGATGGCACCACAGAAAAAATCGGCACTGAACTAGGTGCCATGGTGCCAACTGCCCAATAACTGCTCTGAGAGTGCCCCAGTTCCAAAGGAGCCATGGTGTCAAGAGTAATTGGTGCCAAAATGGAAGCCTCCACTGTCGGCGCTGAGACAGTATGTACCGAAGTCTCTGAAACCCTGGTGGAGGTCAGAGGAGGATAGGTGGGAGAATATGCCATGAAAACCTCCGCTCCAAGAGGAAGGGAAGACCTGGTCTGGGTGGTTAATCCTCTAGCTGCCAGAAGCTTGTCCACAACCCTAACTACATCCTATTCCGAAAGACTCCTGGTGGATCTGAAGGACTCTGCCAATGGGGAGTCTGGTCTCTCAAAAAAGGGACTAAATTGCTGTTCCAAAAAGGGGTCATAAGAAGGAGAATGCCTAGTTCTTGGAAGGTGCTCGATCTTCGGAACTGAAGGAGTCATTACCAGAGGAGCCATGTAAGACATCGGCACTGTGGCCATGGAAGGTGCTGATGCAGGTACAGTAGTCGAGGCCTGTATCACAAAGTTAGCACTGCTGGATATGGTGCCAAGGTCAGTATAGTGGAAGGAATCGGAGTCAAAATTAAAGGCAGCACCGAGGGAGAAGACAGGGACCCTGGTGCCGATATTGTCTGTGCCGATGGCGCAGGAGAAGCCCGGTGTTGACTCAGTTCCGAGGAGGACGGGGGTGTTGGAACTGAAAGAGTCCATTTCTCCTTATGTCTTTTAACATCTTTATGCTTAGGAGGTGGTGAGACCTCTGTCCTAGAAAGAGCCTCTGCAAAGGGTGATTTTAGCATACCCTTAGGATAAGTTTGTTCTTGCGTTCAACCAATGTATTGTTGCTGAAGCTAGAACAAATGTCGCAAGAAACATTAAGGTGGTCAACACCTAAACAGTAAACACACTGGGTGTGACCATCAGACTTGGGCAACTTACACCCACACTTATCACATTGTTTGAAATCAAGCTTGGCCTTATCCAACATAATACACAGTATAACCACACAACCAAACAATGTAACTAACAGCAAGATGAATGAAAGCACTTTTGTTTTTTTGTACAGATATCAGGAAAGAGTACCAACAATGGTACTAAGAAATACCAAAAGTAAGAGAAGGGTCTACTAAGGCAGGGAAAGAGGGAGTAGTACCTACGATGGTATGAAAGAACTACCAAGGTAGTGGGTAGGGCTTAGTCAGGAAAGAACAAAGTAGAGATAGAAAATAACTTTAGACGACAAGAAAAAACTGTCTTACAATACACTAGAGTCGAGAAAAAACACAAAAAGCTAACACTTAGCTGAGAGAAGGCTTGGCACATCTGACGAGGAACGTGGCAAATGAGATCTGAAGAGACTAAGAGAGGGGCATTGTGGGTAGGTCATAGCTGAGAGTCTTTGTCTGGCACGAGCTTGGTAACGGCCGTGTCAGTTCCAAGGATGGAACCGAAGTCCTAACAGTAAGGAATGAATAAAGAATTACAACATCTGATCAAATCTTTTACGTCAATAGTGAGAAAATAAAATTTGGGTTAAATTCCAGTTTAACCTATCTTTGATAAGAAATCCCATAAGTCTATTAATATATGTAGATGCATTCCATAAAATGCTTTCAATTTCCTATCCACATATACTCCTAGTGGTTGAGTCTTGGAACCTGCCGATGTAACTACTGGTCTCAGCAGGGAGTCACTCACATTCTTGTGAATTTTTGGTATCCCAAAAATTCCTGGAATAAATGGCTTGTCCACCTTCAGAAAATTGAATAACTGTTCACTAATTATTCCCTGCTGTAAGTTATCTTCCAAAATCATATCTATGTTTTGCATGCTATATCTACTTCCCTTTGTGATACCTGAGCATACCTTCCTCCTGTATTCAAGATGTTCAACATTTTTGCTGAATATCCATTGTGTCATAATCACCACCCCCACCCCCCTTAGCAGGTTTCATGACTCTCACTGTATTATTTCTCCTAATATCTCCCAATACTTTGTGTTCTTCGCTGATTAAATTCCTATTATAGATCCTTCTGGAATTAAATGTTCCCCTAATCTCTCTTATTACTAAAGTTTCATAATTCATTAATTTGGGGTACAACAGGGGATTAAAAACACTCTTTTTTCCTAAATTTATCCTCCATATCTAACCTGGGGTTATCTTTAAACATTTCTTCTAAGTTAAATTTTTTCATAAACATTTTTGCATCCAAAATCATATTTGCCACATTCCCTCTTTTTGTTGGAATGGAAGGACAGCCTTTTTTGAAAATGCTAAAATGATTAGTATTAATCTCAATATCAGTGTAATTGTATATGTGAAAATTGTCCATAGTACATATGACCCCTTCCTACTCTATATTTCTTATTCTAAGCTGTTCATGTTCATTGTTATATAGTTCAGTTATCTGTCCCCAATATCGTTGGGAATGGATCTTCTGTTCCCCTTGATATCGAGATTGTTGTCTCCCCATAACCTGGGCATATGTCGGTTGGACTGTGCGGTTCCTGATCCTCTCAGATCTCCTCAGACCTACTTTGTCTAAAGGGATTGTCTCTTCCCTTTGATAATCATCACCATTTTGTAAAATTCCCCATCCTCATTGTTCCACCTATATTTAACGTTACTGTTGCTGTTATAATTGGACGTCACACCCCTTCCCCTCTTATCCCTTCTCCAGGATCCTAAATAATAGGACCTTTCCTCACTATAGTCTTTATCATCTCTATCCAACTTGGACATCTTCTGCTTATGATTTTTATATGTAGCATTGTCAACATCTTTGAAAAGCAACAAATATTTCCATTTATGTTCTATCACAGTATACATTAAATCCTGCTGAATCTTATTATTTAAAAACAAGTGCAAAAGACAGCAAACTGAGCGTTCCTTAAAAAATCCCAACTGGTTTATTGTTGTTAGCGCTTTTGTTCAACAAACATACAGTGAACTTCTTCAGACATTTCCCAGCATCCCATCCCTTAAATAATAAAGTTAATTGACACTTAACTAAATGTCATCATTCTTAAAGATACTACACCAAGAAAAAAAATATATATATATAATGATATAATAATTATGGACTTCAAGATAAACACCACAGTTCACCCACCATTCACTGTCAAAGGGGAGGTAGTAAAGAAAGTCAAAACAGCCAAATCTCTGGCCCTTCGCATCTTAGATGACCTCTCCTGGACTGTTAATACCAACCATATACTCAAGAAGGTTCAACAGAGGCTTCAACTCCTGAGAAAGTTCAAAAACACCAGGCTCCCACTGTCCGCTCTTACCACTTTTTAGAGGGGAGCTATCAAGAACATCCTCACTAGTAACTTCTTAGCATGGCTAAGCAACTGCACAGTTGCTGAGAAGAAGAAATTACAGAGGGTGGTGAGGGTGGCTGAGAAAATCTTGGGCACAAACCTCCCTTCTATTCAGGAGCTTGTCTTTACAAGAGGAAGAAAGAGAACATACAAAACACTAGCTGATTTGACCCATCTGGCCCACAACTGGTTCTCACAACTCACGTCTGGAAGGAGGTACTGCAGCTTCCTCTGTAGGACTATCAGATTCAGGAACACTTTGTATCCCACAGCTGTGAGACTTATTAACTCAGACACCAACCATAATACTTTATACATTAAAACCTCTTGTTTTCATTTAATCCTGCTGCTCTGAGCAATTACCACCAGTATTACAATTATGCAGTATGATGGCTATACTGAGTAATGTCTAAGGTTAGCAAGTGCAGTACGGTAACTAAACAGCTGCTATTGACTAGTCTCCATTTATTCTCTATTTTAACAGTGAAGGGGTTTGGTGGTGGGTATTTATTTATTATTTATCACTGAATAATATAACAGTGTATGGGGTTTGGTGGTGGGTATTTATTATTTATCACTGGATAATATAACAGTGAAGGGGTTTGGTGGTGGGTATTTATTTATTATTTATCACTGGATAATATAACAGTGCAGGGGTTTGGTGGTGGGTATTTATTTATTATTTATCACTGGATAATATAACAGTGAAGGGGTTTGGTGGTGGGTATTTATTTATTTATCACTGGATAATATAACAGTGTATGGGGTTTGGTGGTGGGTATTTATTTATTATTTATCACTGGATAATATAACAGTGTAGGGGTTTGGTGGTGGGTATTTATTTATTATTTATCACTGGATAATATAACAGTGTAGGGGTTTGGTGGTGGGTATTTATTTATTATTTATCACTGGATAATTTAACAGTGTAGGGGTTTGGTGGTGAGTATTTATTTATTATTTATCACTGGATAATATAACAGTGTAGGGGTTTAGTGGTGGGTATTTATTTATTATTTATCACTGGATAATTTAACAGTGTAGGGGTTTGGTGGTGGGTATTTATTTATTATTTATCACTGGATAATATAACAGTGTAGGGGTTTGGTGGTGGGTATTTATTTATTATTTATCACTGGATAATTTAACATTGTATGGGGTTTGGTGGTGGGTATTTTTTTATTATTTATCACTGGATAATATAACAGTGAAGGGGTTTGGTGGTGGATATTTATTTATTATTTATCACTGAATAATATAACAGTGCAGGGGTTCGGTGGTGGGTATTTATTTATTATTTATCACTGGATAATATAACAGTGCAGGGGTTTGGTGGTGGGTATTTATTTATTATTTATCACTGGATAATATAACAGTGTAGGGGTTTGGTGGTGGGTATTTATTTATTATTTATCACTGGATAATTTAACAGTGTAGGGGTTTGGTGGTGGGTATTTATTATTTATCACTGGATAATATAACAGTGTAGGGGTTTGGTGGTGGGTATTTATTTATTATTTATCACTGGATAATTTAACAGTATAGGGGTTTGGTGGTGAGTATTTATTTATTATTTATCACTGGATAATATAACAGTGTAGGGGTTTGGTGGTGGGTATTTATTTATTATTTATCACTGGATAATTTAACAGTGTAGGGGTTTGGTGGTGGGTATTTATTTATTATTTATCACTGGATAATATAACAGTGTAGGGGTTTGGTGGTGGGTATTTATTTATTATTTATCACTGGATAATTTAACAGTGTAGGGGTTTGGTGGTGGGTATTTATTTATTATTTATCACTGGATAAAGGGTATTGAGTGTGTTTTTGTAATGTGAACTACCTCTTACATGTCATACGTGTTTGTTTCTTTCTTATGTTATTCTCTGATACCGTTGTGTCTATGTTATTTGATACCGCTGTATCTATGTTATCTTCACTGCATTTCCCTCATGAGCTGACATTTGTAATTTCATTTAGGCTGCACTTGTGTGGTTATAAATGACAATAAAGTCTCCCTGAATTTTTGAATCTTTCTAAAGCACTTAGACTGTTAAAGTCTTGTTTTAATGCATACAGTCTTACCTTACTGCAACAGGATATGTGGAAGTCATTGTCATTTTTTAAAATGCATTTATGATGATGCAGAATGTGTAGGCTCTCCTTTTTGGTTGCTACAGGCATTTCACCATATTGAAAAAGGTTTGATCATTTTGCTGCTTTCCAAATGTAATATTTTTTAACTAAAATAGTAATACTGTCCTAATATAAAATATTTATCTAAGGTGAACTGTTGCAGACAGTGTTTACTTTGTAACACTTGTTTCAGAGTCAAATCTGAAAATATATTCCAGATTAAAATAGTAGTCAACAAACCACAGAGAGTCTGTTGTTAACAAGAAAAATGGCAATGATTGTGAGAATATTTACTGTTTAGCTTTACTAAGAACCATAACTCTCAGACTTCTGGAATTTCGAAGAATGTCCAGATTTTTTTCCTCATATATTTAGTCTGCTCATAATAAAATATTTGGTTTTCTAGCAAATAATTTGGGGATTTGAAGTCACTAAATAGTAACAGACATTTTAGTTTCAAGCTCATTCACTCCGGAGCAGCTCTTTTGAGTGTGCACCTTTAACTCATAGTGGGCGTGGCTTAAGCCTTTAAAAACTAAGTTATCACCTTAGAGTTATAGAAAACTCTCATTGAAAGAGGTCAAATATCAATAGAGTTGTGTTTGCCATCACATATGGCTCAAGACAAAATATCCTGGTACCTTGTAAGTAACATGGTTTTGGACATATTAATGCAAATATGAACAATCCATATTTGACGCCTAGAGGAGCAGTAGGGGTTAACTGCAGAAGACGCCTGGAGGAGCACTCGGCTGTAATGAGTATCCTTGAGAAAAATGCATGCTAATGCAAAACATGTTAGTCAAAGTCAAAGTAAACTTTATTTTAATTTAGAACTACACATGTGTAGCCTAAATGAGATTTCATGCATCAGCTCAATTCTTGAGATTACAAAGGAAAGTGAAACAACACATACAAGTAGAGGAGTAAGCATCTAACAAATACACTTCTACTCCCACTACGCGCACGAAAGAGCAGAGACATTTACCAACACTCGTATATAAAAATAATACCCTCCCCTGAGTTAAATTAACTACTCCATTTTAAAGTAATACAAAACACGCTACAGATTGAAATGCCTAAGTTATTTGTCTAATATTGTACTTGAATGGGTTAAATAATACTGACTATGGATATAATAAATAAATATTGCACTTACTTGGAATATATTTAAATGGATATTGCACAAATAAATAAAAATTGACTTATGTGTCCAGACCCTTGGGACTAGTGCCAGAGTTCAGCAGTGTAGGGTAGAAACTGTTATTGAATGTTGTAGTTCTGCAGCAGAGGCTGCAATATCTCCTGCCCGATGCCAGATACTTAAACAGTCCATGTGGAGGATCTGTGTTGTCCTATATTATTTTGGTGGCCTTCCATATGATTTTTGCAGAATAAAGATGTTATGTTGATGGAAGACTAGAACTTGTTACCTTCTCTGCAACCCTCACCACTCTTTGTACCACCTTCCTTTCTATAACTGTGCAGCTTCCAAACCACACTATCAAGTTACAGGTGAGGATGCTCTCTATTGCACCTGTGTAGAAGGTGGAAAAAATATGAGGAGGAAGCTTAGCTTTTTTCAGCCTTCTTAAAAAGTGGAGGCATTGGTGTTCTTTCTGGACCAGTTGGCTGGTGTTTCCTGACCACAAGAGATCCCCTTATATGTGTATACCTAGAAATTTCATAGTCTTAACCCTCTCCACACTCTCACCATTGATCCTGAGCCCTAGGTGGTTTGTTCTTCTTTTCCTGAAGTCAATGATAATCTCTTTGGTCTTGCTTATATTCAGGTCAAGGTTGTTCCCCTCGCACCAACAGATCAGAGATGTCACCGCCTTTCTGTATGCTCATTCAGTCTCATTTGTGATGAGCCCCATGACTGTGATGTTATCAGCAAACTTGATGATATGGTTGGACTTCTGCTTATCATAACAGTTGTGAGTCAGGATGGTGAATAACAGTAGGCTGAGAACACATCTCTGTGGTGCCCCATTGTTAATCGTGATGCAGTTTGATTTGTCTAGCAGCTTTTTAAATTTATAAGACAAACATTTTAAAGTCTGTCCTTGATTTTGGCCCTTTGGCCCTAATTACTTTTGATTTTGTCCAGAAGTTTTGTGCTAAGATGTTGAGGGCCATGGTAGAATTTGCTTCTAAATGTACCAGTAAATTGCTATAACTGTTGAGCTGCCAACTTTTCAGGCTGCATATTTTAATTGGTGCTTTAGCCTTTAGAATAATTCATCTGAATTACTAACCGCTATAAATAAACTAACGAAATGGTATAACATGCAAGATGCACCTGCAGATACTGCTGGACTATAACAAACTCAGACAGTTATTTTTTCCTGAAGGCTCATCATATGCCTAACATATTTTACCAGGCTACCAGCTATAATGGGTCTATATTAGATGAGCGAATGCTTAAAAAAGTGAACGCTGATTGATCGAACTTATGTAAGCGAATGTTTAAAATATTGAAGCAAACAGAAACCCGAATTTTTTCCTAGGGAAAGAATTTGGTTGTCCGTTTCTGTTGCTTCATTATTTTCAGTGTTGTGGTGGAAAGTTATGGGTCGGGTTCAAGTAAGTGTGTGATTGTGTGTATGTGAGTGTTAGGGCGGGTTAGGTGAGTTAGGGTTAGGGCGCGGGTTAGGCATGTGTGCGATTGTGTGGATGTGAGGGTTAGGGTGGGTTAGGTGAGTTAGGGTTAGGGAGCGGGTGAGGTGAGTGTGCGATAGTGAAGGACCTTAGGGTTAGGGTTTGGGTTAAGGTAAGTGGATAGTTAGTGGTGTGTGTATAGTTTAGTGTAGGGTTAGGTGTCAGATTTTAAGTGTATGTGTGTGGATTGCTGTTTGTTTGGTGTGCTTGTGTTGTGTATGTGTTTTGGATCAGTGATTTTTTTCCCTGGAAAAAAAAATCACTGTTCTGATAGTTCAAGATTGTAGCTTTCGCTTACATAAGTTTGATTAATCAGCGTTCGCTTTTTTAAGCATTCACTGATCTAATATAGACCCGCTATAATCAGGAATATTTAAGTATTGCTGCTTTATTAAATTGGTTTGTACATTGTGCATTGAATGCTAATTTGCCAGTATTATTTAAATGACTGAGTAAGAGTTGACTTTTTGTGTGAAAACAGCAGATAAACAAATAAAAAGCCATCTAGCCACTAAACTAAGTTGTAAAATAGACCTAAACAATGTATGGAATTTGAATACAACCCTGCTCAAGTGAGCATTTATCTTTTGTACAAAGAACAATGTTGGTTTATTTGCTAGTCGATTTGATTAGCCGAATCGGGACAAGAAATATAAGTATATGAAGGTAACTAATACTGTCACTTGGTATAGTCTGTTGCAGCAATTGTAAGTGCTCAATAATATGCTTATTGATAAAACAGGTCACCAGAGCATAGTCATTGAGTAAGCAGGTAATCAGCAACAAACCCATCAAAATTCATAAGGGTACACCAGAACACTCAGCTGTATACCCAACATCTGTGTACCCAAAACAGACAAAAATATATCACACATACTTCTGTTCTATGCAACTCCCCTAACCTGCCCAAAACTAAAATAACTACCTCCAAGATCACTTTCTTGAGGCAATTGCTGTTTGGGATGCAGAGACA
Organism: Protopterus annectens; assembly: GCF_019279795.1. Taxonomy (NCBI): domain Eukaryota; kingdom Metazoa; phylum Chordata; order Ceratodontiformes; family Protopteridae; genus Protopterus; species Protopterus annectens. Next base: position 1,456,068,973 of record NC_056745.1, on the reverse strand, counting down.
CACAAACAGCCATCCTGCAAAACAACCCTTAAACAGCCCCTATACTTACACAGATGCATGCATGCACAAACACACAGACTCACGCATATATATTTATATATATATATATATATATATATATATATATATATATATATAATATATATATATTTATATATATATATATATATATATATACTACATTGATTGACACACCTGAACATCAATGTCAGTAATGTCAAACTCAAAAGACTGACAACACAAATATCAACAGTTCACTACATATGCACGAGAAAAATCCTTGCTGTACAGAAATGAAAATTAAAAGTAAAGGAAAACATCATTTTTACAGGGAGGCAAGCACCCCTGCTAATTATATATACTATCTCCAAAATCACACAATCCCAGATGAAGGATAATATTCTCCAACCCCTGAGTGCTGATCTCACACACCTGTCAATCATCTGCTTTGTTGACCAAAGCATGCTGACCAAATAGATGTTGACATTCGGGAGTTTTGATAATTTTCACAAATAGCATATAGATATATGAAGTAACAGTGGAAGTCACAGCAAAAGAAAAATGTTAGATTTGCAAAGCAGTAAAAGTCCAAGAATGGCCAGCATCAGTTTAGAGTGAGAAAAAAACTAGGAAGGAATGCGGCCACTCTCATTTGAGGCGATGGAGATGGAAGAAGAAACCAGAAATAAGAAGGGAAAAAATGAAATGAAAGCAGAGAGCCATCCCTCAAATGTGTGGATAGGAAAGTAAGAAAGGAAAAGCAGTAAGGGACCAAGGTTGAGATACGTAACAAATAACATTAAACAAAAATGATTCATTGATACTGTTCATTAGAGCCATTATGAAAAAACTATTTGAAAAATTAAACATAACGGAGAGCAGCTGAACAGTTAATTTAAGTAAAACAACATATGGCTTTAGATTTCTTCACTGAGCATTAGTTATAAGAGATGAATGGCTAATAAATCTAGTAACAGAGAAAATGTCTCCAGTGAAGAAGAAAGAAGAGAAAAAAGAACAAGGAGACGCAGAAAAGAAATGATACAACAAAAGATGGAATACTTTCAAAATAGATTATGAGTGTGAAAGACCTATAACAGCAGATAAAATAATATGCATACAACTTGTAATAAATTATGGCGAGAATGTTTGAGAAGTGCAGTAGTAAGAGTTTTAGAAGCAGTTAAAGAGCTAACAGTGAACTTACTTAAAAGTGTTAGATAAAAATTTATAAACATGAAAAGAGAATAGAAACAGAGTCAGATAAAAAGATTATTGTGGGAATATGGGTAGAGTAGATTTTTTTTCCAGATAAGAAAATGAATGAAAAAATTAGTAATGAAGAAACACTAGGAGAAAATATATTTAGTAATAAGACATCACCATTAATTAAAAGTGCAGTATAACAAATTGGTAATAAAAGATGTACTGAAGAGATGAGAAAAAGGTAAAACAAAAGAAATGTGAATTCAGGAAAATAAACTAGGCAGACTGTACATAAAGACCCAAACTGAAAAGAAGAAAAAAATGAGATGAAAAAAATTATGCTCAAGTGATTTAGCACAGAAAGAAATAAAGAGGTTAAATAAAAGAGAAAGGACTGAGGAACAAAAGAATAAAGGAGTCAGTCTTCCCACCAGGTTCATTTTTCACTAAAAGAGACAGTATGTGAAGATAAGTAAAGGTGATTCTTTTTACCACTTGTTTGTTTATTTATTTATTTTGAAATGGAGGACATGTACTACGGGGAATTGTGTTTTGGATACTGAACATTGCAAGTATTCAGGAATGTGAAAAGGCCAGCTTGTAATGGAGAGTAATGTGCATCTAATTTAGCATGATATGTAAATGAGAAAAAAAGAAGTTTTGTACTCACCATAACATTCCATGTGAGTTGTTCCTCTTGCCTTCATGCTTACAGATGGGTTTTGAAGCCGATCCTCGGCTCTGAGTTAGCGTACTACAAAGCTCGAGGTCTTCAGACAGCTCGAGGCCAAGTCCCTGTCCCATTATGCACCACGAGTTACCTCAGATCTTGTTTACTGCCTCAAACAATACCATATGCCATTCTATCACGTTTTAGGTAAAAACCATAGAAAGATAGAGCAACCATGACAAAACTAGTATCTCGGTCCTCGAAAAACCCTGGAGGGTGTAGGAGGGTAGGAAGTAAGAATGAAGGCGAGATGAACAACTCACATGGAACGTTATGGTGAGTACATAACTTCTTTATGTGAAGTTGTTCTATCTCGCCATTCATTCTTACAGATGGGTAGTGTCCCAAGTGCTATCTTTCTTAGGTGGCTCACGGGATTATGTTTTTCAGGACAGTAGAAGCAAAGGAGGCCCTGTCAACTTTGTAATGAATGATAAAGGTATGAGGTCTTGACCAAGTGGCTGCTGCACAAATATTGTCTATAGGAAGCCTAGCAGAAAAAGCAGAGGATGAGGACACTTCTCTGGTAGAATGAGCCTTAATTTTCTGTTGTAAAAGTAAATTGGCAGCTGAATAAGTGAAAATGATGCAATCAGATAACCATTTAGATAATGTTATTTTTGCCACTGGCATACCTTTTTTAGACTCTGAAAAGGAAACAAAAAGTTGTTCTGATCTTCTGAACTCTTTGGTTCTATCCAGGTAAAATCTGTACTCTATATGAACATCAAGCTTGTGCAACATATACTCTAAGTTGTTGGTGTGTTTGGGGAAAAACACTGCTAAATCTATGATTTGGTTAAGGTTAGCTTCAGTACAAACTTTAGGTAAGAATGAAGGATTTGTTCGCAGGGACACTGTCAGCATGAAAAACCAAATACGGAGGTTTTATGGGCAAGGCCTGTAGCTATGATACTCTTCAGGCAGACGTGATGGCTACTAAAAAGATAGTCTTTCAAGACAAATATTTCAAATCACATGAGGAAGCTAGCTCAGAAGGTGGGAGAATAATGTGTAAAAGCATAAAATTTAGGTTCCATGGGGTATAAGGGGGATTTCACTGGTGGTCTGAGGTGGAAGGTCCCTTTGTGAAAGGCTTTGGATAGCTTGTGTGACATTATGTTGAATCCTTCAAAGCCAAGATGAAATGAAGAGATGGCGGCAAGCTGTACCTGAACTGTAGCTGCTGCTGCTCTTTTGTTGAAAAGCATAGTCAAAAAGACTAATATAGAGGAAATGGGGGCTTGGTAGGGATCAATGTTATTCTGAGAAGCCCATATAGAAAATCTCCTCCATTTGCTAAGGTACAACTTCCTAGTAGAGGATTTATGAGAATATACTAAAATATGCTGCGTTTCTTTGAGAGGTTATGGAACCTGACTATGTTGGGAATTGGAGCAGCCAAGCTGTCAATTTTAGGGACTGAAGGGAGGTATGAAGAGCCCCCGACGAATGGGTCAGAAGGTCTGGAACTGGGTCTGGAATCCAAGGCTCTTCCAACAGATGAAGTCGAAGGAAGGGGAACCAAATCTGATGAGGCCAATGAGGGGCTATTAGAATGATGGTCCTTCCCAGGGCTTTTGCTTTCTGTAGTATTTTGGGTATCAGGGAAATTGGTGGGAATGCATAGAGGAGACCCGGAGGCCAATCGTGTATGAGTGCGTCCCTTGGGGAATCTCCTGGAGGGGGAATCGGGGCAAAGTAGCTTCTGCAGTTTGTGTTCATGTGGGAAGCAAAAAGATTGCAGCAAGGCTGGCACATCTGTGGAATATTCTCTCCGCTATCTCTTTTTTGAGGGACCACTTGTGAGGCAAGAAAATTGGCCTGCTCTGTTTGTCTGCAATTACGTTGGATTTCCCCGGGATGTGCGTTGCTATCAGAAAGCACTGGGTGGATGTAGCCCACTGCCATATTCTTAGGGCCTCTCTACAAAGGGGATAGGACCTGGTTCCTCCTTGTTTGTTCAAGTACCAGACCAATGACATGTCTGTCTGACTCACAATTGCCCCAGAGGGAGAGAGTCCTGAAAGTACTGCAATGCCAAAAGTACCGCTGTCATCTCTAGGACATTGATATGCAGATATGTCTCTTGTTCAGTCCATGCGCCTTGTGCTGTTCTTCCCTGAAAATGCCCCCCCACCCTATCAGGGAAGCGTCCGTGGTCACTGTGACCATTGGTGTGAGTAGGATAAAAGGACGACCTATTGTTACTTGAAGAGAGGTCAACCACCACCAAAGATCCTTTTTGCATGTGTTTGTTACAATAATGAGATGAGACATTGGGTGCTTTTGATAAGACCATTGAGTGAACAGCAGCCATTGTCGAATCCACATGTGCATGCGACCCAACGGTATCGCTATTATTGCAGCTGCCATCATCCCTAACATCTTTAGCACTTGTGATGCTGGAGCCTTGTCTCTGGATATGATGTTCTAAATTTGCTGACAAAGTAGTAATATCCTTTCTGCTGGAAGTTTTAAAGTGGTAGTGGTGGTGTCCAATTCTGCTCCGATAAAAACGATATGTTGCCATGGCAATAAGGCAGATTTTTCCGAGTTTATAGTAATGCCCAGTTGATTGCAAAGAGTAAGAGTGGTGTCCTGGCTTGTATTAGCTGATGCCTGGTGGTGGTGGTGAGGAGCCAATCATCTAAATATGGAAACACCTGGAATCCTAAATGTCTCAGGTGAGCCGTGACCACTGCCATGCATTTGGTGAACACTCTGAGGGCTGTAGTGAGACCAAAGGGCAGGGCTCAAAATTGGTAATGATTGGCTCCCAGACGGAAGAGCAGATGATCCCTGGATGATCTGGCCATTTTTATATGGTAGTATGGATTCTGGAGATCTATCAAGCACATCCAGTTGTCTTTCCCTAAGACGGAAAATATTGATTGAAGCATGACCATCTGGATATTCTCTTTCTTGACAAATCTGTTTAGTCTGCTGAGGTCCAAAATAGGTCTCCAGTCCTGTCTTTTTTGGAACTAAAAAGAATCTTGAGTAAGTTCTGGATCCTGTCTGGTCTGCTGGGATTGGTTGGATGACTCTTTTTCTTAGCAACATTTGGACCTCTACTGTTGCTTGTTCCCTGTAACTGGGTGGAACGTCCGGGATTTTTTTTGTCAATGGAGGGGGGATGGCAAAGGGAATAATATATCCTCTGGAAACTATACTTTGTACCCAGCTGCCATCTGTTATTTTGAGCCAGGCATCTGGAAACAAAGATAAGCGACCACCGACTGCCTCCAGAGTGGGACAGTCGGGCCTCTGTTCAGGAGCACTGATAGGGCTTCCCAAAGAACTGGTCACTGTCATCTGGTTTTGCGGACCCCCTCTGCCCAGAGTGGGACAGTCGGGCCTCTGTTCAGGAGCACTGATAGGGCTTCCCAAAGAACTGGTCACTGTCATCTGGTTTTGCGGACCCCCTCTACTGCGAGGACGGCATCTACCATTATTGCCCCCTCCTCTGCCCCTGGAGGAGGGTTCACCACGTGTGCCCAGAAAGGCTCCCTGGGCTTTTCGGAACCACATCTTTCCTCTCTTTTGACCCTTGGGGTAGGGTTTAGTAGGGGTGGAAAAATGGACTCTGATGGCAGACAGAGTCTTTCCTTCCTGCTCACACCTGGTCAAAGTTTCCTTAACTTTGGGCCTGAAAAGGGATGAGCCATC
>NC_056745.1:1456050865-1456060865 GCF_019279795.1 Protopterus annectens | reverse complement strand
GTTCCAGAGGCGAGCGAGGCTGAAGGAAAGGAGGTTCTTGCCTGGGGGATGAGTGAGTTTGTGCACTTCTAGTAAATTTTGATTATTAGACCTTAGCACTCTATTTGGTAGGTGCATTTTAAAGGGCAGAAGCAAGGGAGGGACACTTGGAGGGGTTTAGGATCAGCTTATGGGCTAGAGTTAGTTGAGTGTAAGTAAGATAGTTGGGAAGTTCTAACCATTTTAGTTTATGGAGGGAGAGACAATGGTGAGTGGAAGACCTTTGAGCGGTGGCGAATTTAGCAATTTTATTATAGCATGAAGTGAGCTGTTTTTTTAATGAGGACTGAAGATTAGTAAGTAGTGGGGCACCATATAGAAGGGAGGGGATAAGAAAGGAAGTAGCTAGAGTGGTTCTAGTGGTGGATGTAAGGTAGTCCTTTTGTCTATACAGCATGCCAATTTTTTGATGTGTTTTTTTGATGTTTTTTTGTAGGTGGGAATTGAATTTTAGTTGGTTGTCGATCTGAACCCCGAGTAGTTTGGTGTCTAATACTATTTCGAGAGGTAAGTTATTTTGACTGGTAATTAAGAATGAGTTCATGTTGGGGGGAGTGAGTTTGGAGGGGGTAAATAACATTAATTTGGTTTTGGTGGCATTAAGAGCTAGATGATTGCTAAGCATCCATTGCTCTGTGGAAGAAAAGGCGTCTTGAGTAAGTTTTTGTAGAGTGGGGATAGAAGAGGCAGAGCAGATGATAGTAAAATCATCAGCATATTGGATGATGCTGGAGAAAGGGATAGCTTTGTGGAAGTCATTAATAAAGATATTGAAGAGTAGAGGACCCAGTATAGAGCCTTGTGGAACTCCGGTAGGGGTGGTTAGGAAGGAGGAAGTTGCTTTTTTCCACTTTACAGCTTGATTTCTGTTGGAAAGATAGCTAGAGAATCAGTTCAAAGAGGAGGAGGATAGGTAGAGTTTGGAGAGTTTAGTTAAGAGCAGGGTGTGAGAGATAGTATCGAAAGCTTTAGAAAGATCAAGGAGTATGGTGGAAACGATTTGTTCTGAGTCACGGGCTTTATTGATGATTTCAAGGAAGGAGAGAAGGGCAGTCATGGTGCTGTGATTAGGTCTGAAACCGTGTTGTGTGGGGGTGATAAGATTGTTGTCTAGGAGATGAGGGAGGAGTTGGAGTTGTACACATTTTTCAAGGATTTTTGCAATGGGGGACAGGATGGCTATGGGACGGAAATTAGTAATGCTGTTATTGTTACCACCTTTGTGTAGTGGTATGATATATGCTTGTTTCCAGATTTGGGGAACTGAGCCTTCTTGAAGGGAGTTAATTAAGATGCTGATGGTAGGTAAGACTTTCTGCAGCGATGCCAAGAAAGTAAGAAGGGATATTATCAGGAGCATTGGTACATGGTTTCAATTTCTGAAGGAGTTTCTTAATGGTAGCAGTAGGAATGGGATTTAAAGTGAAGAGAGTGCAGTCATGGGGTGTTGAATGTTGGGGTGGTATAGATGAGGATGGAATTTGTGTAGAAAGGGGTATAGTGGGATTAGTGGGTGTAGAGTAGGGTGTGGATGAAGAGATACTGGGGTGGGTGTGGGGTGTTAGATGAAGGAAGAAATAGAGAAAGAGGAGGTTAGTTTGGAAATAGAGTCAATAAAGAAGGAATTGAATTGGGTAGCTAAATCTAGTTCTGGAGCATTTGGATCTGGGGTCGGAGTATCTGGTTTACTGGGGTGGAGGAGAGTGGAGATTCCTTTCCAGAATTTTTGAGGGTTGTTTTTGTTTTGGTTTTGGAGAGTAGAGTAGTAATTTTGTCTATCAGAGGAGATGTGTTTCTTAACTTTATTGCGGAGCATTTTGTATTCGTTAAGGAGTGGGGTTGCCTTATGTTTTTGGTAGCGTGCCCATGCTTTGTCTCTATGCTTCATGGTAGAAAGAGTAGTTTTAGATAGCCAAGGGGCTGTTTTAGTTTTTATTCTTTTAGTCCGTAGGGGAGCTTGAGAATCAAGTACTTTTAAGAATGTTGAGTTAAAATATGAGACAGCATTGTCTAGAGGTAGAAATTTTAGACAGGTCCAATTTACTGCTTTTAGTGAGTTTGAAAAGGTTGTTGGGTTGAACTTTTTTCGGTCACGGATAGTAATGATGTTGTGGGTCCGTTGAAGGATAGTGGGAAGTCGGTGTGTAAAGGTGGGTAGGTGGTCACCTAGAGGGTCGGGAAGGATGCCACTGTTGGTGACACAAACTTTAACATTTTTTAAAGTACACTATAATATAAGCAGTAAGTAGCCCCTAAAAAAACAAATGGGCTGTATATGGATAAATGTATAAACACACACACACCAAATTTTACTATCTATAAATGCTTGTATTCTAATTATCTATATAAGGCACACCAAAAAGGGAAGGCAATACTAAAGGCCTATAAAAAAACGAAGGCCAAAGGGAGAAAGAAAACTATCAAATGTTTAAGCTATGAAAGATCTAAGTTATAACTAGCAATAACTATCAATAACTATTAATATAAAAGACAGAATTAGAAATTTTTTTTAGAAAAAGCTATACTAACCCGAGCTGTGCTAAGAAACCTCCGATCTGCTGCAGCAGCAAACTAGATCTGAGGTAACTCAAGGTGCATCATGGCATAGAGACTTATCCTCAAGCTGGCTGAAGACCTCGAGCTTTGTAGTAGGCCAGCTCAGAGCTGAGGATCGGCTCCAAACCTGTCTGTAAGAATGAACGGCGAGATAGAACAACTTCACACTAATCATTTCCACTGTATGTTTGGGAAATATATGAAAGTAAGAAACAATTTCATGAGATTACCTGCAACAAGAAGAAAGAAAAGTTCAGTCATAAAGCAGTACAGAAAGAAAAAGAAGGGGGGGGGGAATAAATAAAGTTACACAGAAACAGAGCATTAATGAAAGAGATAGGGAGTAATGTGAATCAGCAATAAAAATCAAGAGGGACAGATAAAGAAGATGTAAGAAGTAGAATATTTTATACAGATCATTATTAATGAAACACTAGAGATGTAGTTCCACAGATTTCCCTGTATAAAATTCTAAAATGTTCAAAGACTGACCCCAAAGCTTAAAAAAAATTAATTGGATTTTCCATTTGAGAAGCTATAGCAGAATCAAATTCAAACGAAAGACACTGCCTTGGTAGGAAATAAATATGACATACACTGCAAACAGATGTATGGCGCAGTTACAGTGTAAAAAAAAAAGAGATGAGAACAAATTAGAAAGAAGTGATGATGCATATCAGAGCTATATTTAGCTTTTTAGTAACCCACCCCATCGGTCAGAGCCGAGATCAGTAAAAAAAATTTCACAGCTCAAGGTGAGAGGAAAAAACATCCACATCTGAAATTAAGAAAAAAAAGAGTTGTTACCTCTGCTAATACATACTAAGTAGCTCCTTGTTACAGTCTACAAGCACCATGTGCTTAGAAAAAGAAGTTATGTCTTATCATAACATTCCATCTGTGTTGTTGATCTTCTTTCATTCATCACTGATGGGTTGTCGGTTCTGTCCTCGGAACCGAGTCCGCCTAATACCAAGCTGGTGCTAGCCAGAAAACTCTAGAGCTAAGCTTTTACCCATAGTGCCCTTCTCCCTTTTGCCTCAGATTGAATTTGCCCAGTATTATTAAAGCAGAGGCCATTTCTGCATAAATGTCCTGACTCACCACTTGGACCCAAAGTATTCCCCTGGAGCCTTTGGAGGGGGAAGGAGGGTGGGAGGTGATGAATCAAAGAAGATGAACAACACAGATGGGATGTTATGGTAAGACATAACTTCTTTATCTGATGTTATTAACTTTCTTTCCATTCATCATTGATGGGACAGAATCCCCAGCTTGTCAATCCATGTAATGGCCCCCAAAAGGATGCTGGAGCCTTGTCTCTGGATATGATGTTCTAAATTTGCTGAAAAAGTAGTAATATCCTTTCTGCTGGAAGTTTTAAAGTGGTGGTGGTGGTGTCCAATTCTGCTCCGATAAAAACGATATGTTGCCATGGCAATAAGGCAGATTTTTCTGAGTTTATAGTAATGCCCAGTTGATTGCAAAGAGTAAGAGTGGTGTCCTGGCTTGTATTAGCTGATGCCTGGTGGTGGTGGTGAGGAGCCAGTCATCTAAGTATGGAAACACCTGGAATCCTAAATGCCTCAGGTGAGCCGTGACCACTGCCATGCATTTGGTGAACACTCTGAGGGCTGTAGTGAGACCAAAGGGCAGGGCTCGAAACTGGTAATGATTGGCTCCCAGACGGAAGAGCAGATGATCCCTGGATGATCTGGCCATTTTTATATGGTAGTATGGATTCTGGAGATCTATCAAGCACATCCAGTTGTCTTTCCCTAAGAACGAAAATATTGATTGAAGCATGACCATCTGGATATTCTCTTTCTTGACAAATCTGTTTAGTCTGCTGAGGTCCAAAATAGGTTTCCAGTCCTGTCTTTTTTGGAACTAAAAAGAATCTTGAGTAAGTTCTGGATCCTGTCTGGTCTGCTGGGATTGGTTGGATGACTCTTTTTCTTAGCAACATTTGGACCTCTACTGTTGCTTGTTCCCTGTAACTGGGTGGAACGTCTGGGTTTTTTTTTTGTCAATGGAGGGGGGATGGCAAAGGGAATAATATATCCTCTGGAAACTATACTTTGTACCCAGCTGTCATCTGTTATTTTGAGCCAGGCATCTGGAAACAAAGATAAGCAACCACTGACTGCCTCCAGAGTGGGACAGTCGGGCCTCTGTTCAGGAGCACTGATAGGGCTTCCCAAAGAACTGGTCACTGTCATCAGGTTTTGCGGACCCCCTCTGCTGCAAGGACGGCATCTACCATTATTGCCCCCTCCTCTGCCCCTGGAGGAGGGTTCACCACGTGTGCCCAGAAAGGCTCCCTGGGCTTTTCGGAACCACATCTTTCCTCTCTTTTGACCCTTGGGGTAGGGTCTAGTAGGGGTGGAAAAATGGACTCTGATGGCAGACAGAGTCTTTCCTTCCTGCTCACACCTGGTCAAAGTTTCATTAACTTTGGGCCTGAAAAGGGATGAGCCATCAAAAGGGGTGTTGACAAAGTATAACTTAAAGGGCTCCGCAAAGGAACATAAACACATTCAGGAGTGTCTCCTGAGAGCAATTCCTGTACCCACTGCCCTACTCGTTCCATCAGCTGCATATGAAATGAGACGCATGGACAAGTTCACTATGGAATTAAGGGTAGCAAGCTGGGAGGCAACTTTGTCTGAAGCTCCTTCAGCTACCGAACCCTAAAGAGTATTTCCAAGCTCTTTTAGGAGGTCTCTTTACAGTCTTGTGAAATGTGTAAGATAGTTCAGTGAACAGATGGCAAAAGTTGCCGAACTATACATGCACTTCCCATATCTATCTATGATCCTAGAGTCTCTGTTAGGAGGATGGATAGAGGAAGACGTTTTAGACATCTCCATGCCATCAGCAGGCACTCACTTAGTGAGAAAAGACTTGTCCTGAGGGGCAGAAATAAATTTATTGGGCTGCCTAGGGACAGGCTCCATGGTGTCTGGAGACTCCAACTCCCTTCATGAGACCAGCTCCATGAGCTCATCGAAGGGCAGAGACACCCAAGAGTTGGAGGGTTGAGACCCGAAAGCCTTCAGGAGAACTGACTTATCTTAAGTAGGGTTGGTGGGCTTCCAGCCACCGCTCTGCTTAAGGATTTCTAATATATCTGCAAATGACATATCTTCAGAGGGAGACTGTGGGGACCCTTCTGATTCATCTAAGTCGGTTTGAGATGTGAGAGACTCCTGTGGGGAGTCCAGATGCTTCCTCTTGCAAATTCTCTTCCTGGGAACCTCATCATTGGGAACTTCTGTTGAGGTCTCGAAAGAGCAGGGGCCACCAAGTGAGGCTTCCTGAGGCTCAGGATCTCTATGCTTCAAAGGAATCTATGAGACAGAAGTGGACACAGGTGCTTTTGGGGAGGAAGTAGTTGGTCCTGAAGATGTGGATGTCTTGGGGGACATTATTCTCCTCATGGCTTCAAAAGCACCTCTGCTCCAATGAGAAGGAATCATCAGATCCTAAGAAACCACCAATCCCCCTGGCAAGGCCTCAAGAGGCAAAGTTGGAACTGACAGGTCAGTCCGACTATCCTCCCTGGACTCGACCGGAGAGTGTCAGCTCCTAGACTCCTCGATGGGCACTGAAGAAGTCTGAGTGAACAGAACCAGTGGCACTGGAGCAGGCATTGGCTCCGAAGGCTCCACAATCATCAGATCCAACTCCTCCAGCTCCGAAGGACCGGTATGGCTCGGAGGAAAAGAAGTAGATGGAATAGCAGTTTTTGGTTCCGAAACCGCTTGGGTCTGAACCGATAAAAATTTAGCAAATGCCGGTGCCTGTAGCAACTTCTGCACCACACAATCCACACCAAATCGTATAGGCTAATCGAGGCACGAGATGAGTGAATGGAGGGTGGTACCGACTGGAGTATAGGAGATTTCAATACTTCAGATACCATTTCCAGGACTGGGGACCGGCTCCGAAAGAACAGGACACTCGGCTTCGAAAAGCTGTGGAGCCGACGTCAATGGTTTTTTTTAGATTTTGATGAGTCCGATGAAGAAGTCTTAGAGGACTTAGAAGATCTGGAAGATTGACTAGTTTTATCCTGGTTGCCCAAATCTTCCTGAAAGGAAGATTTTAGCAGTCCTCTATCTATCAGTTTTCTTTTCCTTTCATGCAAAACTCTACTTGAAAAGGAATGGCAGATGGAGCAACTCTTTTTCAAATGCAAGGCACCCAGACAATAGACACAATTTACATGAGTATCAGTCACTGACATCTTTTGTCCACACTTCGGACATTTTTTAAATGCAGACTTGGGATGTTTGTCTTTATCCTGGTCAGCCATGACACTATCTACTATACCAAGAAGACTTGAATTATCCAACAAGATTGTATATATATGTATGTATATATATATATATATATATACACACACACACACACACACACACACACACACACACACACACACACACACACGCATACACACACACACACACACACACACACACACACACACACACACACACACACACACACACACACACACACACAAACTTTAACAATTTTAAAGTACATTATAATGTAAGCAGTAAGTAGCCTCTAAAGAAACAAATGGGCTGTATATAGACAAATGTATAAACACACACACCAAATTTTACTATCTATAAATGCTTGTATTCTAATTATCTATATAAGGCACACCAAAAAGGGAAGGCAATACTAAAGGCCTATAAAAAAACGAAGGCCAAAGGGAGAAAGAAAACTATCAAATGTTTAAGCTATGAAAGATCTAAGTTATAACTAGCAATAACTATCAATAACTATTAATATAAAAGACAGAATTAGAAATTTTTTTTAGAAAAAGCTATACTAACCCGAGCTGTGCTAATAAACCTCCGATCTGTTGCAGCAGCAAACTAGATCTGAGGTAACTCAAAGTGCATCATGGGATAGGGACTTATCCTCAAGCTGTCTGAAGACCTCGAGCTGTGTAGTAGGCCAGCTCGGAGCTGAGGATCGGCTCCAAACCTGTCTGTAAGAATGAACGGCGAGATAGAACAACTTCACACTAATCATTTCAACTGTATGTTTGGGAAATATATGAAAATAAGAAACAATTTCATGAGATTACCTGCAACAAGAAGAAAGAAAAGTTCAGTCATAAAGCAGTACAGAAAGAAAAAGACGGGGGGGGGGGATAAATAAAGTTACACAGAAACAGAGCATTAATGAAAGAGGTAGGGAGTAATGTGGATCAGCAATAAAAATCAAGAGGGACAGATAAAGAAGATGTAAGAAGTAGAATATTGTATACAGATCATTATTAATGAAACACTAGAGATGTAGTTCCACAGATTTCCCTGTATAAAATTCTAAAATGTTCAAAGACTGACCCCAAAGCTTAAAAAAAATTAATTGGATTTTCCATTTGAGAAACTATAGCAGAATCAAATTCAAATGAAAGACACTGCCTTGGTAGGAAATAAATATGACATACACTGCAAATAGATGTATGGCGCAGTTACAGTGTAAAAAAAGAGATGAGAACAAATTAGAAAGAAGTGATGATGCATATCAGAGCTATATTTAGCTTTTTAGTAACTCCCCCATCGGTCAGAGCTGAGATCAGTAAAAAAAAATTTCATAGCTCAAGGTAAGAGGAAAAAACATCCACATCTGAAATTAAGAAAAAAAAAGAGTTGTTACCTCTGCTAATACATACTAAGTAGCTCCTTGTTACAGTCTACAAGCACCATGTGCTTAGAAAAAGAAGTTATGTCTTATCATAACATTCCATCTGTGTTGTTGATCTTCTTTCATTCATCACTGATGGGTTGTCGGTTCTGTCCTCGGAACCGAGTCCGCCTAATACCAAGCTGGTGCCAGCCAGAAAACTCTAGAGCTAGCTTTTACCCATAGGGCCCTTCTCCCTGTTACCTCAGATCGAGTTTGCCCAGTATTAGTAAAGCAGAGGCCATTTCTGCATAAATGCCCTGACTCACCACTTGGACCCAAAGTATCCCCCTGGAGCCTTTGGAGGGGGAAGGAGGGTGGGAGGTGATGAATCAAATAAGATGAACAACACAGATGGGATGTTATGGTAAGACATAACTTCTTTATCTGATGTTATTAATTTTCTTTCCATTCATCATTGATGGGACAGAATCCCCAGCTACCTTGTGATCCTTGGGCGGCCCTTATGGAAGAACGTTCCTGAGCACCATTGAGCCAAAGGCAGCTCACCCTCTGGAGACCACAACCAATTTGTAATGATTAATAAAAGTGTGGGGGGTAACCCATGTGGCTGCTGCACAAATATCATCCATAGAGGCTCTTGAATGGAAGGCTACAGAAGTTGCCATAGATCTGGTAGAGAGGGCTTTAACATTCTGTGGTATAGGCTTTTTCGCAAGCGAATAGATGTAGTGTATGCAGTCCCTTAGCCATTTAAAGTCACCCTGGAGATGGAATTTCCCATTCTAGGTCCAGAGAAGAAAATGAAAAGTTGGTCAGTTTTACGTACTGCTTGAGTTCTGTCTAAATAAAACCTCTGTTGTCTATGCACATCTAAAGAGTGTAGACAGTTTTCCCCTTTATTAGTAAAATTACTGGCAAATCAGTGGTCTGATAGATGGAAAAATCTTAAATAACTTTGGGGAGAAAGGAGGGGTTTGTCTGGAGTGATACTCTGTCCTTGTGGAAGATTAAATAGGGCCTTTTAATGCATAATGCATGAAACTCTGAAATTCGACTGGCAGATGTGATGGCTACCAGGAAAAGGGACTTCCAAGATAAAAATTTGAGGTCACACTTTACTGCAGCCTCAAAAGGAGGGTTGAGTCAAAGACTGAAGAACTAACGTGAGGTTCCATGGCTCTATAGGTTGTCTGATTGGAGGCCTAATGTGTGAGATCCCTTTAAGAAAGGTTTTGCATAACTGAAGAGAGATGAGGGGACAATTATCAAACCCATCATGAAAGTTAGAAATAGCCGCTAGATGTCCTTGTATGGTAGAAGCTGCAGCTCCATCCTCGAAAAATTTTGACAGATATTGTAAGACTTCTGTAACTGGAGTGGAGTACTGGTCTAGCCTTCTTTTCTTAGACCAAATAGAGAATCTCTTCCATTTGTCTAGATATAGTCTTCTGGTGGATGGTTTGTGTGAGGCCAGGATAATGTCATGTACAGGTGAGGGAAGGTTATCCTGCCTGGTTATTAACGAAGTGGCGAAACCAGGCTGTCGACTGGATTGGTTTGGGGACTCAACCCTTGGGGGTGAGAAATCAGGTCTGGAAAAGGGTCCAGAATCCATGGTCGACAGTAGATGAGGCCAAAGGAAGGGAAACCAAACTTGTCAAGGCCAAAAAGGGGCTATGAGGATCACTTTGCATTTCAACCAAATAGCTTTCTTTATGAATTTGGGAAT